>NC_138772.1:188538131-188959845 GCF_965119305.1 Pelophylax lessonae | reverse complement strand
AATGGCACTAGAGGTTAGCATAAGAAAATCACATTCTGTGGATGCTTATTATATAATAATCTTTTAGCAGGCATAACATTTCATAATTAAACATAAATAATGGTAATTCAAAACATATACCTTCTGAGCATGTTTTAACCACTTGCCAACAGCCCAGGTCAACTCTTTTATGCAAAATCACATACCTGTACGTCATTTTGTGCAATAGTCACTGGCTGGCGCGTGCGCTGCCGGAGGCGCGATCATGCGCTGATTGTACACAGAGGATGCCATTTAGAGGGTCCGGCACCCCGATGTCCGCGGGCCACCCACGATCGTTCCCCAGAGAGGCAGTACGGTGATCTGCCTACGTAAACAAGGCAGATCGCCGTTCTGACAGGGAAGAAGATGGAGATCTCATGTTCCTGCTAAGCAGGAACACCGATCTCTGTCTTCATCCAGTCAGAGCAATCCCCACACTGTTAGCAAGCACCTCCTAGGGACACACTTAACCCTTTGATTGCTCCTGATGTTAACCCCTTCCCTGCCAGTATTATTAGTACAGTAACAGTGCATATTTTTAGGACTGTGTACAACAAAAAATATTGAAATATTATGATGTAGTGTGTGGAATGTGTTTACAAGACTGCTCCCGGGATATAAGGTGTATTTTCCCCTCAGGTATTTTTATATGAGATTTTCTTTTACAAACATTATATTTATAAACATTATATATATGTAGAGATCCTATACTCCAGAAAATCCTTCCTAAAGACCCCAAATTCATATATAAAAGACCATCAATATTAAAGAATAGACTGCTCTAAAGTATCCCGGACCCACCATGCAAAATCATTACATTTTTAGATCAGATTGGTTTTTAGAAATGTGTTAAATGCATGGCATGTAGGACATGCAAAAAACAACAGAAAAATCTCACAGTTAAAATCTAAAAATACAGGAGAGACATTTGAGATTAAAAAATTTATCACGTGCTGTACCACACACATCCCTTATCTATTAGAATTTAAGTGCGGGTTACAGTACGAGGGTAGAACTGCCCGAGAATCGAGAGTCAGATTAAGAGAACACATAAACAATATTAAAAAAGAGTTTAAATACCATAGCGTATCAGAACATTTTAGGTAGCATCGCAATAAAGATCCAAAAGACTTGGAAAAAAAGACCTGAAAATTTGTGCAACAGATAGAATTGCTGATCATTGGCGGGGGGGGGGGGGGCAAAAAAAAACAGGCCATTTCACAAAATCAAACATTTTGGATCCACAGGCTCAATACTATGACGCCTATGGGTCTAAACGCTGAAATAGATATAAATTGTTTCATACACAATTATTAGGGAATTATTAGGGAATAGAAACCAAAATTTATAATAAGAAATATGAAATAAAACAACTAAGAGCATCTAAAAGTAGTAAAGAACACAGCGTAAGAACAATGGATAAACAGGGGGAGGTTTTATATATTTTTACAGGGAAAAGTTCTAAGACTCATCATATGTACAATTATGTTTTTATTGATATATATTAAAAAAAAAAAACAAACTGATAGTAACATATCAACATTTGTTTGGAAATTTTTATTTTATGATGAATACTTTTTAAATATATTTTAAAACAATTTTATTTTAAATGTTTAATTTATTTTTATTTTCATTGTTGTTTATATTTTTGCACATTTTCTATGTTATTTATATGTGAATGTGGAGATGTGTGATGCCGCTCTGAAAACAGTTTACATACAAAGTAAGTGGGAAAAAGATAGAAAAGTAGAGTCATAGAAATACCTAACAGTGACGCTAAAGAAAATCTATACAATGTAGTCACGTAGTGTGGGGAAGAAGTGGCTGCAGACAGGAGGGAAATAATGGAGCAAATTGGAAGGAGTAAGTATAGGTGTAATAGGTAAAGGAGGAAGTAGTGATGGGGGGTAGTAGGAAGTACTAACCAAATAAATATAGAATCAGATACAAGAATCCCCCAGATACTGAGGACACTTCCTTTGTGGAGCGAAATGCATTAAGCAGGTGAATACTTCTGGTTATGTCACGTCCGCTCTTTATAACGCAAACCACGACTTTTGAATTCCAGAACAGAGTCATTACATGCTCACATGCAGGAGGAGAGTTTTGTAAGTGCGCAATTGGCTTTTACTGTATATGTTTTTTAACAATAAAAACAGAATTACACTATGGATTTCTCCTGATTCTCTCTCCCGACAATAATATGAGGTTCTTTGACCTACCTGCTGGAGTTACAAAAGAAAGATAAAAACATTTTTTGCCACTGGAGGATTATATTTGAAACACAAGCGTTTAGCCCAGTGGTGTCCAAACGTTTTTCAAAGAGGGCCAGATTTGATGTAGTGAACATGCGTGAGGGCCAACCATTTTGCCTGACATTTGAAATGTTAAAATTAAATATACACACACACACATACGTACATACATATATATAGGAAATAATAAGCATCAGTACTTTATGAATAAAATTACACTTACAGAAACAGGCAGTAGGATTGTAGAAGTGACACCTCCTCGTCAGCTCCATACATACATAAATACACACACACACACATATATCACACTTACAGAAACAGGCAGTAGGATTGTAGCAGTGACATCTCCACGGTCAGCTCCACAAGATCCTCGGTCGGCTCCTACAGGTGGCTGTGTGTGGTGAAGGAGAGAAGGCGAGAAGGCGTGTCATTTTCAAATTCATTCTGCAGTCCCACGCAGTCGTGGGCGGCGCCTGGCAGATAGAGCCAAGCGGGGGGCGGAGCGGGACTCGGGAGCAGCCGAGCTGCCGAGGGAGGCCAGAGGCCCCGCCCCGATGCCGATGCGATGTGAGGAGTCTCAGAGAGAAAAGGCATTGACAAAAGTCAGCAGTGTCTCAGGGGGCCGTAGAAAACTAAAGGACGGGCCGCAACTGGCCAATCACTAGTCGGTGAGTAATGGCACATTAGGAGGGGAGCACAACGGCACTTGCTGGAACATACTGGCACTGGAAGAATAAGATAACCAGCACTTTAAACAACTTATTGTTCATGTACATTTTTTGCACTGATTGCACTTTACTTTTTAAAAAAGTATTATGTATTGTGATTTAAATATTATGTTTCTGCACAAATAATGAATAGAGATATATAATAAGCACTTTATGGGTTGACAGCGCTGTAGCACTGATCACTTTATTGGTGTCACTGGTTCCCAAAAAAGTGCCAAAAGTGTCAGTTAGGTGTCCGTTTTGTCCACCACAATATCACAGTCCCGCTAAAAATCGCTGATTGCCGCCATTACTAGTAAAAATTTAAAATAAAACAAAATTCCATAAAAATATTCAATCGTTTGTAGACGCTATACCTTTTGCACAAACCAATCAATATACGCTTATAGGGATTTTTTTTTTACCAAAAACATGTAGCAGAATACTTATTGGCCTACATTTATAAAAAAAAAAAATTGATTTTTTACTTTTTTTTTTCTTTTCCAAGATTGATATTGAGTTTTTACAATGAAGTATAACAATTACAGCGTGAGTTGAGTATTCTAATACAAAGTATCCAAACAGTAAAAAAGAACATTACAAGGACCAAGTAACTTAAATCAACTTGATTCTGTTTCTTTTATAAATCAAAAAATAAAAGCATGGATTATAGGAAAGTACCGACTTACTGGAGAGCACATGGTGTTTTAAGGTATAATTTGGAGTATAAGAGGGTTTGGTCAGTCAAATGGACTGTGGAATACTTGGTCAATTTTTCCTGTTGGGTCTTGTTGGAGTTAGGGTTAAAGTGTTATGACCATTATACCAGTCATGGTAGGGTTTAGTTTGGCGTAGCTATATGAGGCTCAGAATCCATGTGACCATATTTCTAAAGTAAAGAGGAGGGGGTAAGGGAGTAACATACAGAGAAAAAAGGAGGGGTAAGTATGCAAATACTTTCACATTTGTATATGGGAGGGGGGTAGGGAAGTCAGAATGTCGCATTGTTTCTGTCTCCTTAATGTATAGTAAATATTGTTTGAAGTTGTTACTAGTAATATTTAGTGATTGGATATTATATGGGCTGTTTGTCAAAGAGTCTTGGAAATGGATCCACCATCCCCATGTGCAAGTGAATTTAGAAAGGATAATTATTGGCAATACTGATCATCTCTTCCATTTCTGTTGTTTGTCTGGGGTCAAGGGACTCTCAATCTCCCTGAGGGAGTCATTCGGATTAAGGGCAACTGATTCCTGCTTTGCAGTTGTCTAACTTGTCTTAAAGTTTTCAAGGTTTGCTTGTACCTTCCCTTAGTTATACTTGGGCATATTTGTTGTGAAGGTACAACTGGGATGTTATCCATGGTGGCTCCTAGGATTCTCTCCTTTGGTGGGAACTCTAAGACCAACTATATTTACTGGATACCTTAATCTACAAAATCTTCTGATTGATCCTGTGCAGTTGTCTCCTTGATGCTCCCGGCTGGTAACAAAGAAACCTCTGCTGCCTGATTGCTTGGAGTGCTCAGAAGGTTGAACACAGGTTTCTAATTGGGAACCCCTTTTTTCCTTTCATTTTTCTTATATTTTGACAGCAAAAGCACAAGGTTTTATGGAGATGAGAGTTGTTCTTTGGATTCTCTTATCCCTCTCTTTACGATGCAAGTGGCCGTGGCTTTGACATTAGCTCAGTGACTGTGGACAGGGGTTGGAGGGGGGAGGTTTTCCGAGTCTCCTAATATCCTTGGTGGGGCCTCCATGTCCACAGTTTGATCCCATGGGGTGGCGTGACTAATTCCCACCAGGTTGGAGGAGTCCTGGCGATGCTACCTTCTCCGGGCCCAGGATCTCCTGGGCCTTCTAGGACACGAGGTTTAGAGGGAGTAAGAAGCTTCTGCTACTTGTTGCTGTCTCCATATAATTACAGGAAAAATTCTAAAGGGTTATGAGTATTTATACTATACTTGTTAATTTACACCTTTGGGCCTTGCAGTCCAAATTATTATCTTTATGTCTTTTATATTACGATATTCAATAAACGTATTGAAAAGAAAATGCTACTGGAGTTCTAGTCATATTTTAGTCATCTGAATTGTTTTAGTCATATTTTAGTCAACTAAAATAGTGGCAATTTAGTTGACAAAATTGACACCACCAGTTAACAATACAGCCAACCAAATAGGCACAAGTTTCTTTAAACAACAAAGAGAACAGGTACAGTCTTAACAATTCAAGCTAATAAGGTCAAAACATTCTGGCAAGTAAGATACCTTGGGGTGGCTAAGGAGGCCGAGACCCATTAGCAGCAGTAAAGCAGGTTGGCTACATTCAATTTTTATTATGTATTTTACATAGTTAGTATAAATTGCACAGGGAAAAAAAAAAACATAAGTAATGAAAAAGATACATGATGGTACAAAAGGTGTAAAACATAGAAGTAAAGTTCATAAAGGTACAAACAAGACTACAAGACCAAAGGTCTCCAAATTTTTTCAAAATTTTGGTATTTATTGTAACTGGTATCTAGCAGTTTTTCATAAACAAAATAGGTTTTGATTAATTAAAAAAAAAAAAAATTCTTAATGATTCAGTGCCAACGTATTCTAGCAGTTATTATGGTATGCGTAATACATGTATGGAAATGGAAAGGTACATTTTCAATTCCAAAGTTTAAATTTGGGGATGAATCAACCAATATTCCAGTAACTTCTGCTTTTATTTGAAAGATTTTCTTCCAGAAACTTTTTAGAAGTTTACAATGCCATAACATAGATATCACTTCATGTTTGTGTATCCTGTCTATTTCTAATGATTGGCTGTTACCAAATGAGATAAGGTCTTTTAAATTGCTGTTGATTGGTTGCCATAGCAATGTGAAGTATACATAATTACAGCTGCATCTATCTGACTCCAGACCTGAGGAAATCACGTGGTCTGTGACGTAACCCATAGGAGCAGCTGAGTGACGTCACTTCTGGTCACGGCCGAGACTGGAAAAAGTGTACATTGCTGTTTCTCTGGATTTTTTCCTTTGCTAATTGTCTATTTTTTTATATGTAAGTTACTCTTATAATAAAAATACTTATTTGAACTAGTACACTATGAGGATTATTTCTATGTATATGGATAGTGCTGAAATGAGGAGAGGGGAACCTCTACCAACCTATTGAGGACAACTATTTACCATCAAGCACTATCACACCTAAACAGGTCTGTATGAGATGTGAGCTGCTAGCACACACACTGTGGATTTTGGATGGTTATGGGAGTGTGATCATACCATAACTTAAGGAATTTATCTTGTATGCATGTTCATTATCACTGGGATTTTGAAAAATCTATTCTTTTTGACACCTTATCTACTGATTATTTGCACTGTTTAGTACTGGGTTTCTTGTTATACTACTAAGCAGGGTACTTTCATTTCATCTTTTGTTTTCTGGATGTAGGACTAGCACTACATTTGCTTTATTCATTTCTGTGTCGGTGATGGGCTAATTGAATATCTTATTTTAAAGGTAGCACCACACTTTTTTTTTATTTAATTTCATTAATTAAATGTAGGGATATGTTTGAGTGTTGGCAGCTTCCGATTTTGGATTATTTTCATATAGTTTTTTAGTTAGTAATTTTCATTTTTTTTTTCCATAAAATTAGCATTGACGTTCCTGTACAACTACAGCTCCTGCAGCACAGAGAGGACTGTGAAGGGTAGAATTTGGCATGTCTAAGTGGTGTTAAATACCATCTCAATGTGAGTTTTTACATTAGCTTCCAGTGTTTGCTACAACTGGAGGCACTGTAGACTGAATTTAGGGCTTGGGCCCATTGAGTGGTAGTAAAGGGAGTAGAGAGATCTGTTTCCCATTGGACAAAGAGTGAAGACTTGTAAAAACATGTCTTATCTTGTAGAAGGTTATAGAATAATGAAACTCCCTTCTTAGTTGAGTGACAGCTGAGTAGTATAGCTGAACTTTTTTGGGAATATACTTTGTGTTTGAAGGATCTCGTAATGCATGTTTAAAGAAGTGTGCATTTGGTAAGCCAAATTCCCTCAAAAGCTTTTTAAGGTGCTTCTATTATGCAAAACATAATTCACAGAAATGCCTTCGTGCTTCCAGGGGTTGGTAGAAAAATAAGGTATACACGTTTCTAATAAAGACAATGGAATTTGCAGTAAGCATACAGAGAAGTGGTGCTGGGAAGTAGAGCGCAAGGATCTACAGGCTACATGTGAGGATTGTATTGAAGGTGGGAAGGATTTTAGGCATAATGGTCTCCAAAGATCTACCAACAGGCAATGATAGAGGTTTTTCCCAGGGACTGTGGATTGTTCAATATCAATCCCCAACAAATCAGGTTTAGGTTGAAACCAGTTTTTGAGCCGATCTAGGTGGCCTGAGATGAGGTTGTCAGCAATGTCTATAGAACCTGTACCTCTAAATAATCTATGTTTAATACGTTGTCAATGGGCGCCTTTAGCGCTCTTGTGATTCCACAAAAAATGTTTGCACAGAGAGTTCAGAGAGCATAAGTATTTAGAAGGAAAAAGGACTGGTAGGGTCCTGAAAAGGAACAGAATCTGAGGCAGTATTAGAATGCCGGTTTCTGGCCTAGGCTAAAATGATGTCAAACATCCCAGGAGTCTTTATGGCATTTTTCTTTATTTTATATGGATGGATGAGTTTGCCTTGAATATTAAAAATGAGTAAAATAGTGGTTTCAGTTTGCGGTGCTCAGATAAAGTTAAATTCCATTGGCAATGGTCTTTAATTTATTTTGTCTGGCGATACACACATTTATATATACATATTTTGGGTGATTGCTTCACCACGTTTAGGAACAAGCACTGTTCAATGTTTTTTTTTTTTTTAAATTAGGACTCTTACTAGAGTCTTCTTAAAATAGCTTTCCCCATGAAGGAAAAAGAAACAGGGTCACTTATAAGAACAACCTGCCCACCCACATATACACACATTCCCTGCATTCCCCTGCCACTGCCATGTCTGTGGAAAAATTGTTCAAAGACTAGGTTATGCATTTATGGCAGCCACCATCTAATATTCAATAACAGCTTTAGAGCCCATTCACATTGAGGCGACACAACTTCGGGGGGCGACCTGTGAAGTCATGTGCACCGCGACATCGGCGCGACTTGCAGAGACTTCACATAATGGAAGTCTATGCAAGTCGCTCCGAGGTCGCCCCAAAGTAGTACAGGACCCTTTTTCTAAGTCGGAGTGACTTGTGTCGCTCCTATTAGAACGGGTCCTGTACTACTCAATGGACCGCAACATACCGGGACTTGTCAGGCTGACAAGTCGCCTGACAAGTCGCGCTAATGTGAATGGGCTCTTACTTGAAATCCATCTGCAGCTCCCCATTTAAAAAGGAAATCAAAAAACAAACTTTAGTTTGAACTGTTGCTGTGTATTTACATTATGGTTTCATGACAGGAAATATTTATTGCATTCACAGTATAGACAGAGAACATAATGTTGCCCTATGTAAGCTCTAATGTGATATTAACTACCTCCCACCCGGGCCATAGTACATATACGGCCGGGTGGGAGCTTCCTCCTTCTGAATGGACGTTCCGGAACGTCCTTCAGAAGGAGAGAGATCGCGCCGCCGCGGGCACGCGCAGCGGCGCGATCTCGATGTGCCTGTGTCCCTAGGACACAGAGCAACGAGACTCGGCAGGAGGGCCCTGTGATTGGCCCTCCTGATCACATGACGGCTGTGACCAATCACAGCCGTCATGTAATGTCAATACAGCCGTTGTAACGGCTTCGATCTCTTCTCCTCCTGACAGATCCTGTCAGTGAGGAGAAGATCAGAGGATCGTTTCTGCAGCCGGGGTGATCAGTGAGTATTTCTAATTACTCACTGATCACAGGGGGGGTCTGTGCTGGTAATCAGATGATTGATTACCAGTGCAGCCCTGGGGGGAGGGGATGCCACTAGAGCCACCAGGGATGCCCACCAATGACCACCAGGGATGCCCACCATGGCCACCAGGGATGGGAAACAGGGCTCAGAGAGCCTGCCAGTGGTGCCCCCCTATCAGTGCTGCCCACCAATGCCATCTATCAGTGCTGCCCACCAGTGCCCGTTATTGCCATCTATCAGTGCCACCCACCAGTGCCCATTATTGCCCACCAGTGCTGCCTATCAGTGCCCATCAGTGCCCCCCATCAGTGCCGATCAGTGCCGCCCATCAGTGCCACCCATCAGTGCCCATCAGTGCCGCCTATCAGTGCCCATCAGTGCCGCCGATCAGTGCCCATCAGTGCTGCCTATCAGTGCCCATCAGTGCTGCCTATCAGTGCCCACCAGTGCTGCATATCAGTGCTACCTATCAGTGCCACATATCAGTGCCCATCAGTGCTGCATATCAGTGCTACCTATCAGTGCCCATCAGTGCTGCATATCAGTGCCACCCCATCAGTGCCACCCCATCAGTGTCTCCTCATCAGTGCCTGTCAGTGCGGCGTCATCAGTGCTCATCAGTGCAGGAAAAAACGTATCTATTTACAAAATTTTATAACCTAAACTAAAAAACTTTTTTTTTTTTTTCAAACTTTTCCTTCTTTTTTTATTTGTGCACCAAAAAAAAAAAAAACCTGGCGGTGATCAAATAACACCAAAAGAAAGCTCTATTTGTGGGGAAAAAATGACATAAATTTGGTTTAGGTACAGTGTTGCATGACCGCGCAATTGTCATTCAAAATGCAACAGCGCTAAAAGCTGAAAATTGGTCTGGGAAGGAAGGGGGTTTAAATGCCCAGTATTGAGGTGGTTAAAGGCTTTCCTTTTTAAAAAAAAAAACAAAAAAAAACATATTATGTTTACCTACTCTGCGCATCGGTTTCACACAGAGCAGCCTTGATCTCACTCTTCTCGGGTCTCTTGCTGCAACTCCTGGCCCCTCCCTCCTGCTGGGTGCCCCCAGAGCAAGCAGCCTACAATGGGGGTACCCAAGCAGGTTCATGAGCTGTGGTTATTAATTGTCCATTCACACACAGAGCCGCTGCTCGGCCCCACCCCCCTCTCTCCTCATTGTCTCACTGGCTGCGATTGACAGCAAATGGCTCCCAATGAGGAGAGAGGGTCCCTGGAGAGCCGAGATTTTTGTGCACATCGCTGGTTCGCGATGGGGCTCAGGTAAGTTTTAGGGGGGGGGGGGGGAGGAGCTGCTACACAGAGAGGGTTTTTTAGCTTCATGCGTAGAATGCATGAAGGCAAAAACATTGAGCCTTTAGAACCAATTTAAAGACTGTACAATTCATGTGCAAATTTATCATTAAAAAAATTGAATTTTATTGGCCAAAAACAAGGCACAAAGCCTCTTCTAATGAGAAATAACATTGCCAAGGAAACAGATCTGAAATATCTTTATAAATGAGAGAAAAAAGAACACAGATTGGTACCTTTATTTATGAATCATGTAAAACAAAAAAGGAAGAATTTTTGCTTCGATTTATACAGATAGCACATGCCATAATATAAATACAGAAAGACAATCCTCTGAAACAATAAATCACATTTTACAGCATCTCACAGAGATGCTGAAATGAATATATAACAACGAAATGACCATGGGAAATATAATAGACTAATTGAATAAATATATACAGCTGGTTGTAAATAAAGCAAAAGCAACAAACTAGAATATAAACGATCATCAAGCTAAGCAAATTTGGAGCTCAATAACATTTCAAATAAACACAGAACAGTAGGAAAACAAGGTACCATGTTTGGCACAAAAAACATGATACAAGTTTACAACAAAATACTAAGAGAAAGATGGGGCTTTGTATGGGCAATTGGAGAGAGGATGATCACAATTATCACACCATATAATTAATTAAAATTGCTCTCTTTATTGAACAGACATATATATATATAAAAGACAAAAAACAAAATATACTATAACTACATAGAAAGACTGGATAAAAGAAAAACGCATATGTAGAAATATATTCACATGGGGAATGCTGATACAGTGTATCTCATTAGATGTTACGGTCTCTAGATAGCACGGTCTAGGGTCCCCAGCAAGCCGACGCGTTTCGTAACATGGCTTCCTAAAGGCCAGAGAGACCAAGGCAGATCGATATTTCCAGCTGCGATAGAGACCTTGGCAGACCAGACACATGCGTTGAGGGGCCGATCAGTGCAGGCAGATATATGCAAGAGGTTATATGCAATAGAATAACTGCAAATATGTAGATTTTGGGGGAGAATCCACAGTCAGTATCCTCTCAAAATTATCACGGTAACCCCAAAATTACACGCACCAGACACGTTCCTCGTCTAATATTACATCAACGTAAATAGGGTCTCTGTTAGAACCACTGTATACATGAGGCAGATGCTTCACAGAGTACATGTTATATATCCATATGTATTGGCCATATCATAGACCTTGCCATTAAAGTGAGGGACTCCTTACATCCATTTTTGTCACAGAGAACTGCCTTGATTATACAAGTTTGCATAAGACTGTATTGTAAATATAATACTTTACTACTATAATATATTTATTAACTTAATATACCAAAGACTAAGAAGCCATTTGGGACTTCATGTATAAAAGTTTCAGATCTCGTTATCAGGCTTTTGCCTAATTTTCTTGACCTTATGTAAGGAAAAAAAATGTGAACATACTGTAAAAAGTGCAGCAAGAAAACCCCTAAAGTGATACTAAACACACACTATTTCATTCAAATTGTCCCTTCAATTTTTGTAAATGGACTGTAATTATTTTAATTTAAAAAAATATGTAATATGGATATACAGCTGTCACATGACTCAGCTCTTTCCCAGCCTGTCTGTAGGAAAACCTAAGCAAGAAGAGCTTCTAGTCATCTGCTGCTGGTCACATGTTCATTAAAAAAAAAAAAAAAAATAGGCCTTGGAATACAGAATAAAAATAAATAATATCAATAAGTTTTAAATTGGCAAACAAATATATTTTTGAAATCAAATCTTTATTATTTTGGGGAAATAACATGGTGTAGGCAGATTTCTGCCAGTCACAGGCTGTTTCACGCCCCTCCAGCCTGTGTCTTAGAATAAGAGGAAGGTGAAGTCACAGTTAATCTACATGTAATATCCGACCCCCCATTGTTTTTAGCTGTTTAGTCGGCATGGAGGAGGAGAGAGGGAGTGGGCTGTCATTTACCATTGTGTATACACCCACATGTATAACTCTAAAGTCACATGGGCTGCTGAGATGTGATAGGGAGGAAATACTCCTCTATAGCATAGAAACTCACTTAAAACTGAGTATGTGCAGAGTTGCTACCACAGCTGCAAAATCCCAAGCAGAATTGGGGACAGAAAGTGGAGATGGGGAACAGCAGGATCAACCAGTTTTTTTTTTTTTTTTTGCAGAATACAGAAAACAAATGACCAGGCCCTTTTTTGCAATACGGCACTGAGTTACTTTAACTGACAATTGCGCAGTTGTGCAACACTGTACCCAAATAACATTTATGTCCTTTCCCCCCTACAAATACAGCTTTCTTTTGGTGGTATTTGATACCTTTTGTGAAATAAAAAAAAAATATATATATGTTTTTTACTTTCTGCTAAAAAACATATTCAATAAAAAAAATGTAAAGCATCTAA
The DNA here is from genome assembly GCF_965119305.1 of Pelophylax lessonae. Classification (NCBI taxonomy): domain Eukaryota; kingdom Metazoa; phylum Chordata; class Amphibia; order Anura; family Ranidae; genus Pelophylax; species Pelophylax lessonae. The sequence goes on along the minus strand of NC_138772.1, from coordinate 188,947,223 downwards.
TTTCTTCATCAATTTAGGCCAATATGCATTCTGCTACATATTTGTGGTAAAAAAAAAAAAAAAAAAACTCCAGCGTATATTGATTAGTTTGCCCAAAGGTTATAGCATCTACAAACTATGGGAAATATTAATTGAATTTCCATTTATTTATCAATCAGCGACTTATAGCGGGGTCTGAGATACTGCAGAGGACAAATCAGAAGCTGACACTTTTGACACTTTTTTGGGAACCAGTGACATTTATGCAGTGATCGGTGCTTAAAATATGCACTGTGACTGTACTAATGACATTGGCAGGAAAGGGGTTAACATTAGGGGCAATCAAAGGATTAACTGTGTTCCTAGCCAGTGTTTTAGTGTAGTGTGGGTGGTGCTTTTTACTAGTGAAAGGCATTGATCAGGGTCCCTGCTTTGCAGTTCTGCCTGTGTGCAAGAGAGATTGAGTCCACAGGACCCGCTGATCAGCTCCCACTGTGTAAAATCACACCGGAAGTGAGCAAGTACTCGCACCCGATACCTGGAGGGGCTGGACCATCTATATATACGCGATCCTGTGCAGCACAGCCACCCTGTAGCAGTAAAACTGCTATAGGGCAGTCGGAAACTGGTTAATGCGGGTTTAGTGACACTTTAAAGCTTGGAGGGGAAGTCAGACACACAATCCTTACAATACAATCTATCTCTTTAAAGGCAGCCCTACATAGGTCTTACAACATATCTAAACCCAAAAGCAAAAATGTAATATGTTACAGCTTACCAATCCCTAAAGTGACATTAAAATCTACCAATTATTTTTTAAACTAAATTTCTTTGCTGCTCCAAACTCCACGTGAAGCACCCAAAATGGTCCCTTACCAGACGGCAGATAAAAGGCGCATGTAGATGGACTAAAATCCCTTTCCACCTCCTCCGTATACTGCTTACACCAGGGTGCCTTTTCAACAGCAGATGGAAAGCGTTTTTACTTCCACTAATATCCACTAATGGCTCCTTCACTCTTGACCTGCAGCTGGGTGGATCTCTGACCAATGGGCCAGTAACCTCCGAGCATGGGGTATGAGAAATAAAGTCGCAATAGTGTGATACCTTCTAAAAAAGTTTATTAAAGAACAGTGTTGCACTTACAGTTGTTGCATTTCAAATCAGCATAATTTGTGTATTGTTTCGGAATTCCTACGGTTGCGCTTGTGCCCGGCTGCAGCACGGACCTCGAGCAGTCGTTCCTGATGGTAACGCCTCCTCTCTGACGCGTTTCTTACTATTGGACATCAACCGAGATAGGAGTGACTGTTCGAGATCCGTGCTGCAGCCGGGCACGAGCGCAACCATAGGAATTCCGAAACAATACACGAATTACACTGTTCTTTGATAAACTTTTTTAGAAGGTATCACACTATTGCGACTTTATTTCTCATACCCCATGCTCGGAGGTTACTGGCCCATTGGTCAGAGATCCACCCAGCTGCAGGTCAAGAGTGAAGGAGCCATTAGTGGATATTAGTGGAAGTACAAACACTTTCCATCTGCTGTTGAAAAGGCACCCTGGTGTAAGCAGTATACGGAGGAGGTGGAAGGGGATTTTAGTCCATCTACATGCGCCTTTTATCTGCCATCTGGTAAGGGACCATTTTAGGTGGTTCATGTGGAGTTTGGAAGCACTTATGTTTTGCAGTGATCAACATATATGTTAATTTGTGCACACCTTATTTTTCCGTCTGGTAAGGAGGAATTTCACCTGGTGGTGGGTGTTTATCACATTGGAGTTGAAGACATATTTTATGTTGTGGAGCACCTATTTGAATTTTATCATTTATGGACACTTATGATTGATGTTTATGGACTTTTTAAACACACCATTCACTTGCTATCCATTTTTGCTTGTTTGCAATTTATGTTTGGATACCTAATATTGTTTTAGCGCACCTATTACTTTTCACAACCCATTATATTTATTCAGGCATTGAATACAGGTAGCAGCTTTAACACAATACTCTCAGCGCACCCTTACACAAATACAACATTTATAGTGTCACAAGTGACGACAGATAGCATCAGCGTCAGTTAGCGTCAATCCCAGGCAGCGTCAGATTTCCTGCCACACATTCATTATTACATTTAACTCTTTGATTGCGAGTGACACTAACACAAACACACTATAAACCTTCATTACTAGTATAGTCTGAACGGATCAATATCTTTGATCAGATCAGAACTATACTAGTGTCCCCAATAGTATAGTGTTCTCAAAAACGTGTTAGCAGGATCAGCCCCCGAAACCTGCCAGCACCTGCATTTAACCCCTTTGCCGCCCCCCAACAAGTGCAGTGTCTGTAGATCACTGTCACTTCTGATACACAATACACAAAACCGCAGTGTTAGCGAAGTCAGGCCTGATCTCTGCTAGCACTAGCAGGTAAATTTTATTTGTTGCAGTTCAAAAAGTCCTTGACAGCTAAGTGCTTTTTAACCTGTGAGTCGCACTAGGTACCTATAAATTTAGTGGCCAAAATGTCAAACGAAAGGTACATTAGTGAAGAGGCCTACAGGATACAGAGCATAACAGATGAGAGCGATAGGGAGTCCTCATTGTCAGAATCAGGCTCAGTATATGAACCTGTAGAGAGAGGCGGCACCCTGACAGATAGCTCTGATGAGGGAGTAGAGGTCCATGTTAGGTCAGGTGTGCCCGACCCCATTCCCCAGTTGCTGAGGTTCTACAACTGCATGATGATTCTGTATGCAGCAGAAGGCCAGTAGTAGTGCCCCTCTACCTTCTCGTGAACTGGTGAGCACCAGCGGCCTAGTACATCCTGGTTGTAGAAAAACCAGCACTGCAGTGACACTTAGTGACGTGGTGAGTCCCATAAGTGCAGTTCAAGCCAGTACTGTGGCTAGCACAAGTAGTGTCCCCCAGCCACCAAAATATCAAAGACAGGCACATAGAGCCCTATAAAGCCTTTCCCGCTGCATTTGGAAATCCTGATTTGGAGCCCACAGATTATACAGGCCCGTACTTCCCCCATTCACTGGCAACCCGGAATTCAGGTGGAAACAGCAGATTTAACTCCCCTTGGTTTTTTTTTTGAGCCATCTTTCACAGTTGATCTGTACGGATCTATTGTGGACCAAATTGATTTATATACCCAATCAATTTAAAGCCTCAAACCCAAATTCAAACCCTGCCAGGCAATTTGCATGGAAACCTATCAAGGTTTCTGGATTTAGGATTCTTCTGGGCCCAACCCTCAACATGGGCATTACTAAAAAGAATGAGTCATGGTCTCATTGGTCCACAGACCTGGATTCATCATATGCCTGTGTTTTCTGCTGCCATGATCAGGGGTAGATACAAGCATATCATGAGGTTTATGCAATTCAATGATAATGAACTCTGTCGTCCTCGGGATATGATCGGCTCCACAAAATTTGGCCCCTTGTAAATCACTTGAACCAAAAAATTGTAGCCTTGTATACGCCTCAACAAGCTGTCTGTGTAGATGAGTCCCTGATTGCGTTTCCTGGCCGCCTTGTTTTAAACAGTTTCTCCCCAGCAAGTGTACCAGATATGGGGTCAAAATGTATAAGCTCTGTGACAGGCAACAGGCTATACATGTATTTTCCTGATTTATGAGGCAAAATATAGCAGCGTAGAGCCCCCTGACTGCCCAGACTACATAGGGAGTAGTGGTAAGATTGTTTGGAAATTGGTGTCACCCTTATTTAGAAAGGGGTACCACTTGTACATGGACAATCATTACACAAGCGTGTCACTTTTTAGACACTTTTTTGAATTTGAATTGGTGCATGTGGCACCGCACAACCTAATCGCAGGGGCTTCCCTTAACGGCTTGTAAATACTGGACTAAGACAGGGGGGGGGGGGGGGGGATAGCTTGCTTAAAAAGTAACTAATTGCTTGCAGTTAAGTGGAGGGACAAACGGGATGTTTACGTTCTGTCTTACATTCACGCAGATACAATAGTCCAAACTGCAACGGTGACTGGTGTTGTTAAAAAGCCCCTCTCTGTCCAAGACTACAACCTAAACATGAAAGGGGTGGACTTCAATGTCCAGATGATGAACTGTACTTAATTTCCCATAAGGCTAAATGCTGGTACAAGAAAGTTTCTGTATATTTATTCCTATTGGCTCTGTTCAACGCTTATGTACTATACAAAGCTTCAGGAAGAAGTGGATCCTTCCTAAAATTTCAGGAAGAGATCATCATAGCACTGCTGTGCACAGAAGGTGCTGTGGCCCAATTTCCTGATCCAGATGCAGTGAGCCGGCTACATGAGAGACATTTTCCAGGTGTCCTCCCTGGTACCCCTACCCAAAAGAGCACCCAAAAAAAGATGTTGTGTCTGTAGTAAACGCAGATATAGGCGTGACATCAGCTATTTTTGTCCCTCCTGTCCTGGCCAACCTGGTCTCTGCATCCAGGACTGTTTCCATCACTACCACACACTAGTGGAGTATTAGAATAGGGTACAGCACAGCACAGTCTAGCATACATAGTTATTTAAGTTGAAAAAAGACACAAGTCCATCTGTCTCAACCAATAAAATTAAAAAAAAAAAACAGTAAAGAAAACCCAACCATACAAAACTGACTATCACAATTTAAGAGACCCTAGCCTGGAATGTTTAAAGTTTTTTATAGCTACAAAATGAATTAAAAAAGAAAACATAAAAAAACAAAAAAAAAATAATAAAAAAGACAAAAAATAGTTGTCGTTTTATTGAGTTAATGTTCTGTTCTTCCTGTTTTACTGTACAGTATACTAAACAGTTAAATAGGAGCCTACATTGAATTACGGCGCTGACCATATCCATATGTAGGCAGGAAGTAGCTCACTGTGTTGACTATGAAGTCGAGTACACCCTAATGGACATTTTTGGGTCATGTGATCGGAAGTTTTCCACACATGGCTATTTAACTTGCTGAGCAACCAGAAATCTTTGTCTTTGTCAACGCCCTGTGGGAGTGCTGAAAGGCGTCATCGTAGATTCCGGTTCCTCAGTGACGTCACGTGCGGCTAGCGGTGGAACACACGCAGAGGTTTGCGTTCCATGCTCGCATCGCAGCACAGACTCAGACTGAGCGATTGACTGCTCTGCCATTTTATACTATATACCCAATGCAATGCTTTGTCTGCAACACCCGTAAGTGTAATTTTAATGATTTTTATTAATAAACAAGGCTATATTACACAGTGCCAAGCCACAAGCTATAGGAGATGTGACATCCTACTAATTACCATACACAGCCCAATAGACCCATATGCAATATTGTGCTGTGATTTAGGTTGGATTATATATTTTTTTTGAACAGCAGCAATTGTGATTTGGTTTTAGGATTTGTGTTGGCCCCAGTTTTTTTGGGTTTAGTTATTACAGGAACACCCATGCCTAGGCAGTCCTGTGTGGTGCAAATCCTTACTCGGTCTCAAGAACTTTTCACCCCCAACTTTGCCTTCCTTGGCCCCAGTTGTGCCTATTTTCAGGAAGCATTTCTAGGTATTGACCTAGTCATTTTTTTTCCTTGTTTTCTTTCACTTTTCCATTTCTTAGTACTAGATTTGCTTAGTTCCTGAACATAATCTCTTGGAGTTCCTCTAATGAGCGCTCAGCTCTAGCAACACACATAGTACGACTACCTCTAAGCATCATACAACCTACAACATCCTCGACACAATCTCTACAATACCACCAAGTGTCTTTACCATTAAGAACCCTATGGATTACTCTGATCTACTATAACTCTATCAAGCAATACCCCTACAACCTGTTCTATTACTACTAAGACTATCCCATTAACTCCAAGGGTCACAATCACCCTGCAAAAAGGTCTTCCCTCTGGAAACTGGCTGAAAAAACTAAATGTGATATCCTTGGTGTACAAGAGACCCACTTCCATCCATTAAATAAACCGCCTTGCAAAAAAAGAATTTCACCAACATCTTTACTGCTTGCACCCCAACAAAAACGAAATGCATCATTGTTTCCATTAAAAACTCTCCTATATTTCAGCTCCAGAACGACATAGCGGATCAATAGGGTAGATATCTCATTCTCCTTTGCTCAATCAAAGATCCCTTATACACCATTGTTATGGTCTTTGTGCCAAATACACACCAGCTACACTTCCGGCGTAAACTCTTCAATATCATTCCTAAACCTTACCTAGAACCCTCCTCCAAATGTAAGCCTTCCTTGGGCCCCTTCTTACCCGCTTTCCAGCTGTATGATGTTTGCCGGTGCCAACATGCAGAAGAATGGGACTATACGAATTTCTCTCCATGCCATAACTGATATTTGCACGTCGATCTTTTCCTTTTTGACCAATGGACATTACAAAAGTACCAGACTCTCCTGTCCTTTCTGCTACATGGTCTGACCACTCTCCAGTGTGCGTTACCATAGAGGACAATACCAGCCTTCTCCCACTTACCTATGGTGACTGAACACCTAGATCCTGCAGTCCTCTGAATATTTACTTTCCCTATGCAAACAACTTGAAAACTTTTTCTTGCTCAATGACAACTCGGTATCTGATACTTCTGTATTTTGGGCCACAAAGCTTTTTTGAGAGGTGTGTTTATTTAATTAGGGGCTAGGGACAACAGACAGAGGACGCAGCACATTGACAAACTCTTATTCAAGACACTGATTCGCTAAACAAACAGCAACCACACCTTAAGACCAAGCTAATCAAATTGCGTCTAGAGCTGAAATCCTTTCTATTAGACAACTTTGATAAATCACAGAATCACAGTAAGATGCATTTTTACAGCACAGGTATTATCACACTGTCACAAAGGAAAATAACCTGCAGGACATAGCTGATGCATTTAGCACCTATTATAGCGCCCTTTAAAACTTAAAAGACGAGCCTTCCCTAACTCAGCCAAACCCTTCCACCATTCTATTCAATCCTTTTTGGACCTTCTGCATTTATCAGTTGATCAAATTGCAGGTTCAGAAATAGGCAAAGCCATAAATGCCCTACCAAACAATAAATCCCCGGGACCAGGTGGCTTTGTAGGGGATTATTACAAACAATTCAAACCCATCTTGAACAAATACTTGGTTCATCTGTTCAATGATGCTGCTTCCTTGGCCTTCTTCCTACAAGAAATGTTTAAAGCTATGATTGTGACGTTGCAAGAGCCCCACAAAACTTCAGCCCTATATCCCTAATAAATCATGTTATGAAGTTGTATGCCAAAGTCATTGTGAATAGATTGATTGACCTTCTCCCAACCCTTGTTCACCCCGATCAATCAGGCTTCACCAAAGGTCACCAGACCTGTGGCATTACTGGAAGGATGATCAACATTATCCACTATGCTGTGAGGCGTAGAGTGCCTTCTCTGCTTCTATCTCTAGATGAAGAGAAGGCATTTAATCTCGTGCACTGGCAATACCTGGCCATGGCTTTGCAGAGGTTTGGCTTTTAAGGTAATATTTTCTCAGCAATAATGGTGCTATATTCGCATCCCTCAGCTCAAGTTTATTGTTCTTCCATGCTATCCAAATCCTTTAACATAAGCAATGGCACCAGGCAAGGGTGCCCTTTATCTCTACTCCTTTTCAACATAGTTATGGAACCGCTATCAGTCATGTTTTGCTTGGGGATGAAATACTTATTTTACTCACTGAACTGCAACTCAGCTTATAACATTTGTATCGTGTGTTTTTTCTGGATTTTTGGTTGATATTCTGTCTCTATCATTTAAAATACACCTATAATAAAAATTATATACCATTCATTTCTTTGTAAGTGGGAAAACTTACAAAATCTGCAGGGGATTAAATAATTATTTTTTCTCACTGTAGGTCGCTCCTTCAGCAAATCCCAATGGCTACTAGCCTTTAAAATCAACTAGGTCTTCGAGCCTTTGGGAACTAGTCCACAAAGTTACCCTCAGATGGTATATCACCCCATCTATGATTCACTCATTTGACTAAACCATACAGCTCATGTGCTGGAGACACTGCCGAGGGGGGGGGTTTGTACCACCTTCTATGGCATTGCTAACCCTGTATGACAGCACTCTATTCTCTGATGCACAGATTTTCCTACTCTGTATATGCTTAGAGCAGCCTCAAGTTGTAACATCTTACTGTTTCTTCATGTTGATATATGTACTCTTCACTGTGAACATGCTTATGGTAGCCGTATACTGATGTAACAATTTATTGTTTCTTTACACAGTAAAATTTTCAATAAAAATCTACTGAAAAAAAAAAATATATATGAAAAAAAAAAAAAACTGAAAGTAATGGTCTCTAAGCTGCAGCCCGGGGGTCAGATGCAGACCTTTGCCTGCCTATATCCGACCCTTGGGGCACTATTACTCTCAGTGACACCAACAAGGGGGAACAATTCCTCCCGCTGACACCAATGATGGGGCATTATTCCTTCTCCTGATACCAACAATTGGGCACTATTCTTACCGCTGACACCAACAATGGGGCATAATTCCTCCAACTGATACCAATAATGGGGCATAATTCTTCCCACTGATACCAATAATGGGAAATTGTTTACTCCCATTGATGCCAAAGCCTTTTTCACTGACAGAACGGTCCCTACAAAGTCTGAAAAACAGTAAACTGGCCCTTTGTTTATAAAGTTTGGAGACCCCTGTAATAGCGGAACATGGCACCCTGTTTACATAAATATCTATAAAATCCAGTCATAGCAACATGTATTCAAGTACACTACTACAATTAAAGTAGTAAACAACCAATGTTGCTCAATTAGATATAATAAATCTATATACCGTCTTATCGACTGCATGTTTACCACCACTCAAAACATATCTCAAACATGGGTTTTAATCACTAAAGGCAAATAATTTCCTGAATTTGTTTATGAGCAAATTCACTCCCTTTTTATTGTTGGTTAATCCTTTTGGTGATTTACAACGGTCGGCTTTTGCAAAGATTACAATTGGTGGCTTAAAGAATCTGTTTCCTCTGTCTTTTAGACCTTGTACAGTTGACATCAGGAATTTGACACAAGCCAAACATATTCTATAATATCACTGCTTACAATTCTGAGAAGTCTCTGAGAACGTTACAGTATTTGTGCAGTTAAAATAGATTCCAGCGTTCTTGGCATAGCAGAAGGTGCAGTACCTTTTGTTTCGGAACAACTGATTTTTCACTCTTTATGGCTGTTTTATCCATGTAATATTTCTTCCCAAATGCTTTGCTTTTCTCATTTACAATCTACTGTCCTTGTTTGGTATGTCAAAAAACCCCTGTTAACATTATTGGGTTGATTTACTAAAAGCAAATAGGAAGTTGAATAATTTTTACTTTGCAAGGGAATTTTCCCTTCGCTTTGTGAATTAGATTATGCTCTTTTGATATCATCCATTCATGTATACGGAAAAAAACAGTTTTTTTTTTTATATGTACGTGAACGAGTATTATTTGCAAAGTGAATTTTCACCACTTTCTAACAGCCTAATTGCATTTAGTAAATCAACCTGAGTCTGTTGGTTAACCAACTTAAGTCTGCTCACAATACTTTTACTATGGGAGGGTGGCACAGGCAGGCTCAGCAACGTATAAATACTTTGCTTCGCACATGTGCACTTGCGTGCCCCTCCTGTAACCGCTATATCCACCGGACACAGCGGATTACGGTTCCCGGCCTCTTTTACAATTACATGATGATTACCCTGTACCATGTGATTAGTTGTAGCCAATCACAGCATTTCAAGAATAAAATGCTAAGAAAAAAAATAAATAAATAAATAAAAATTTACTTTTTTTTTTTTACATGCTGTCAGTATCCCTGATCACCACCACACCAGTCATATGATGATACTGTACTGCACTGGTGACAGTATGTGAAAAAAATTGTGAAAAAAATTGTTTTATTTAATTTCTTAATTTTCCAAAAAATTGTGACAGAAAATGACATCTTCAAAAAACTTGCCATGCCTCTTACATAATGCCTTGCACTATCCTGGCATTTTAAGGGCCTAATAAATGAGAGAGGCCGTCAGTACATCAGGATTGATCAGTTTTCAAATATATATACCATAGATTATAGACGCTATAACTTTAACGCATACCAATTATTATACACTAATTGTTTTTTTTTTTTTTTCCTTTTACCAAAAACATGTAGCAGAATACATTTTGGCCTAAATTTATGAAGAAAATATATATATATATTTTTTTTTATTATATATTTATTTATTTTTTGTGGGTTTATTTTGCAAAAAATAAAAAAAACCCAGTGGTGATCAAATACCATCAAAAGAATGCTCTATTTGTGTGAAAAACATTATATAAATGTAATTTGCTTACCACGAAATTGCCAGTTAAAGTAACAGTGCTGAATAGCAAAAAAAAGAAAATTCTCTGGTCCTGAAGGGGATAAAACCTTTCAGAGATCAAGGGGTTAATATGAGAGGAAAATGCAAATGCCCTGCATATATGTATCATAGTGACATACAGTGGGTACGGAAAGTATTCAGACCCCCTTAAATTTTTCACTCTTTGTTATATTGCAGCCATTTGCTAAAATCATTTAAGTTCATTCTTCTTCCTCATGAATGTACACATAGCACCCCATAGTGACAGAAAAACACAGAATTGTCGACATTGTTGCAAATTTATTAAAAAAGAAAAACTGAAATATCACAAGGTCCTAAGTATTCAGACCCTTTGCTGTGACACTCATATATTTAACTCAGGTGCTTTCCATTTCTTCTGATCATCCTTGAGATGGTTCTACACCTTCATTTGAGTCCAGCTGTGTTTGATTATACTGATTGGACTTGATTAGGAAAGCCACACACCTGTCTATATAAGACCTTCCAGATCACAATGCATGTCAGAGCAAATGAGAATCATGAGGTCAAAGGAACTGCCTGAAGAGCTCAGAGACAGAATTGTGGCAAGGCACAGATCTGGCCAAGGTTACAAAAAGATTTCTGCTGCACTTAAGGTTCCTAAGAGCACAGTGGCCTCCATAATCCTCAAATGGAAGACGTTTGGGACGACCAGAACCCTTCCTAGAGCTGGCCGTCCGGCCAAACTGAGCTATCGGGGGAGAAGAGCCTTGGTGAGAGAAGTAAAGAAGAACCCAACGATCACTGTGGCTGAGCTCCAGAGATGCAGTCAGGAGATGGGAGAAAGTTGTAGAAAGTCAACCATCACTGCAGCCCTCCACCAGTCGGGGCTTTATGGCAGAGTGGCCCGACGGAAGCCTCTCCTCAGTGTAAGACGCATGAAAGCCCGCATGGAGTTTGCTAAAAAACACCTGAAGGACTCCAAGATGGTGAGAAATAAGATTCTCTGGTCTGATGAGACCAAAATAGAACGTTTTGGCCTTAATTCTAAGCGGTATGTGTGGAGAAAACCAGGCACTGCTCATCTACTGTCCAATACAGTCCCAACAGTGAAGCATGGTGGTGGCAGCATCATGCTGTGGGGGTGTTTTTCAGCTGCAGGGACAGGACGACTGGTTGCAATCGAGGGAAAGATGAATGCGGCCAAGTACAGGGATATCCTGGACAAAATCCTTCTCCAGAGTGCTCTGGACCTCAGACTGGGCCGAAGGTTTACCTTCCAACAAGACAATGACCCTAAGCACACAGCTAAAATAACGAAGGAGTGGCTTCACAACAACTCCGTGACTGTTCTTGAATGGCCCAGCCAGAGACCTGACTTAAACCCAATTGAGCATCTCTGGAGAGACCTAAAAATGGCTGTCCACCAACGTTTACCATCCAACCTGACAGAACTGGAGAGGATCTGTAAGGAGGAATGGCAGAGGATCCCCAAATCCAGGTGTGAAAGACTTGTTGCATCTTTCCCAAAAAGACTCCTGGCTGTATTAGATCAAAAGGGGGCTTCTACTAAATTCTGAGCAAAGGGTCTGAATACTTAGGACCATGTGATATTTCAGTTTTTCTTTTTTTAATAAATCTGCAACAATGTCAACAATTCTGTGTTTTTCTGTCAGTATGGGGTGCCATGTGTACATTCATGAGGAAGAAGAATGAACTTAAATGATTTTAGCAAATGGCTGCAATATAACAAAGAGTGAAAAATTTAAAGGGGTCTGAATACTTTCCGTACCCACTGTATATGGGCCACCATGTTAGCATTTAAATGCTGTTTAGTTGTGCATTAGCCAGACATTTAGCTTTGTTTAAGGCAGTGCAAAAAAATACATCAGCCAGTTCATAGAGAAATGATGCATTGTTTAATAAATGTAATACACCATTTTCACTGTGACTGCATGCATAGTAATTTCTCTTTAATTACGTCTGCTACAAAGGAAACATTTAAAAGAATCATTATTTGTTAATAAGATACCCATATGTATCAGAGAGTTGTTGAAAGCAAGAAAATATCTAACAAGCTAGATACCTTTATTTCATTTGATGTCTTTTTCTAAAGACATGTATGCTATTACAGTATATAAATGCTTTGGCTTTGTAAAACAATAGCACGTTTATTTTTACACTGGCAGTAGACCACTATGGAAACGTTTCTTTCTCGCTTTCTAGACACTAACACGGCTGGCTTTCTTTAGCCCTCTCTTTTAGTTACTCTCATTACGGCCTAAATTTTATGTGAGCATGTCGAAATTTAATGTGTCACAGAAATAAGTTTGTAAAATGTATTGTTAAAAGTGATGTCATTATAAAATGACCCTCCCATGGGTTGACATGTAAACTGTGGAGAAAAAAAAAGTATTGCTCATTTGCCAAATTTTGCAGTCTATTAAGCAGGCAGGAAGAATATTTCGTAATTACCTGAAGCTTGCTTTGCTGAATTTTATCTTGTAGGATTGAAAGGCACTTTGTGAAGTCTGTATAGTCTTGATCTTGTGTTTCAATCAGTTCACATCCCTAGAAGAAAAAGAAAATGTAATAAGAGTTTTTCAAACAAAACATTAGGTATAGTATACAGTGAATCACTTTTTTTCACATTTTGTTATGTTACAGCTTTATTCCAAAATGGATTAAATTCATTTTTTTCCTCAAAATTCTAAAAACAATGCCCCATAATGACAATGTCAAAGAAGTTTATTTGAAATCTTTGCAAATTTATTAAAAATTAAAACGAAAAAAAAAAAAATCACATGTACATAAGTATTCACAGTCTTTGCCCAATACTTTGTTGAAGCACCTTTGGCACCAAATACAGCCTCAAGTCTTTTTGAGTATGATGCTACAAGCTTGGCACACCTATTTTTAGGCAGTTTCTCCCATTCTTCTTTGTAGGTCCTCTCAAGCTCCATGAGAATGGATGGGGAACGTCGGTGCACAGCCAATTTCAGATCTCTCCTGAGATATTCAATTGGGCTCAAGTGTGGGCTCTGGCTGGGACACTCAAGGACATTCACAGAGTTGTCCTGTATCTACTCCTTTGTTATCTTGGCTGTGTGCTTGGGGTCGTTGTCCTGTTAGAAGATGAACCTTCGCCCCATTCTGAGGTCCCAAAGGGCTCTGGAACAGATTTTAGTCAAGGATGTCTCTGTACATTGCTGCATTCATCTTTCCCTCAATCCAGACTAGTCTCCCAGTCCCTGCCACTGAAAAACATCCCCACAGCATGATGCTGCCACCGCCATGCTTCACTGTAGGGATAGTATTAGCCAGGTGATAAGCGGTGTCTGGTTTCCTCCAAACATGACGCTTACCATTCAGGTCAAAAAGTTCAATCTTTGTTTCATCAGACCAGAGAATTTTGTTTCTCATGGTCTAAGAGCCCTTTAGGTGCCTTTTGGCAAACTCCAGGTGGGCTGACCATTGGATTTTTGGTCATCTTCCGGACTAAGGCCCTTTTAACCCAAACACTTTGTTTGGCAGGGCGGCCCACTCTAGCAAGAGTCCTGGTGATTCCAAACTTCTCCCATTTAGGGGTGATGGAGGCCACTGTGCTCATTGGGACCTTCAATGCTGCAGAAATTTTTCTGTACCCTTCCCCAGATCTGTGCCTCTATACAATCCTGTCTCGGAGGTCTACAGACAATTCCTTGGACTTTATGGCTTGGTTTTAGCTCTGAAAAGCCCTGTTAACTGTGGGACCTTATAGAGACAGGTGTGTGCCTTTCCAAATCATGTCCAATCAACTGAGATTACCACAGGGGGACTCCAATCAAGTTGTAGAAACATCTCAAAGATGATCAGTGGAATCAGGATGCACATGAGCTCAATTTTAAGTGTCATGGCAAACGCTGTGAATACTTATGTACATGTGATTTTTTTGTTTTTTTATTTTTAATAAATTTGCAAAGATTTCAAACAAACTTCTTTCACATTGTCATTATGAGGTATTGTTTGTAGAATATTGAGAAAAATAATGAATGTATTCTGTTTTGGAATAAGGCTGTAACATAACAAAATGTGGAAAAAGTGAAGCCCTGTAAATACTTTCCGGATTCACTGTACATAGGGAGGATTTACTAAAACTGGTGCACACAGAATTTGGTGCAGCTGTGCATAGTAATCAGCTTCCAGATTTTATTTTATTAAGTTTAACTGGATAAGCTGAAGTTAGAAGCCGGGTGGTTACTATGCACAGCTGCAAAAAATTCTGTGCGCACCAGTTGTAGTAAATCTCCCTCAATGAATCTGCTTATCTGCTACCGGTCTGCTGGTGCTGACAACATGGTGTAGGGACTGGAAGTTTCAAGCCCTTGTTGAATGATCCCATACTTTTTGAATATACATGCTAGATATTGATTTTGAAGCAGAACTTCACCCAAAGGGGAATTTCCACTATTCTTCATCCACCCCCCTCCTCTGACTCATTTGGAAGATTTTATTTCTATGGGGGGGGGGGTAACTGGATTGGACAGGTTCCTGCTTCCACTACCAGTTGAACAACTGCCAGAGATCCACTGGAAGTTCTCCTGCCCCACTTCCTGATTGCAACCTTCTGGGACACATCACAGGTCCTAGAAGGCTGCAGGACTATTCACAAAGCACAGTTTGGCTTGCATATGCGCAATGGGCAGCCAGCTGTGAAGCTGCAAGGAGTCACAGCCAATTGCCTACAGTTAACATGCCGGTGCTGGGGCTCCTAAGACAGTTAAAGAACCAGCACGAGTGAGAACGGTGTTGGATCCCTGGACAAGTAAATTACCTTTTATTAAAAGTCAGCAGCTACAGTTTTTGTAGCTGCTGGCTTTTCACTTTTGCAAAATTGACTGAAGCTCCTCTTTAAACATTCCTACACATACCGCTCCAGGACTTTTTCTGACATTGGTTACGTGTAAAAATCATTTTTTTTGCTAGAAATTTAGAAGCGGTGCAATAGCAAAGTGCTCCGTGTGGCATATCAAAGAGAGAAAAAGGTATAGCACAAAGCGTACAATAACTTTATAAGAGAACTCCTTTATGAGACAGGGACAATATTTAACTATAGCTTATTGAGAGTTGAAAAACTGGGGATAGCAGAGCACCGTCTATGGATATTCAGAACTGCTCCAAGTGTATAGGTGGTTTATATATATTTTTTTTCTTCCCCCAGAAAAATTGGATTTTTGACTTACCGTAAAATCCATTTCTCGGATGTTCATTGACGGACACAGCTAATGATCTTCTTAACCATTGGTTTATTCTGCCTACTACAGGAGTAGGACACTAGGCAGAAAACAAGTCTGGCTAGGCAGTCCCAGAGCATATACTCACTCTCTCTGCTATAGGTACTCAGTTTTGTTATAAGCAGTGTCAGAAGAAATACAACTCCACAGATGGGGTCAGTGCTGTGTCCATCAATGAACATCAGAGAAATGGATTTTAATGTAAGTCAAAAATCTAATTTTCTCTTTCGTTCATTGACAGACACAGCTCCTGATCTTAATCATTGGGACGCCCCAAAGCAGTGTTAAACATGAGTGGTGGGAACAGCGAAAAACAAATTCCCAAGGCTAAACTTTAGCCAACCAGGTAAATAGGAGCTCAATCAAAGCAACTGGAGCTCACCTAAAAAAAAATAAACCTTGCGGCCAAAAGAAGCATCCACAGATGCCAACACATCCACTTTATAGAATTTTGTGAAAGTGTGCACTGATGACCAGGTGGCCGCCTTGCAAACCTGTGTCACTGACGCCTGATGACGGAGGCACTGAGCGCCCGAGTAGAGTGTGCCTTGACAGGGAAAGGAAGAACCTAACCCTTGATGGAATGGGTCTGATTTACCGTCTGTCTGATCCATCTGGAAATGGTCGCAGAGGAAGCGGACAACCCTTTCTGAGGCTCATTCGTGAGCACAAATAATGAGTCTGACTTCCTAAAAGACTCCGTACCATCCAGGTACACCCTAATCGTCCGGACCACGTCCAAGAGCATGCAAAGCAATTTCCATTGGATGTTTTGGCCTGGGACACAGGGAAGGCAACACATTGTCTTCATTCAAATGAAAATCTTTGGAAGGAACGACCGACGGCTAAAGAACCACCTTATCTCTGTGAACCACCAAGTAAGATGAATGACATTATAACTCTACCAATTCTGACACCCTGTGCGCAGAGGTGATAGCCACAAAATAGGCCACCTTCTGGGACAGCATAAAAAGGGGAATCTCCCGAAGATTCTCAAAAGAAGGCTTCTGGAAGACTTAGAGTACCAAACAGAGGTTCCAAGGCAGCAACAAGGACCGCACTGGAGGAGCCAAGTGCCGAACTCCCGGAAGAAAAGTATGCACAGGGGAGCGTGTGGCCAGAGCCGTTGAAAGAAGACTGCCAGGGCTGACACCTGGTTCTTGATAATACTCAAGGCCAGTTTCTGCTCAACCCCCTGTTGTAGAAAAGTTAAGATCCGAGCCACCGAAAAAGAACGAGGATGAACCCCAAGAGACTTACATCACACGATGTACGTCTTCCACGTATGATGATAAATTTTCCTAGAAGTAGATTTCCTAGCTTCTAACAGCGTTGGAATCACCGATTGGACAAACCTCTATCCTTCAGCACCTGGCCTTCAACAGCCAAGCTGTCAAAGCCAGTGACTGCAAAGCAGGATGGAAGATTGGGCCTTGACAGCAGATCCTCCCTGAGAGGAAGCTTCCAAGGAATGTCGGTGACCAGCTGCACCAGACCAGCGTACCAAGCCCGGGGAGGCCAGTTTGGGACCACTAAGATGACCAAAAACCCCTTCTGCTTTGATCCTGCGTAGAAGTTTTGGCAGAAGCTTGAGATGAGGGAAGGCGTAAATCAGACAATACTGACCCCACGGGGCCACCAGTGCGTCTGTGGCGCCCGCCAGAGGATCCCGTGCCACAAACCTCTGCACCTTTCTGTTGAGCCGAGATGCCAACAGATCCACCTCGGGGATGGCGCACCGGAGACACAACTGATGAAACACCTCCGCATGAAGGGACCACTCCCCCTGGTCCAACGCCTGCCGACTGAGGTAATCCGCCTGCCAGGTTTCTACCCAGGTAATGTGTAAAGCAGAGAGGACTGGAACGAAACGTTCTACCCACCTTAGAATGCTGCTACCTCCAAAGCCACCAGGACACTTCTTGTGCTTCCCTGGTGATTGACACAAGCCACGGCCATGGCACTTCCCCATTGGATGCGCACTGGACATCCCTGAAGACGATTCGTCCAATGTTCCAGGCACAGTCTGATCACTCAGCGTTCCAGGACATGGATCCGTAGTCTGGACTCTTCCAGTGTCCAGACCCCCTTGGCAGAATTTTTTGCTGAGGACGCCTCCCCACCCGGACAGGATGGCATCTGTGGTGACCACTGTCAAACACAAGAGGAGGCAGGATTTGCCCAGCCGAAGCGCCAGAGAATGAGGCTACCATATCAGGGACTCTTTTGTTTCCCAGCTTAGCCAGATCTGATTGTCCTGATACTGCGGAGTCTTGTCCCATTTGCTCATAATCTCCCTTTGCAGAGACCTTGTATGGAACTGTTCAAAGGGAACCGCCTCGAAGGTAGACACCATCAGGCCCAGCACCCGCATGCAAGTCTGGAGGGATGACTATCTGCTGGACAGCAGGAGTTGAATCGCAGCCTGCAGTTTCCAGTGTTTGTCCAGAGGAAGGAGCACAATGGCTAAGGCCGAGTCCAGAGTCAGACCCAGATAGTCCAGTTTTGTGGATGGAACAAGAGCAGACTTCTGAAAAATCAAAACCCAGCTAAGCTTTCTCAGAGTTTGTATGGTGATCTCCAGGTTTTCCACCTGAGCAGTAGGAGACTCCGCTCGCAGAAGGAGGTCATCCAAGTAGCTCAGTAACACGATTCCTCGCTGGCGTAACAATGCTAGCACCGGGGCCAACACTTTTGTGAAGACACCAAAGAGTAATGCCACAAACTGATTATGCTCCTCTCCCACGGCAAAGCAGAGGAAGCACTGGTGACTGGCACATATTGGAATGTGAAGGTAAACGTCCTTGATGTCGAAAGAAGCAAGAAAACCCCTCTGATGCATGGAAAGCCACCACCGTGCGAATGGACTCCATTCTGAACTTCTGCACCCGTACAAAGCAGGTCAGCGCCTTGAAGTCCAGAATTGAATGCACCTTGCCTTCCTCCCTGGAAACTGTAAACAGGTTTGAATAAAATCCCTGAAAACGTTCCAATGTCAGAACCGGGACAATCATCCTTGAAGTAACAGGTTTTGCACCCCCCAAAAAGACCCAGTAAGCAGTCCGAGGACAGGCACAAGTTGGAAGGAAAGAACCTTTCCGGAGGGTACGAATGAAATTCGATCTTGTAGCCGGACAGTATGACTTCGTAGACCCACTTGTCTTGTACAGAGGAAGTCCACGGGTCCGGAAACCAGCGAAGATGTCCCCCCACCTCCAATACAGGTTAGGGCGCAACTTCATGCTGAAGGAGCCTTGTCCACAGGTCTGGAGAAGCCCGTTCTCAACTTGCCAGACCAAGTTCACTTGGGTCCAACAGAGGAGGTCCTGAAGGGCTCTGATCCCATGTCAGTCGCCCCTGAGGGACGAAAAAACTTCTTATGAGCCGAGAAAGATGGGCCACGTCTACGATAAGTGTCCTCGCCCTTTCTAATCTGCGGAAGAAAGGTACTCTTCCCCCCTGTGAGACCCTTAATGATGTCATCCAGGGTAGCTCCTAAACAGTTGATCTTCTTGTAAAGGAAGCTCAGTCAAGGCCTTTTTGAAAGTCTGGTCCGCAGACCAGCATTTGAGCAAAAAAATACGCAAAAAGACCATTCCCGAAACAGAGAGCCTAGCAACTAGGGGAGCCGCATCCAAACAGGCGTTGCAGATACACTGCAGGCCCTGGACCAACTGATCTGCCAGCTCAAAGGCAGGGGGGAGCTGCTCCCCCTCCAAGTCACGGTGTAAAAGCTTAGCCCACTCTGTCAGAGTTTGCAACACCATGGCAATGGTGAATACCAGCCACAGTGTACATACTGTGGCCAACAGCCTATGTCTTCCTGTCAGCCGGGGTCCTTAAAGGCTTGAGACTCTTCAAAAGGAATCATGGTTGCCTTGTTCAATCTAAAAACCGGAGGGTCCACCACTGGAGGAACAGTCCACTTTTTAAGAAGGAACTCCTCATAGGGCTACTACATAGCAAATCGCTTAGGGGCCACAAGGGGACGTTTTGGTCATTCTCACTCTTTAGTGACAATTCTGTCAAAATAGGAGGGGAAAGGAAACACCTTTGCCGCTCTGGATGGCTTGTGAGTGCCAAAGGGAACCGACGCTTAAGTTGCAGCTTCAGCTGCATCCTCCATCTTTAAGGTCTCAGGAGGCTACAGGAGTGGAGGAATAATAATGTGAAAACTCAGGACGTGTGGTCGCAGACCCAGCAGCGTGACCCACGTCCACCGTGGCCAAATCAGATTCAGGATCTGAGGAGACAGATGAGGCAGGGGAAGGCAGGGGCCACTTTTTGCTAGCCGTTGCCCAAAAACTACCTCCACCCAGGACACAAAGGACTCCAGGACCCCCGTCAGTGCATCAATGGATGGTTGAGACCCGGAGGGCCCCGCAGACTCTGAGAGGGGATCAGGTGGGAGATGTGCTCCAAGGACTCCATGAGTCAATAGGGGGGATCCCACAAAAAAAGGTGTAAAAACACTGCAAAGGGACACCCCCACCGCTCTGGCAGCACCACCGGTCCCCAGTAACAGAGCACCAATCGATCCTCAGCAGAGAGGGAGAGGACCCCATTAGACTCACCACCCAGCAAAAACAGGCACCTTCAACTACCAGGATAATCTGCACCCATGTGCGGCAATCACGAATTTAATAGATCCAGGAGTCAGCACCAGGGGATGACGAGGGGCTCCCACCACCGAAAATCACCACCCAGAGGGCTCCACTGTCATGGTCCCTGCTATTTTCAACGACAAACCACCGGAAAATGGCCGCCAAACTACACAAACGTGTGCATTGAGCACACAGGCTACGAAAAAATGGCAGCACCACGAGGCTCCCAGGGAACCAGGAGGGATCCCTAGGCCACAGAAAATGGCACATACAGGAATGGGGGTCCTGGCAGGAGCCCCCACCAGGTACAGACCCCCCCCACACAGCCGGTCACCATCGGCGCACCCCCGCCCCCATTGCCAGCACAGCACCCTGACCCTACCCCAGGAGGTGGACCAAATTACCCCACAGCCCCAGCATAGTGAAGGTCGGACGGATGGGGGGGGCGAGATGGCCCACGGGGACCACCAGACCGATGAGGGGGTCGCCGAACAGGAAGGAGGGGAAACCGAGGGTCAGACTGTCTCATGGAGGTGCACTCGTCCACCCAAAACCCTCCAGGAGGAGAGGTGGGACAGTTATTTACCATACCAGGAACCAGGCGGACACTGCTCCAGACAGAACCTCCTCTCCATCAAAATGGGAGGCCTGTCAGCCAGGAGAAACGCTGTGACTTGGGCTGTAATCTGGTCGTATGTGACTTTGCGGGGCATTTAACTCACAGGCCAGCCCCCGTCCGGTGGGGCTATGTCGCGGCTGACCTAGCGTGGAGCTGAGGTCTGTGCGCGCTTGATGGCCAGACTGGGGTTACCTCTGGATCTAGATTATCCAGCCTATCACCCAGTCGGGCAGTTGATTGAAGATCTCACATGAAAAAAAAAAAACAGCAGAAAAAAATAGATCTAAGCAAGGAACCAGGTCCTTACTCCTGACTAGGCAGAAAAAAACTGAGTACCTATAGCAGAGAGAGGGAGTATACCCCCTAGGACTGCCCATAATCGTAGCCAGACTATTTTTCTGCCTAGTGTCCTACTCCTGTAGGGGGCAGTATAACCCAATGGTTAGGAAGATCAGGAGCTGTGTCCATCAATGAACGAAAGAGAAAAAGGGCTTTATTGGAAACAAGTATGCATAACAGAAGTTGCAAACAATATCATATGATTGAAGATAAATATAATAATCCTAACAAAAGGTGCAATCAAGGAGTAGTGTATGCTCCCAAAATTTGAATAAAACAGTCATACACAAATTCTTACTGAGGAGTCATGTTTGGTTAAACGCATACTTTCACTTGGGCCAGCTCATGACTTTTATACTGTACAGGTCCCTCTCAAAAAATTAGCATGTTGTGATAAAGTTCATTATGTACTGATAAACATTAGACTTTCATATATTTTAGATTCATTACACACAACTGAAGTAGTGCAAGCCTTTTATTGTTTTAATATTGATGATTTTGGCATACAGCTCATGAAAACCAAAAATTCCTATCTCAAAAAATTAGCATATTTCATCCGACCAATAAAAGAAAAGTGTTTTTAATACAAAAAAAGTCAACCTTCAAAAAATGATGTTCAGTTATGCACTCAATACTTGGTCGGGAATCCTTTTGCAGAAATGACTGCTTAAATGCGGCGTGGCATGGAGGCAATCAGTCTGTGGCACTGCTGAGGTGTTATGGAGGCCCAGGATGCTTCGATAGCGGCCTTGAGCTCATCCAGAGTGTTGGGTCTTGCGTCTCTCAACTTTCTCTTCACAACATCCCACAGATTCTCTATGGGGTTCAGGTCAGGAGAGTTGGCAGGCCAATTGAGCACAGTAATACCATGGTCAGTAAACCATTTACCAGTGGTTTTGGCACTGTGAGCAGGTGCCAGGTCGTGCTGAAAAATGAAATCTTCATCTCCATAAAGCTTTTCAGCAGATGGAAGCATGAAGTGCTCCAAAATCTCCTGATAGCTAGCTGCATTGACCCTGCCCTTGATAAAACACAGTGGACCAACACCAGCAGCTGACATGGCACCCCAGACCATCACTGACTGTGGGTACTTGACACTGGACTTTAGGCATTTTGGCATTTCCTTCTCCCCAGTCTTCCTCAGGGTCCGGTCACCTCTTCTCGTTGTGCAGCGTTTTCTGCCACACTTTTTCCTTCCCACAGACTTCCCACAGAGGTGCCTTGATACAGCACTCTGGGAACAGCCTATTCGTTCAGAAATTTCTTTCTGTGTCTTACCCTCTTGCTTGAGGGTGTCAATGATGGCCTTCTGGACAGCAGTCAGGTCAGCAGTCTTACCCATGATTGCGGTTTTGAGTAATGAACCAGGCTAAGAGTTTTTAAAAGCCTCAGGAATCTTTTGCAGGTGTTTAGAGTTAATTAGTTGATTCAGATGATTAGGTTAATAGCTCGTTTAGAGAACCTTTTCATGATATGCTAATTTTTTGACATAGGAATTTTGGGTTTTCATGAGCTGTATGCCAAAATCATCAATATTAAAACAATAAAAGGCTTGCACTACTTCAGTTGTGTGTAATGAATCTAAAATATATGAAAGTCTAATGTTTATCAGTACATTACAGAAAATAATGAACTTTATCACAATATGCAAATCTTTTGAGAGGGACCTGTATAGTGAATGTCCTGAGGAAATTGATGGGGCCTCTTGAATATATAACAGAGTAAGACCTTATTAAATTGTAACTGATATGATTGGCCTGTTAGGTCATTGTGTTAACTTTCCTTATAATAGCAGTCATCTTTCTATGTGCTTATAGGGTTTCAGGTACATATTTCCATATCCTAAATAGTCAGGGTGGCTCATGAGTGTAAATAAAAAGGGTGAACACAAGGGGGCTAAAACTTGTAGAGGTTAGTGTAAGCAATGTCAATGTGTTGTGGTGATTTGTGTGTAGATTGAAAAATTATACCTACAATGGAGAAAGAGAGAGAAAGGGGGGCAGAATGGGAAATAGAAATAAAGCTAGGAAAGGATGTGTCGGATGAGGGGGCAGGGAGGGGATATGTATGGATAAAGAGCAGAACAAACAGCAAGGACGGTTATTTTCCAGAGTGGGGATATAGGGGATGTGCGAACCCCATCCTCCTTCATCAGTGTGTGTCAAGCAAATTGAAGCCTGTTAAGGCTAGTTCATGACTTTGGTGTATTCAGCTGTTGTCAAAAAATGGTGCCAACATGCCCAGATTTTCTGATATTTCGATTGTGAATCCTTAGCATGGTGAACGAGTTCCGGGTTTTGCAATTTTTGATGTCACACGGTATTAAACGCAATGTTTTGGGAAGAAAATACAGATTTTCGAATTTTAATGCAAAAAACAATACATAACCCATTTTTTTGTAAAATATAAAGGATGTTGCGCTGAGTAAATAGATACCAAACATATACTACTTTAAAAGTGCAACGGCGACCAACGATGAAAATATTATTATTCATAGACAATACTTTAAAAGTCTTTACAGGTTACCACATTGGATTCACAGAGGTGGTCTAGTGCTAGACTTACTGCCCATAATATGAAGTTCGTGGTGATATCTTGCATGTGTGGGACGTGCGTGCAGGACCAAAGCACGTATTTACCTTTGTGCGTGAGCACCAGGGGAAGGGGACTTGTTAAATCTTTTTTTAAATCATTATTTATTCAATTTTTTGTATTTTTACACTGTTACTTTAATTTATTTATCACTTTAATTGCTGTCACAAGGCATGAAAACATCCTTGTGACAGCTATAGGCATGTGACAGGTACTCTTTATGGAGAGATCTGGGGTCTATTAGACCCCAAATTCCTCCTCTGCCTCTAAAAGCTTTCAAAACACCAAGATCTGTTTTGCTTTTGATTTTTTGAAAATGGCGCTGTCGACATCCAGGTAAACCCGGAAGTGATGTCAGGTTACATAGTAGTTGAGGTTGAATAAAGACAATAGTCCATCCAGTTCAACCTGTGTAGGCGCGCGTGGCCGTAATCATCTCTCATAACCCTTAATGTTCTGATCCTTGAGATGTACATCCAAGAGTCTTTTGAAAGTAGCCATACTCCCCGCAGAAACTACCTCTTGTGGTAGAGAATTCCACACTCTTGTAGCCCTAACAGTAAAGAACCCCCTGTATTGCCTGAGGTCAAAACGCTTCTCCTCTAATCACATTGTAGGCCCTCGAGTCCTCATGCAATCCTTGCGACTGAATAGCTTTTTTTCTATGCTGAGATCACCATTGAGGTATTTATAAATTGCTATCATGTCTCCTCTCAGGCGTCTCTTCTCCAGGGAGAAGGTCATCGCTTCCGGGTTACTTTAGCGGAATGCCTATGAGAGCCGATCTCAACTTTGTTTGGCAGACGCGCCAGCTGGTCGCTTGGGTCTCCCAATGTGAGGGGTGAGCCAGAGAGAGCTGCAAAAGGCGGTGGGAGGGAGGGGGGGTAGAAGCCTGCAGGTATGTGGCAGAGCTTTGCACAGGTTAATGTATGACCTGTCTGTAGTGTGAGACCTGACACTTTCTGGTCAGTAGGCGGAAAAATAGTGTCCCATCACTGGTATTGGGAGAAGAATAGTGCCACTTTTTTGGTATCAGTAGGAGGAATAGTGCCTCCTTGTTGGTATCAGTGGGATGAAAAGGCAAAAAGCAGCATTTGGCCCACAAGCTTGGAGACCACTGCTATACATTGAAAGAGAATAACCATGGACCCTTTCTTTTAGAGCTGATCATAACTTGAAATCATAAACTAATCATGCAAGGATGGAATAATATATTGGTCAAGTGCTTGACATTTTTCTAAGGCTCAGTTCAACAGTCATCATTTGGCATGGCTTCTCTGTTGCCTTATTCACAAACCTAAATAATTCTATGTTTCATATTTTAGCTTCCTTCCATTGAATTGATTTAAACCTATGATGTGAATTCCAAAGCTGCACAAGCATGTCCATTTAAATTTGTTCTCATACTGTGTCACACTTCGAAAAACTGGGAGATAGGATTTTCCAAATGCAGTTGTAAAAACATTTGTCATTTAACAGAGTTGTGAGACTGGAAAAGTCTCTCCACCCAAAACTTTTACTCTGTCAATGTAATTCTGGATGATATCCAAACATCCATCACCTAGTAAAACATGTTTTTTCTCCTTGCTGCTATCAGCAACCCGGTTGCATGTCTCTACTTATTAAACATGCAAATTCATAGGGGAATATATCAGAACTGAACCAGCTGTGCATGGCAACTAATCAGCTTCTATGTTTCCTTTTCGAAGCTTACCTGAAAAAGCTGAAGATAGAAGTTGTTTGGTTTCCATGCGCAGCTGCTCCAGTTCTGATAAATTCCCCCCACAGTGTATGACTTGTGTAAATACCAAGACCAGTTCAAAGTAAAATCAGAAGATTTACACCCCCCCCCCTTCATGACCAGGCCATTTTTGCAATATAGCACTGTGTTCCTTTAAATGACAGTTGCATGGTCATGCAATGCTGTACCCAAATAAAATGTATGTCCTTTTTTTTATCACCAATAGAGCTTTGTTTTGGTGTTTTTTTTATCATCACTGCATTTTTTTAATCTTAGAGCTATAAACATAAAAAGACCAACAATTTTGAAAAAAACAGAATTTTTGTAAAATCTTACCTGTAAAATTCCTTTCTCTGAGTCCTCCGACAGTCGCCGCCACTTCATATTCATCACTAATGGGGTTATTGACCTTTGCTCCGCAGGAGTAGCTAGGCAACAAAATTTGTTAATATCAAACTTTTAGCATATCCCACCCCTAGGGGGTGGTCCCCTCAGTCAATACCTCCCTGCTTCCTGCATTCCCAACTCAGTTTCAGTAGCATAGCAGTAGAGTACACAAACAAACCCCAAAAGAGGGGCGGGGGCGGCGACTGTCGGAGGACTCAGAGAAAAATAATTTTACAGGTAAGATTTTACAAACATTCCGTTTTCTTTTACGTCCTCCGACAGTCGCCGCCACTTCATATTCATCACTAATGGGGACGTCCCATAGCAGTGTAGACATGAGGGGTGGGAAAAAACGCAGCCGTGCCTAAAGCAACGCAGTACCCACATCAGGTAAAAAGGAACCTTACCAAAGTAAGAAAACCAACTGGGCAATAGGACAAAAACGTGCTCAACAGGAGCAACAACCCAGGAAAACAAGTAACCTAGGGATAAAGACATCCCAACAGCCAAGGACCCAAAACAAGGGACCCTAAGGCACTGCCGCACTAAGAACTTTGCGGCCAAAGGAAGCATCCGCCGATGCCTGAACATCCACCTTGTAGAATTTGGAGAAGGTGTGAACGGACGACCAAGTCGCCGCCTTACACACCTGGGCCACAGAAGCCCGATGATGACAGGACAAGACGTACTCAGAGATCTAGTAGAGTGCGCCTTCACAGGTACGGGAGGAACCTTTCCCTTCAAAGCATAGGCCTGCTCAATGGTCTGTCTGATCCATTTGGCGATGGTAGAAGCCGACGCCGCCATGCCCTTCTGAGGTCCTTCAGGAAGGACGAATAGGGAATCCGACTTGCGAAAGGATTTAGTCGACGACAGGTAAACCCTGATCGCCCTAACAACATCCAAGGAATGTAAAGCCACCTCCTTCGGATGTTTTGGCCTTGCGCAAAGCGAAGGCAAGACAATGTCCTCATTGAGGTGAAATTTCGAGATCCTCTTCGGAAGAAAAGACGGGTTAGGTCGCAAGACCACCTTATCCAAGTGAATCACTAAATATGGAGAGCTGCAGGACAAAGCTCCGACACTCTGCGAGCCGAAGTGATCGCCACCAAAAACGCAACCTTCTTGGAAAACAGAGGCAACGAGATCTCCCTTATCTTTTCAAAAGGAGCATGTTGCAACACGGACAGAACAAGGTACAAGTCCCATGGAGGCAAAGGCTCCCTCCTAGGAGGGACCAGGTGTCGCACCCCTTGAACAAAGGTGCTAACCAAAGAGTTAGACGCCACAGGGCGTTGAAAGAGAACGGCCAGCGCAGAAATCTGACCCTTAATCGTGGCCAACGCCAAACGCTGGTCCACGCCCGTTTGAAGGAAAGTCAACACTCTCGATACCGAATATGAGCGAGGAGAATACCCCCTGGACTCACACCAGGTAAAATACGCCTTCCAAGTACGATAGTAAATCTTCCCCAAAGAGGCTTTTCTAGCCTTGATCAAAGTGGGAATGACCTCAGGGGAGAGACCCCTATCCTTCAACACCTGGCTTTCAACAGCCAGGCCGTCAAAGCCAGCGACTGTAAAGCAGGATGGAATATCGGCCCATGAGACAGGAGATCTTCTCGAAGAGGCAGACGCCACGGAGCGTCAACCGCCAGATTCACGAGGTCTGCGTACCAAGACCGGCAAGGCCAGTCTGGCGCCACCAGAATCACCGTGTGCGGTTCCGCGGCCAACCTGCGAAGGAACCTGGAAAGCAGCTGAATCGGTGGAAAGGCATACATCAGACGATACTAATGCCAGGGCGCCACTAACGTGTCTGATGCGTCTGCCCGAGGATCGCGCGACCTTGCCACGAACCTTTCCACCTTGTAGTTTAGACGAGACGCGAACAGGTCCACATCTGGTGAACCCCACTTTGCGCACAACAACTGAAAGACATCCGGGTGAAGGGACCATTCTCCCTGGTCCAGGGTCTGGCGACTCAGATAGTCCGCCTGCCAGTTCACCCCCGGAATGTGAACTGCCGTTATCGCCGGGACGTGTGTCTCGGCCCAAGACAGAATGTCGGCCACTTCCCGAGCCGCGCGGGCACTCCTGGTGCCCCCTTGGTGGTTGATGTAAGCCACCGCTGTGGCATTGTCCGTCTGCACCCGAACCGGACGGCCCTGTAGCCTGCCTGTCCAAAGCAGAAGGCAGAGAGCTATCGCTCGCAATTCCAGAATGTTGATCGGAAGGGAGGATTCCTCCTCCGACCAAGTTCCCTGGGCGGACAGAACGCCCAGAACACCACCCCAGCCCGACAGGCTGGCATCCGTGGTGATCACCGTCCACGAGAAAGGGCGAAAAGACTTGCCCCCCGACACCGCCGGGGACCGGAGCCACCACAGAAGATCCCTTCTGGTATGATGACCCAAGGAGATCCGTAGATCCAGAGATTGCGGTCGCCCGTCCCACTCGGCCAGAATCTCCGCTTGGAGACCCCGCGTGTGAAACTGGGCAAAAGGGATCGCCTCGAATGCCGAGACCATCAATCCCAGACACCTCATACACGTCCGGAGGTACGAGTACTGATTGTCCCTGAGGGACTTGACTTCGTCCTGAAGCGTCCGGAGCTTGTCGTCCGGCAGGAAGACCTTCGCTTGAACAGAGTCCAGGATCATCCCCAGGTAGGGAAGACGAACCGACGGACACAGAGTTGACTTTGGAAAATTTATCGTCCACCCGAACTCCTGCAGAGTCTGCATCGTGATGGACAGGTCGTTCACCAGGCCCTGACTGGTCGTAGACCGAATCAGGATATCGTCCAGATACCCCAGGACAGAAATGCCCTGGGCTCTCAATAAAGCCAGAACCGGCGCAAGCACCTTGGTGAAAACCCGTGGAGCCGAAGCGAGACCGTAAGGTAACACCACGAATTGGTAATGATCCTCCGCAATGGCGAATCGAAGGTACCTCTGGTGACCCTCGAAAATGGGGATGTGAAGGTACGCATCCTTCAAATCGATGGAGGCCATGAATTCCCCCGGAACCAGGGCAGCCACCACTGAGCGCAGGGATTCCATGCGGAACTTGCGAACCCCCACAAAGTGGTTCAGAGCTTTCAAGTCCAGAATCGGACGTACCTTGCCCTCCTTTCTGGGCACAGTGAACAGATTGGAATAGAACCCCCAAAATCTGTCCCGATGAGGCACCGGAACCACCACTCCCTGGGCCCGCAGGTCCCGCACCGCCAGGTGCAGATCCTGCAAGCGCTCCGGAGATAGCTGAAGGTTTGAGGGGAAAAATCTGCTCGCCGACCGAGAGAGAAACTCGATCTTGTATCCAGATCGAACGATTTCCTGAACCCACCTGTCCCGAATGCGGTCCAGCCAGGGTTGAAGAAAACCGAGCAAACGTCCCCCCACCCCAGAACTGGGTGAGGGCGTCCCTTCAGGCCGCATTGTTATGGGCAGCGGACCCGGACTGGCCGGACTTCTGCTTACCTGTCCACGGCTTCTTCTGGGAGCCTTGGCCTTTGAAGGGTTTGCCCTTATAGTGCGACCGAAAGGCACGAAAGGACCCTTGAGAGGGCCTAAACGAGGTAGTCTTCTTACCACGAACAAACTTATTCTTGTGAGATTGGGGCAAGAGAGTGCTCTTACCCCCAGAAATTCCCTTTATCAGAGTATCCAAAGATTCGCCAAAAAGGCGAGATCCCGCGTAGGGCAAATTAGCCAAAGTCTTGCGAGAAGATTGGTCAACAGACCAACATTTCAGCCATATCAAGCGACGGTTCAATACCGCCACACTTGAAAGACGCGCAGCCAAAGGGACTAAATCTAAGTCCGCATCACACAAATACATGACACCCTGATGAATTTGATCCACCATAGCCAAAGTTGTCGGCGAGGCAGAGTCAGCCACCAGGGTGCGCCTGAGCACCTGCGTCCAATCCGCAATAGCCTGGGCTGCCATAATGGAAGCAAAAATAGGCTTCAGCATAGAACCAGCAACCGTATAAGCATGACGGGCCAGAGACTCCAATCTCCTGTCCGTAGGGTCCCGGAACACCGGGGTATCCTCAGCAGGGATCGCAGTGGATTTATTCAAAACCGCCACAGCGTGATCCATCTGAGGCGGCACACACCAACGCTCATCAGTGGTGGGTGTAAATGGATAACGCAGTTTGAACCTACTCGGCACAGCAAAAGGTTTCTTTAAATTGCGCCATTGCTCATCAACCGCGCGCTGAAATTCCGCAGAGCAAGGAAAAACCTGCGACGTTTTGCGTTTCCTTTGCGTCCCATAAGAGGACATCAAAGCAGGAGGACATGGTTCATCCTGCAAATGCAGCGTTTGCTTGATAGAAGCAACCAACTCATCCATGAGTGCAAGCTCTTCAGACGAGCCAGGGGGAGAATTATCAACCCCTTCTACCTCAGCCTCCCCCTCAGACCCAACAAGGTCTAGAGATGAGTGAGACCCTGAGAATGGCACTCCAGCCATAGCAGCCCCATCGCCCTCTGAATCAGAGGAAATAGACACTCTGGGCCGTTTGGTGGATCGATCAGCCACCAGCATCTGCACCTGAGCAGCCAAGTTCGCCACAATAGATCAGCCCCCTCGGGGGATGCAGCAGCCCCTTGGCCCCCCACCAAGGTGGGAAGAAACTTGCAATCCTGAGAATCCATGCCCCAGCAAAAGTAGAAAAAAAGGAGTACTGCCCCTTTAAGACCGCGGCGAGCGTAGCCCACCGCACCCTACTGAATACACCGACCCCCACAGGGATAAGAACACTGGAGAGATCACACAGGCTGCTGCCACCGATCGCTGTCCCAGAGCAAAAGGAAATGATGCAATGACTGACCGCCCTATAAAGCCCTATAAAGCCTATGCAAGGCTACACAAACATGGCCGCTCGGCTGAGGATTCCTTAGGCAAAGAGAAAATGGCGCCGACATGTGGCCTGATCGATCGCCGCCAAAATGGCGGCGTTTGGCGGCAAAACGCCGCGCCATACCACACAGGACCGGGCACCATAAAATTTCCGCAAAAAAATGGCGGGCCGCAGTAGCGATCGCCGCACCGCATGTCCAGGCCCAGACTGCATCATGCATTCACACAGCAGAGCGGGAGAGCCCCCCCCCCCCTCGCAGCCCACAGACAGGCAGCTATTCCACACAGGAATCTGACAGGGAGCTCAGCATTTACACAGACATGCAGGGTCACACAGTCCCAGACTGACACCCAATAGACAGGTCCCCACATAGATTTACACTTACCAGTCCGGATGGCGTGGGGAGCCTTCTCCAGCGACCAAACCGCTGCACTGAGGACAGGCAGTGTCGCAGCCAGGACGCAGAGGAACTGCGGTGCGAAACCGCAATGGCGTCCAGTGAGGTAGCCACCTCACAGATAGGATCCCTGCAGCGAACAGGGATGGGTCGTTCAATATGCCAGGGAAACCTGAGCTGAACGCTCGATGGCAGGCTAGGAAGCCCCTGGCCCTGAACCCTGGGATCCAGGGTGGCCAGTCCGAGACCCAGCTCTGCATGATCATCTTCATCCGAAGAAGCTAACTAATGCTGAAAAACAACAGCTAAGTAAAAGAAAGAGAAAAAAACTCAAAATAAAATCAAAAAGAGAATAGAGGCTGAGACTGAGAGCCCCAGCACAGAAACAGCCTTGCTACTCCTAAGCTAGGCATTAGAAACTGAGTTGGGAATGCAGGAAGCAGGGAGGTATTGACTGAGGGGACCACCCCCTAGGGGTGGGATATGCTAAAAGCTTTGATATTAACAAATTTTGTTGCCTAGCTACTCCTGCGGAGCAAAGGTCAATAACCCCATTAGTGATCAATATGAAGTGGCGGTGACATTACTACAATAATCAGTGCTATACATATATATATATATATATATATATATATACTGTAAAAATTACACTGGCAGGGAAGGAGTTAACTTTATTAGTGATCAAGGGGTTAAGTATGTCCCTAGGGGCGTGCTTCTTACTGTAAAGGGGTGTGGCTAGTGATGTAACCACAGAGACATACGATCCTACATAGCAGGATCGTATGATCTCTGCAGTTACACCAGGGAGAATGACAGGCGGCTTTGTTTACATCAGCCGCCTGCCTTTCTCCCTCTCCACCGGGAGATCGCGAGTGACCGACGGACATCGGGTCCGCCGGTCGCTGGCCGCGCTCGCCCCCTAGAGGCTCACAGGCCAGCGACGTAGTACTACGTCACTTTGCCTGTACGGGGCTGACTGCCGCAGTAAATGTACTTGCGGCGGTCGGTAAGTGGTTAAAGCCAACATACAGGTACGTCGGTTTGCGGAAAGTGGTTATTCAAATAGCTCTAAGGCTCAATTCACACTGCTTCAGTGTAAATTTGCATTATACCTTGCTTGCAACTTGATGTGACTTCAATGCGCCTTTCATGTGACTTTGATGTTTTGCGACTTTTGCTTAAGCAAATCATAACAAAACAGAGTGTGACACATATTATTGAACTTACAAAACCCTCTGGAGGTGCAGGCAAAGTCACAAAAAAGAAGACAAAGAAACAAAGTCCTTGAGATTTTTGTGATTTTACCACTGCAGTCTATTGCATTCATGTCGCAAGGAAGACTCAGAAAAGTAGTGCAACATCTATGTCAATAACCTTTTCGTTTCTAAGTCTAAATAGATTGTAAGTATAATGTATGAAAACCTAAAATAAAAAAAATAGAAAAAAAAATACAAGAATAAAACACTGACAGTCAATTTATATGTACAAAATCACTAAACTATAATGTCCTTAACATGTATATATATAAATTTAAATATGCTATGTATTTTTCCTAATGGGTATGCATATTATGAAATCTTAGAATCAAAATTGTAGTCAATGTTCAGAAATGATCAACACAGTGAGGTAATATGTGCATATGATGTACCAAGGGAACATCCTGGCTGACAGAGATGCTTATTAATAGTGATCATTGAATTGAAATTGCTAAACCAATTATCTTTTGTAGTCCATTCGCCCAGTTATTTATTCTGTTCTGCTCTGGGACCTTTTAATCTCTGGCTGATGCAGCACATCTGGTAAAGTGTGAATAATCTTGTAGCAATGATAATTCCAGTATGGGTAGAAGTCAGTGACAGTGACCCCATGCGCATGAAATCTAAAATTTGACTGTTTGCTGTAGGCTACACAGAGATATTTTTGTCCACTTTTTCCATGTAAGGCAAAATCTGAGCAAGTGTTCTTCTATATTCACAAAATAAAATCTCAAAGGTTGTTTTATATTGCACAGAGAATTTACAAGAAAGAGGATTCTAAATGAAGAAAATACACTCTAAGGCTTCATATACACCCTGCCTACATTTACCCCGGCCACGGGAAAATGTTTGCTGTGTTTTGCGTTTTCATGCGGCCAGCTGTCAAAATGTTCCTATCCTGAACGTGATTCTTTTGCATTCAGGAGAGGGAGGTTGAAGCTCACCTAACGGCAGCAGCTCCTAAACTCTGCTAAAAACCTATGTGTACATGGGCACAAAAGATTTTATGGAGTTGAGTTTAGGGGTCCTTTCACACGGGCTTTCCGCCCAGCGGACTCCTTTTTGCTCAGCTGGGATCGATCTGCCGATCTCCACTGAGCAGGGGGATGACAGCTCCGTCTCCGCTTACTTTGCAGAGACAGACCAGTCAGATCCCCGCTGTCCTCCATGGGAGATCGGATGAAAACGGACAGCCTGTCTGTTTTCATCCGATCCTATCCTCCAGACGGAAGGAAAATAGTGTTTCCATCCATCTGGATTTCATGGACAGGATCATCAGGTGTCTGCGGACGTGTTACCGCTGACATTCCGCTGCTCCATAGGAGTGCATGGAGCATCCGATCAGGTCCGCCTGAAAAAAACTTTTTCAGGCAGGCCTGATCTGAAAGCCCGGGTGAAAGGGCCCTTAGAGCTTTGACAAAACAAGTCAAAAGCTCCTAAACTTAAGTTTAGAAACTGCTAGTGTGCATGAAGCTTAACAGATTTATAGACCCCAATTCCAAAAAAGTTAGGACGCTGTGTAAAATCTAAATAAAAACAGAATGCAACAGTTTGAAAATCCTATAAACCCATGTTTTATTTATGATGGAAAACAAAAAACATTTCAAATGTTTAAACTGAGAAAATGTACCATTCTGGGGAAAAAATAAGGTAATTTTGAAATGAATGGCAGCAACACGTCTCAAAAAAGTTCGAACAGGGCCATGTTTACCACGGTGTAGTTTAGGTTCGTTTTGTTTTACTAAAAGGAACACCTGTATTTAAAGAAATGTTCAATAACCAGGTCTCATAGTTTTGTTTTTCTAATGCAATCTTTTTTTTTTTTTTATTATTGTTAATACATTTTCGTGGCACACAAATAGCCAGGGCACAGAATCAATAAAAGTTTATGAAAACATCACTGGAAGACTTACATAACAGTCTCTGGGAAGCACTTCAGAGGTGGAAATTGTAGAGCTGTAAACAGCAGACACAAACTAGGGACCGCTGAGCTGAATGGTGACTCCAGCCTGGACCAATCACAGGAGGACATCCCGGGACGGTCCTTTGGTCACGTGACACGTGGGGGCGTCACGTCCTTCTCGCCCGCCGTCACAGAGAGAGGGGAGCCGCATGAGGAGTCGGACAGACTCCACTGGTTCCAGCCGCCTGAAGCAGTCTCGCACCGGCCGCCGGAAGAAGCTGACCGTCTGACGCGAGGTGACCGGAGAAAGGGGGCCTGTACGCTGGTCACTACATTGAAAGGGGGCCTGTACGCTGGTCACTACATTGAAAGGGGGCCTGTACGCTGGTCACTACATTGAAAGGGGCCTGTACACTGGTCACTACATTGAAAGGGGGCCTGTACGCTGGTCACTGCATTGAAAGGGGGCCTGTACGCTGGTCACTACATTGAAAGGGTACATGTATACTGGTCACTACATTGAAAGGGGGCCTGTACGCTGGTCACTACATTGAAAGGGGGCCTGTACGCTTGTCACTGCATTGAAAGGGGGCCTGTACTGTGGGATTAGTGCTAGGGGGTCTGTACTGTGGGATTAGTGCTAGGGGGTCTGTACTGTGGGGTTTGTGCTAGGGGGCCTGTACTGTGGGGTTTATGCTAGTCGGTCTGTACTGTGGGGTTTGTGTTAGGGGGTCTGTACTGTGGGGTTTGTGCCACTCTCAGTCAGTGTATCCCATAATAGGGTGTCTCTCACAGTATATCCCATAATAGGGCCCCTGCTCCCTATTATGGGATATACTAGTGGACCTCTTAATACAGGCATTCTCAAACTACGGCCCTCCACCTGTTGCGGAACTACACATCCCATGAGGCATTGTAAAAATCTGACATTCACATACATGACTAAGCATGATGGGAATTGGAGTTCCTGAACAACTGGAGGGCCGTAGTTTGAAGACCCCTGCCTTAATATGTGATATATTTGGAGAATTTGTTCACGCAAGCAAAATACAGGGGACAAAATGGGTGGAGTCTATAATGGGTGGGGCTTCTGAGAAATGGTAGGGGTCAAATAGAAGGGCGGGGTCTTGCGCCCCCCCATCTTAAAACTTCACCAGCCGCCACTGTATGCCGCACTGCTGTGGATCAAGAAGCTGTTAGCATGTGCACTGAGACCTATGCCGATCGATCAATGCTGCAAACAAATGTCGTCCAAACTGTTTACAGTAGGTATATGTGAAAAAACTTATTTTTTCATGTCCATTGAATGATTTATCGGTCATTACATAATGGCAAAATCGTCTGCTCTTACGGCCCGAGTGTTTGTAACTTGAAAATGAGTTTGAATGATTTTTTGTATAGTGTATAGCCAGCTTTAGAGAGCACTGGAGTTGGACTCACAGGGAATCAGGAAAGCAAGAAGAATGGGGGATCCACTCTACAGCAGTGTGAGATGTAGGAACGCTGGGACAGGAGATGGAATACCTGACCTCCAGGGGTACAGACATCCGTGAGAGCCTCACACACTTACAGCGGTCTTTACCCCAGGAGATCTGGTATTCTATCTCCTGGCCCAGTGGTCCTACATCTTACACTGCTGTTGAGTGGATCCCACGCTCTCCTTGCTGTCCTGAGCCCCTGTGAGTCCAACTCCAGTGCTCTCTTAGTTTGCAGCATTGATCGATTGGCAGAGGGCTCAGTGCACATGCTGATAGATTCTTGATCCACAGCGGTGCGGCATATCCCCATTCAGCTCAGCGGTCCCTGGTTTGTGTCTGCTGTTCACAGCTTTACAATTTCCACCTCTGAAGTGCTTCCCAGAGACTTTTATGTAGGTCTTCCAGTGATGTTTTAATAAACTTTGACACTTTTATTGATCCTGCACCCTGGCTATTTATGTGCACCTTTCTTTGGATCTTTCCCTGATCTGAATCACCTGGAACTGAGGATCACTAGTTATGCCTTCATTGATATTTTTTATCCAGTTTATACTGCATAGAAATTTACTGTATTTAAATCATGTCTTCCCCTTGACAGCTGCTTATCTACTGCCACCAATTCACTGCTACTTCAAGCTTTCACACAGCTGGCCTTTATTTTGTGACACACCAATATTTTGTGAGCGCTTGAGTATGTGCCTAGGGCAATTATTTTATAATACATTTTCAATGTTGTCTTGTTATATATTGTTCTTATCATTTAGACTTTTACAAGCAAATATAAAATATTATGTTCTTTTGAAGGTACATATGGACAATCATCATCTAAAAAGTATTTATTGTCACTCAAACTATTATTTGCTAACTGAAAAATAGGACTTGTGCATTAAGGCTGTCCAAAGGTAGTCCTGTTGCTCATCCACAGATAGAATAAGGGATTTAGCATAGCCACCCTATGAAGTAACTTACTGGACAAATACCCAGGTAAAAGAAAAAAAAAGAAAGCATAATAAAGAAAATTAATGAGTGACCATATCAAGGAACTGTAATAAGCAATGTATTACTTTTTTTTGTTTTTGCATTTATTATTTACTACCTCCTGTCTAAGCTATTATAAAATTACAGTTGGGTGGGAGCACTATTATCATGGGAGGATGTCATATGACAGCCTCCCACTCAGGCACCTCATATGTGCCCAAGGGGGTTGGGTGGGAGCACTATTATCCTTGGAGGATGTCACATAACAGCCTCCCACTCACGCACCTCATGCGCACCCAAGGGTGCACAGAGTGGCATGATCTGTCTGCTGTCACCTGAAGACTGATCATTGCACCGGGTCGGCTCCGGTACCATATGATCACTGTGACCAATCACAGCGATTACATGTCAATAGTACTTGTCATTCATAGCCATTCATGTGTACTATTGTGATCTCCATGATTGGTCACAGTACCATGTTATAGCTGTGGCCAATACCAACTATCACACAAGTATACAATGGCACATAATTGGATGCCATTCACAAAAAATGATTGCTTATAGCAGTGATGAGATCATCACTGTAATAAGCAAAATAAGCTATCAGTGGGGAAAAAAAAAGGGATTACCACCCCCAGAGCAGTACAGTGTCACTATGGTGACACTGTACTGCTCTGGTCACAGCATGTAAAAAAAAATAAAAATAAAAAAAGTTAAAAAATAAAAAAGTTAAAAAAAAATGAAACAAATTATTAATTGTGAGATAGGACTTTCCATTTTCAAATATTTATACCATAATTTGTAGACTCTATAACGTTCACACACATGAAATAATATACACTTATTTTGGTTATTTTTGCTAAAGAAATGGAGCAGAACAAATTTTGTCACAAATGTATGAAAAAAGCCTATTTATTTGCAACATTTTATAACAGAAAAAAGGGTTTTTTTCTTTTTTTTCAACTTTTTTGTTTATAGAGCAAAAATTAAATATCACCAAAATAAAGTTCTATATGTCTCAAAAAATAATAAAAAAAGTTCATTTGGGCACGGTGTTGCATGCCTGAGTAATTGGCATTCACAGTGTGACAGCGCTGAAAGCTGAAAATTGGCCTGGATAGGAAGGAGGTGAAAGTCTCCAGTATTAAAGTGGTTAAAGAAGAACATAACTGTGAGAAAAGATCTAAGTACACTGTATCTCTCTGAATAAAATCAAATATACCACTGAACTATGACAAATGTGGCTTTACAGAATGATTGCTTTGGACTATTTTGTGAAAGCAGATAAATTGAGGGAACGCACAGTACCTTTTCAGTATAGAATTCCTTCACCAACGGCTGTAGAGAATCAAAGTCACCACTGATGAAATCTGGCAAATACCTTAAAGAGAGGGATAAATTATGCATTACTGTTTCAGTATTTTTTTTAAACAAAGTCTAAATACTTAATAAAGTGTAGTTTATATAACCAGTTTTTAGGCATAAAAATAATACTGATGCTTTTCAAGACCCATCATTTATAGAAATTAAATATTTTATTTTAAAATAAGCAAAATATGGCATGGTGTCACAATGATTAACAATTATAAGATAGAAAAAAACGATCATGTATTTTGTAATACCAAAGCATAGAAAGTACCACAAAAAGGTGAAACTATGGAAACTGGTAGAGTTTAATGAAGCAAAGATACAGTAGATGAGTATGTGGTCTGTTCTCCAGAATCCCCCTAACCTTCCTATTGTAAAGAAGTAAATATCTGCTATGGTTAGACTGATGTTAGGCACATAGCTATAATTGCCAGCAGATGTCTTCCTTTAAGGCTGCTCTCTTTGTGCTTCCCTTGGTGGCGCCTCCCTTCCTCCCCAAAAGCATGTTTCTCCAACGCTAACACTGTTCCTCCAATTTAGTTCTACATGCAGAACTGCATATGACTATGGCTTTTTTTAGAGCAGTGGTCTCCAAACTGCGGCTCAAGTGCAAGGTGCGGCCCTTTGCTTGCTTTTATCCAGCCCTTGGTGAACTGTTTCATGCACTGATACCAACAATGAGGCCTAATCCTCCCACTGACACCAATGAAGATACACAATTTCTCCTGATGATAACAATGATGGGGCACTGTTCCTCCGAATGACGGGGCACAATTCCTCCCAATGACGCCAAAGATGGGAAAAAATGTCTCCCAATTACACCAACAAAGGGGCCCAATGACACCAATGATGTGGAACAATTCATCCCAATGACAACAACGAGGGGGCATGATTCTTCCCACTGACACCAATTATGGGCCATAATTTCTCACACTGACACCAATGATGGGACACCATTACTCCCACTGAAGCGGGCATAATTTTTTTCCTCACTGATGTTGGGATCGTTTCTACTCCCAATGGCCACAGTCCAGCCCCCTAAAGTCTGAAGGACAGGACAGTAAACTAGCCCTTGGTTTAAAAAGTTTGGAAAACCCTGCATTAGAAGCTGCTACGTAGAATCAGGTTGTCGCCTTTGCAACAACGTTGATCACCGAGAACATGAAGAAAGACTCACCATTAACCACTTGCCGACCAGTGACGTACCCTTATGTCGTTAGACTTAAAGAGGTTATAGCGGGATGATGCCTGCAACTGCAGGCATCATCCTGGTACCATTTTAAAGCCAGCAGTCGGCTCTCTTGAAAAAGCAATCAGCTTCCTGATGCTTTCTCAGGCTCTCCCGTCCCACCGGTAGACCTAAGCAACCAGTCGGCACTCCCCAGAAAATGAAAAATAAGAACAAACGCTCCTAAAAATACACCAGGTGTCACTGAAACAGTAAATGAGGGTACATATCTCCAGTAGGTACACAGAAAAAAAAACATGACAATGGATCTAAAGCTGTTGCAATTAGCAATAAAGGTCTGCACATCACTCTTAGCTACACCATTCGGCAACCAACAATTTATTATTATTTAGGGTGCTTAAACTTCTCCATAGTGTATCTGTTATTACAATAGTTCTGAATATTTACAGCACACCAAATAGCCAAACTGCTTTAGCAATAAATTTGTATTAGGCTAACCAAGTATATTATCAAATAACAAGCATAATGCAACAAAGATATTCACTCCAAGATTGAATCATAGCAAAAACATGCATGCATATGGGTGCAATGAGCTACACCTAAAAGGTATAAGTGCTGATGTTCAGAAACACAGGAATTCAGTACCATTGATAGTGTAATGAAAAGGAAAGCTGAACCAGACCCTGGTGAAAAGAGGAGGAGGAAAAACCAACGTTTCGGGGATGTAATAACTCCTCTTTTTGGAAAATCCTCCCCTAGCATTTTTTCCAGGATTTCTCTGATGTAATAACCCCCTTTCTCAAGAACCTCCTACCGCAGAAGGCAAATGCAATGCTAAAGCATATTGGATATGGGGTGTGCTTACTCTATATATTCAAAACGAATGGATACAAAGCTAGTCATATAATACTAATGCAATAGGCACAGTGGTAGATTTGTCCAACGATGCTGAACGAAAAAAAATCGAACAATGTATTTATTTATTACAGGTATTTATATAGTGCTGTCAATTTACGCAGCACTTTACATACTTATTATACATTCTAATCAGTCCCTGCCCTCAAGGAGTTTACAATCTAAGGTTTCTAACTCACATTCATACATACTGTACACATATACTAGGGCTAATTTAGACAGGAACCAATTAACCCACGAGCATGTCTTTGAGCGTGCGAGAAAACTGGAGTATCCGGGGAAAACCCACGCAGGCAGGACCGGTGCTAGACTATTTTGCGCCCTAGGCTACCCATATTGGCAAATGCAGCCCAAACAGGGATGATTTCTCATCTTATTGCCAACGTTAGCTCCATGTGGAGACGGATTGGGTTGCTGGGAGGAAGTGAGGGAGATGCAAGGATTTTTGTTCATTTTGGCACCCCCCAGGTCCATTCTGCATCCCCTTCCCCACACCATCCTCCTGCACACCCACTATTGTAACAGGAGACCATTGTGCCAGGAGATGGGCAGTGTGTCAGGTGGGGGGCCAGTGTAACAGGTAGGGGGCCAGTGTGTCAGTTGGGGAGGCCTTGTGACAGGTGGGGGAGCAGTGTGACAGGTGGAGGGCCAGTGTGACAGATGGGGGGGGGGTATGACAGGTGGAGAGCAGTGTGACAAGTGGGAGTGTGACAGATAGGGGGTTGTGACAGGTAACAGGGGGAGTGTAACAGGTGAGGGGGGGGGAGTGTGGCAGGTAGGGGGAGCAGAGTGAAAGGTAGGGAGGACAGTGTGACAGGTGGGGGAGATTTGACAGGTGGGGGAGCAGTGTAACAGGTGGGAGAGCACTGTAACAGGTGGGGCAGTGTGACACGTGGGGAGATTGTGACAGGTGGGGGGGTGTGACAGGTGGGGGGCAGTGTGACAGATGGGAGAGCACTGTAACAGGTGGGGGAAGTGAGACAGGTGGGGGGGCAGTGTGACAGGTGGCGGCAGTGTGACAGGTGGGGGAGGTAGTGTGACATGTGAGGGACATTTTGTCAGTTGGGGGACACTGTGATAGGTGGGGGGGCAGTGTGACAGGTGGGGGGCAGTGTGACAGGTGGGGAAGGTAGTGTGACAGGTGGGGGAGGTAGTGTGTCAGGTGGGGGACAGTGTGACAGGTGGGGGGCAATGTGTCAGGAGCAGTTTGAAATAAAGAAGCCGGAGTCGGGGGCGGAGCTGGAATGTGGAGCTAATGGAGCAGTTCAGCACAAAGGAGGTAAGGTTTCCTCCTGAAGTGTGTACCTGCTAAGCAGGTCAGTGGTTACCAGCAGTCCTAGCAAGGTAGTCTCCTTCCTGTCTATGACAAGGACTGATTCTGCTGGCAAAGGTGTGGATCCTCTATTCAGGGGCACCACTCCGCCCCCCACTGATCTAGGAACCCGAAGGCAGGTATTTTGAAAATCCAAATCGCTAGCATGTGGCTGGGGATTTGAGTGCTACCACCCCCCAACCCCCAATCTCAGGGCCCTGCTTGCCTCCTCCTCCTCCGCCAGCTCAGCTCAGCTGTCCTCAGACTCCCAGGAGCCAACTCGGTGTCACCCTCCTCACATGCCGAGCTGCTGATGACCTCCTTCGCACCCCCCATAGCGAGCGTCTGCCACGGCAGCTGCTTTTATCGGATTGGCCAGCAGAGAGTCAGTGAGCGCCCCAGCCCAGTGTAGCGTAGGGAAACCAGCAGCCGTGGCTGCGCCCTAGGTGGTAGTGCTAACCATTTAGCCACTGTGCTGCGGTCCACATAAGTCTTCTCCAGAGAAAACAAAAATGTTTGGGAGTGTGTTAATTTTCACTCTAAAATATACAGCTTTCCTACACAACTTTATTCTCTATGGAAGTTGCTATATCATTTCTTTTATATCAGGGTATTGGAGAGAAAAAGTTACTAATGCTGAATCCGCTTTTAAAAAGTTTTACAATAAGCAAAAATAAATAAATAAAAGTATTCTCTGAAATGTGTACTATATCACTTAAAGCATAACTCCATTTTTGTTGAGTAAAAAAACATTCCCCTCTCGGTGATGTACATTCCAAGGATTTTAACAAACTTCTTTGCTGATTCCTACCTTTTGTTATTCTGAAGAAATCCCTGAGTTTTTTTCTGTATCCATGTGAGACAGTGAGTCTAATGGGAGTGGTTTCATAATTATCAGTAAGCTGTGCACCTGCAGGGCTCTAATGAAGAAAGCTGCAGGGGCTGCAATCATTTAACCAATATTTCCTATTGGAAGTATCTCACCAAAAATTACATTTTTGTTGCCCGGGATGCCTGAAATCTTATTTGTATCCTAGTGCAGACTTCTGGGAAAATTGGTGAGCCAATAACACAAGCAGAAAATTATGTTTCTGGGGGGGCGTTCTGTACACCATCTGTGTACAGAACAGCTCCAGGTAGCCATATTGCATTGCATTTTCAGAAAATTACAGCACTGCAGATTGAAAAGGAAAGGTGATTTTTAATAACATTCAATTACAATAGGACTTGTGTTGCAATTTCATGCGCTATCTTAATTTTTCCTTATTTGCTATTTTTTTTCACCACAAAAGTGGAGTTACTCTTTAAAAACATGGTTTTTAAACATGAAAATATGTTCAAACAAGGTATCCTTAAAGTGGAAATAAACTTCCACCTATTGTTTGTAGCTATAGGTAAGCCTATAAAAAGGCTTGCCTATGGGTACTGTAAATATTTCCTAAACGTGCACCATTTAGGAAATATTTACTGTACATGCAGCTGATGACGTCATTGGTGCATGTGCTCTGAAGGAATGGCCACCCCTGCGGATTCTTCAGAGCCCTGTGCCATGACCAGTGGCTCCCGCGTGCATTCGGGGGAGTGACGTCACATGGCTCCGGCCAGTGACACAGCCGGAGTCCGCAGACCCGAAAGGAAGATGGGTGAAGATGGATGCGGCCAACAACGAGGGCTCTGTTTGCAGGCAAGTTTCACATAATGTTCTAGTAAGCGATGCATACTAGCACATTATGCCTTTATTTTTGCAGGTCAGAAATAAAGAAAAGTGGCGCTTTACTACCTCTTTAACCACTTACCCACTGGGCACTCAAACCCCCTTCCTAACCAGACCAATTTTCAGCTTTTAGTGCTCTCACATTTTGAATGACAATTATTCATTAGTCATGCAACACTTTACCCATATGAAGTTTTCATCCTTTTTTTCACACAAATAGAGCTTTCTTTTGGGGGTATTTAATCATCATTGGGTTTTCTATTTTTTGCGCTATAAATGAAAAAATACCGAAAATTTTGAGAAAAAAAATTTTTTCTTCGTTTCGGTTTTAAAATTTTGCAAAATTAG
This sequence comes from Pelophylax lessonae, assembly GCF_965119305.1. Classification (NCBI taxonomy): domain Eukaryota; kingdom Metazoa; phylum Chordata; class Amphibia; order Anura; family Ranidae; genus Pelophylax; species Pelophylax lessonae. The sequence goes on along the minus strand of NC_138772.1, from coordinate 188,903,609 downwards.
TAATTTTTCTTCATAAATTGTGGCCAAAAGTTATACTGCTATATATCTTTGGTAAAACTAAGCCAAGTAAGTATATATATATATATATATATATATATATATATATTATTTGGTCTTTGTGTAGGTTATAGAGTCTACAAGCTATGGTGCCAGTCATTGAAAATGTATCACACCTGATGTACTGAGACCCTAATAAGCCAGGACAGTACAAATAACCCCCAAATTACCCCTTTTTAGAAAGTAGACATTCCAAGGTATTTAGTAAGAGGCATGGTGAGTTTTTTGAAATTGTAATTGTTTCCCACAATTCTTTGCAAAATGTTTATTTTTTTTTAACAAAATTGTCATATTACCAAGTTATTTCTCATACACTGTATAGGCATACTTGCAACTTCACCCCAAAATACAGTCTGCTACTCCTCTTGAGTATGGCGATACCACATGTGTGAGACTTTTACACAGCCTGACCACATACAGAGGCCCAACATCCAAGGAGCACCACCAGGTTTTCTAGGCGCAAAAATTACACATATAATTTCCTGACAACCTATCACACTTTTGAAGGCCCTGGAGCACCAGAACAATGAAAATTACCCCATTTTGGAAAGCAAACACCCCAACACAATCTAGGAGGAATAATGCGTCTTTTGAACATGTCATTTTTTTCCACAAGTTTTTGGAAAACACATTTTTTTTTTTACATTTTTTCTTCCATTTAGAAGATATTTCTAACACATAGAAGGTACACAGTAAAAAGGACACCCCAAAATACATTCTGCTACTCCTCCTGAGTATGACAATACCACATGTGTGAGACTATGGTGACATACAGAGGCCCAACATGCAGGAAGCACCGTCATTTCCTGACTACCCATTACACTTTTGTGAGGAACTTTAGGGCACGGATAAGCACTGTAGTGGCACTGATATGGCACGGATGAGCACTGATGTAGCATGGATGTGGCAGAGATGAGCACTGATGTGACATAGATGTGGCATGGATGAGCACTGATGTGGCATGAATGTAGCATGGATGAGCACTGATGTGGCATGGATGAGCACTGATGTGGCAAGGATGAGCACAGATGTGGCATGGATGAGCACAGATGTGGCACAGATGAGCACAGATGTGGCACGGATGAGCACAGATGTGGCACGGATGAGCACAGATGTGGCACGGATGAGCACAGATGTGGCATGGATGAGCACAAATGTGGCACCGATGAGCACTGATGTGGCATGGATGTGGCACATATGAGCACTGACATGGCATGGATGGGCATGGGTGTGGCATGGATGAGCACTGACATAGCGCAGATGATCACTGACATGGCATGCATGTGGCATTTATGAGCACGGATGAGCACTGAGGTGGCATGGATGTGGCACGGGTGAGCACTGATGTGGCATGGATGTGGCATAGATAAGCACTGATGTGGCAAAGATGAGCACTGATGTGGCACAGATGAGCACTGATGTGGCACAGATGTGGCATGGGTGTGGCGCGGATGACCACTGTTGTGGCATGGATGTGGCATGGATGAGAACTGACATGGCATGAATGAGGCATGGATTAGCGCTGACGTGGCATAGATGGGGCACGGATGAGCATTGATGTGGCTTGGATGTGGTACGGATCAGCACTGATGTGGCATGGATGTGGCACGGATCAGCACTGATGTGGCATGGGTGAGCACAGATGAAGCATGGATGTGGTACGAATGGGCATGAATGATTGAGGCAGGGATAGGCATGATTGAGGCATGGATGGGCATGATTGAGGTATAACTGAGGTATGATTGAGGCATGGAGGAGGCAGGGGATGAGCGGTGCTGCAGCCTACCTCCTCTCCCCACACATTGTACCGATCTCTGTGTACAGCGTGCGAGGTGAGGAGAGAACTGAACCGAGCATGCGCTGGTTTATTAACAACTGATCGCTCTGTCATTAGACAGAGCGATCACATGGTAAAAGGCTGCTGTCATTGGACCTTTACCATGATCTATGATGCGCTGGGTCCCTGGGACCCAGGGAGCATGGACACTTCTGTGTGCACGCTCCAGGGGGTTCACGGGAAGCCTGATTCTGGGAGGACTTCATTGTGTGCCCTCCCAGAATAAGCCGATCGTGCTGTAGCCATTATTTGGCCCGGTCGGCAAGTGGTTAAAGATGAATTCATGTATGGATATTTTATACACAGTTACATTGGTCCAGCTTAGGCCAATGCAACTATGTGTATATCATACCTGCCCGATCCTCCTGGACCTGGAAATCACTAAAGTAGACACCGCTACTCTAGTGATCCCCACTTGCTTCTGGGTCCTGTGCTGAGCAGCTGTCCTTCTGCATTCTGAGCACAGGTCATTGACATAGGCACCATTCAGAGAGTGTTTTGCATTTTCTGAATCAATGCTAAGTGTTCTCTTATTGGACCAAGGGAGAGAGAGTGATGTCACACTGTGCCACCTCTCTGTTTTGTCCAATCGGAAAAAACAAAACATTTTATAAGTGGCCCGTTCTCCTGTATTCACAATGCAGCAGGCTGGCTGCTCAACACTGGGCTCGGAAGCAAGTGGAGATCACTGGAGATCACTAGCTGTGTCTACTGCAGTGATTTATAGCTTTCCCGGGATCAGCCAGATTTGGTTTATAGTGGATTGCATGCAGCACAGAACTGGGTCAATAGGATGCATGATACTACTACATATAACTGCTAGCCCTTTCTATATTTGAGCACCTTGGGTCTGTTTGTTGCATTCATATATATATATTTATACAATGTATATATATATATATTTATATGTATGTACAGTTACATTGGTCCAAGCTAAATTAATCTAACTATGTATAACATATCCACTCCTGGTTTCATATTAGGAATAGTAACACAAAAATCTCCAGGCAGTCATTTTCGGAGCACAAGATGCTGAATTCTGATGCCTCAAGGCAGTTCTTCAGAGCTGTAGCTGGGAGGTAATTTTTAATTCATTTATTGCCAAGGGAAGATTACAAGATGAGTACAGCTTTGTGGCCTCATGTATTCTAAGTATGTTCCCACTTCCCATTCAGCTAATCAATTTGAAAATAAAAAGAAATAAAAAATACATGTGGTAGCCTACATGTGGTAGCCAATATATCAGCCATTTAGAATCACAAACCACACTCATGTCATATCGCTTTGTTATAAGGATGCGATAAGAGCAACGAGTGTATAATGGGCCGTATTGTGCTTACAGACTGAAAGACCTGGCTTCAATTATCGGCTAACTACAGCCGTGAGCTTGCCTGATTTTCATGACAGAAAATTACAGGTTGTGCATCTTTCAATTACAGAGAATTGTCAGATGAGCTACATATTTTGATTAGTGAATCCATTAAACAACAAGCTCATTTCAAGTTATTGTTTTATAGATGTTTCACGCAAAGGTGACAGCAATTACTCAATGTAAATGGACTGAGGATGCACAAAGCACGGACTTCCTGTGCTGATTTGGAGTGGAATATATGTATTTAGATCTAAGTTTTCAGAAGAATAAACTTGAATCTCCACATGATGTCTTTTAACTGGTCGTACACACAATGCCAGCAATAGATTATATTTGAAAAATATGTAAATTGAAAAAAATAAATCTGTTCCAAATTTAACTTGTTTTTTATAGCGACAGGAAAATGTGATTTATATACATTCTGCAATAGTCACAAAATATACTTTTTTAATTCTTTTTAGCAATTAACAGTATCTCAAAAAGTGAATACAAGCCTGACATTTTTGTAAATATTTTATTATATCTTATGTGACAACACTGAAGAAATGACATTTTGCTACAATTTAAAGTAGTGAGTGTACAGCTTGTATAACAGTGTAAATTTGCTGTCCCCTCAAAATAACTCAACACACAGCCATTAACCACTTTACGTCTGCTCACAGTAATACTACTGCGGCAGAGTGGCTCGTTATCTTCCGACGACGTAGTATTAACGTCGTCAGACACTCCCCCTTCTGGGCGGCGCTTGTGCGCCGCCGGAGGCTCGCTCCCGCTGTTTTCATTCACAGCGGGAGTCGGGCCAGGGGAGGAGCAGCGGCGATCGCCGCTGCTCTGCCCCGATCGCCGGGGATCTAGTGTGGAGATCCGCCCGCCTGTGTAAACACAAGCGGACGGATCTTCATAGTGACAGGGAGTGACAGATCGGACTGTTCAGCATAGCTGGACATCCGATCTGTCCATGACTCACTCAGTCCCCCCCCCCCCCCCACACGTCAGTAAGCACCAGGCATACATTAACCCCTCCCTCTCCAATAAAATTAACCCCTTCCCTGCCAGTGTCATTTTTACAGTAACAGTGCATATATATAGCACTGATTACTGCAGTAATGTCACTGGTACCCCCAAAAGTGTCAAAAATGTCAGTCAAGGGTCCGATCTGTCCGCCGCAATGTCGCAGTCCCACAAAAAAAATCGCAGATCGCCGCCATTACGCGTTAAAAAAAAAACACCAAAAATGACAGAAATCTTTCCCTTTGTTAGTAAACGCAATAACTTTTGCGCAAACCAATCAAAATACGCTTATTGCGATTTTTTTTACCAAACATAGGTAGCAGAAAACAAATTGGCCAAAAATTTTTTAAAAAATTGGTTTTTACATCTTTTTTGGGGGGAATTTCATATAAAAAAATGTTAAAAATATTGTTATTTTTTCAAAATAAACGCTCTTTTTTTGTTTATAGTGCAAAAAGTAAAAATGGCACAGGTGATCAAATACCACCAAAAGAAAGCTCTGTTTGTGGGAAAAAAAGGACGTAAATTCTGTTTGGGTACGGCGTCGCACGACCGCGCAATTGTCAGTTGAAGTCGCACAGTGCCGAATCGCAAAAAGTGGCCTGGACGGAAGACAGCAAAATCCTCCGGTGGTAAAGTGGTTAATGTCTAAACTGCTGGCAACAAAAGTGAGTACACCCCTAAGTGAAAATCTCCAAATTGGGCCCAAAGTGTCAATATTTTGTGTGGCCACCATTATTTTCCAGCTTTGCCTTAACCCTCTTGGGCATGGAGTTCACCAGAGCTTCACAGGTTGCCACTGGAGACCTCTTCCACTCCTCCATGACGACGTCACGGAGCTGGTGGATGTTAAAGACCTTGCGCTCCTCCACCTTCCATTTGAGGATGCACTACAGATTTTGAATAGGGTTTAGGTCTGGAGACATGCTTGGCCAGTCCAACACCTTTACCCTCAGCTTCTTTAGCAAGGCAGTGGTTGTCTTGGAGGTGTGTTTGAGATTCTCATTATGTTGGAATACTGCCCTGCGGCCCAGTCTCGGAAGGGAGGGGATAATGCTCTGTTTCAGTGTGTCACGGTACATGTTGGCATTCATAGTTCCTTCAATGAACTGTAACAGCACTCATGCAGCCCCTGATCATGACACTCCCATCACCATGCTTGACTGTAGGCAAGACACAGTTGTTTTTGTACTCCTGACCTGGTTGCCACCACACAGGCTTGATACCATCTGAACCAAAAAAGTTTATCTTGGTCTCACCAGACCACAGGACATGGTTCCGGTAATCCATGCCCTTAGTCTGATTGTTTTCAGCAAACTGTTTGCAGGCTTTCTTGTGCATAATCTTTAGAAGAGGCTTCCCACTGGGACGAAAACCTTGAAGAGCAATTTGATGCAGTGTGTGTCATATGGTCTGGGCACTGACAGGCTGACCCCTCACGCCTTCAACCTCTGCAGCAATGCTGGCAGCACTCATACATCTTTTTCCCAAGGACAACCTCTGGATATGACGCTGAGCACATGTACTTAACCTCTTTGGTCGAGTGGGACCTGTCCTGTTAAACCGATGTATGGCCACCATGCTGCAGCTCAGTTTCAGGGTCCTGGCAATCTTCTTATTACCTTAGTTATCTTTATGTAGAGCAACAATTATTTTTTTCAGATCCTCAGAGAGTTCTTTGCCATCGGGTGTCATGTTGAAATTCCATTAATCAGTATGAGAGAGTGAATGATAGTGAGTGAATGATGGTACGTTGTCCAAATTTAACACACCTGCTCCCCATTCACACCTGAGACCTTGTAACACTAATGAGTTACATGACACCAGGGAGGGACAATGGCTAATTGGACCTAATTTGGACATTTTCACTAAGGGGTGTACTCACTTTTCTTGCCAACGGTTTCGACAATAATTGCTGTGTGTTGAGTTATTTTGAGGAGACAACAAATATACAAGCTGTACACGCACTACTTTACATTGTAGCAAAGTGTCATTTCTTCAGTGTTGTCACATGAAAAGGTATAAAAAATTTTTACAAAAATGTGAGGGGTGTACTCATTTTTGTGAGATACTGTATATAGCATTGCCAATTTACGCAGTGCTTCAGATACTGTACATTCACATCTGCCCCTGTGCCCAATGAGCTTACAATCTAGGGTCCCTCACATACATACACACACATGCTATGCAGGAGCCAAATAACCTACCAGCATGTCTTTGAAATGCAGGAGGAAACTGAAGCACCCAGGGGAAACCCATGCAGGCTCAGGGAAAACATTCAAACTCCATGCTGATAGTGTCTTGACCAAGATTTGAATCTGGAACCCCAGTGCTGTAAGGCTAACTGCTGAGTCACATTTACTTTGAATACATCATATGCCCTTTTAAATCCACATATTACCTTGTAAAAAAAAAACTGCAGTGACATTATCAATGTAATGTACATAACTTGTACAGGGAGCAGAGGCATGTGTAGGATCCAGGAAGGACCAGTCACCCTGCACAAGGAGATAAAGCAGCAGTGACTGGTCCTTATTACAGGAACTCCTCCACAGAGCAAAGTGCAGGATTTGTTCTGTGCTGGATTATTGAACAGATCTAAGAAAAAATAAACAACCTCATAACCAATAAAGGACCTCAGGATTTAAGTAAAAATATACCTCTTGTGTTTACCACTTTATTACCGGGCCAAAGCAAAAAGACAGCTACAGCTCTCCTGTTCTGGGAGGCCGCCCATGCATGTTCTCCCAGAACATACCTCCCGCACACCCTCTGGGGCACATGCTGCAGTGCTCTGTGTGTCCTTTGGAAACAGCTGATTACAGATCGCAGTAAAGGGCCAATCACAGCAGCCCTTTACCATGTGATCAGCTGTGGCCAATCATTACTAGTAAAATAAATAAATAAATAAAAATTCAATAAAAATATCCCACCATTTGTAGTCTAATTGAATGTAGCAAAATAAATATTGGCCTAAAACGATGAAGAAATACGATTTTTTTTTTTTTTAAAAATGTATTGGATGTGTTTTATAGCAGAAAGTAAAAAAATGTTTGTTTGTTTTTTTCAAAATTGTCGGTCTTTTTTTGTTTACATAAAAAAAAAAAAAGTAGAGGTGAGCAAATGCAACCAAAAGAAAGCTCTATGGGTTGGAGGAGGGAACAGGTGGGTAGAAGTAGCTAGAACACAGCATAGAATTTAGCAGAGCAAGTCATCATATGGTTTTTGGTTGGTCTCTTCAGAGGAGCAATCGTCAGTTAACCACTTCAGCCCCAGAAGATTTTACCCCCTTCCTGCCCATGCCCTATTTTGCGATTCGGCACTGTGTTACTTTAACGGACAATTGCGCGGTCGTCCGACAATGTACCTAAACTAAATTTACGTTCTTTTTTTCCCATAAATAGAGCTTTCTTTTGGTGGTATTTGATCACCTATGCGATTTTTATTTTTTGCGCTATAAACAAAAAAATAGCGACAATTTTGAAAAAAAAAAAAAACAATATTTTTTACATTCTGCTATATGACATTCTCAAAAAAAAAAAAAATGTAAAATCAAAATTTTTTAACATTTTAGGCCAATTTGTTTTCTGCTACATATTTTTGGTAAAAAAAAAATTGCAATAAGCGTATTTTGATTGGTTTGCACAAACGTTATTGCGTCTACTAACTACAAGAAAGATTTATGTAATTTTTATTATTTTTTTTTTTTACTAGTAATGGCGGCAATCGAACTGCGACATTGCGGCGGACAGATCGGACCACTAACTGACATTTTTGACACTTTTGGGGGTACCAGTGACATTACTACTGTAATCAGTGCTAAAACTATGCACTGTTACTGTAATAATGACACTGGCAGGGAAGAGTTAACCCTGTTGGTGATCAAGGGGTTAAATGTAAGCCTAGGGGAGTGATTCTAACTGTGGGGGGGGGGGGGTTTGGCCTTGTGAAATGATCACAGAGACATGCGATCCTATATAGCAGGATCACATGGTCTCTGTGATCATCCTAGGGAGAAGGACGGACGGTTGTGTTTACATCAGCCGACCGTCCTTCTCTTTCAGCAGGGAGAGATCAAGGGTGTCAGGCGGCAATCGGAGCCGCCTGACACACATGCTGGCTTCTCCGTGCTCGCCCCCCAGATTCCCCAGAGTGAGCGCCGTACATGTAGAGTGGTTTGCCCAGGAGTGGCTGCCTGCCGCAGTATATCTGCGGTAGGCAGGCGTCTAGTGGTTAAAGTAACGCAGTGCTGTATCGCAAACAATGGTCCGGTCATGAAGAGGGGTAAACCTTCTGGAGCTGAAGTGGTAAATATCACCAAAAAAAAAAAAAAATGATAGAATTTTCACTTGGGTACAGTGTTGCATGACTACACAATTGTCATTCAAAGTGTGACAGCACTGAAAGCTGTAAATTGGACTGGACAGGATGAGAGTGAAAGTGGTTAAACAATGCTAGTTTTGCCCAGACATTGCTCTGTCACCATTGCAAACTTTTTAAGCTGAGTATAACAGAAATTATTGTGAGAAAACTACCAACAAACCACACTGTTATCATAGGAAATATTGTATGTGGGTGATCAAAAGTGTTACAAATACAGATCTACCATTTGTTTTTACTGCCTCTCACCTGCCCATGTGAACTTAGCCAAAGTCGATCTGAAATTACCACTCCGGAGAGTCTGGGACCACAGAAGCTACCCTTGCACACATCACCCACTCAGCATCACTGCTTATTTTCTCCACTTATAGAAGATCTCTCGACACACAATGTAAAAAATAATAAATCACCAAAGAGCACAAAGTAAGAAAAGGCCAAGTCCCTACCATAATTATTATTTTCAAAGTCCATATATCAGTTGGGATAGATAGGGTTATTCACTAACATTGTCTGTATCACTCCTCCAAAGCAGGACCTGGGTTGCCACCAGCTGGCAAACCATATAAATGACAAGGTAAAGGGGAGAGGAAGTGCTACTAATTCAATGTAGTATTTTATTGGACCATAGGAAAATAAAAGCAGATGCACTCATATGATTTAAAGCTAAGCCAGCTTATATCCAGCCTGAATAAGCCACTGAGTGAAGGATTCCTGAATACTGCAAGACAGCATACACACGAAGCTGTGCTGTACAGATGATGTCACACACTATGGAAGTGGCATGGCAACATGTTTTGGGAAGGGGTTTCCCTTTGTCAAGCCTTGGCAAAGGGGCATCCACTTCCTGAAAGGAAGGGGTAGCCTTCTTCTCCTGGAAAGGGGCAGCAGTTTGGGGACTAGGCATGCATACAAGAAAGTCTTCTCTATATTCCTATCACACACGTTCCTGGAATCAAGGCTCATCAGTAGTGGATGCTGTAACAATTACCAGCTGGATACTGGAAACTTCAAGTGTACATATTCGCTAGCACACCAAGGATTTTCAATCACCATCCAAAGGTTTTTATTGCAGTAAGATCGCATCACAAAGACAAGTGCAACATTTCGGAGCAACGCAGGACCCCTTCGACCAAGAAAGGTGGATTTTCAAGGAACCAGACTATACATTATACAATAATCTGGTCTTCCTGAATGAAAAAAATAAAATTAAAAATTGGGTATCGGTTGGAGGAGGGAACAGGTGGGTAGAGGTAGCTAGAACACAGCATAGAATTTAGCAGAGCAAGTCATTATATGGTTTTTGGTTGGTCTCTTCAGAGCTTGGCAAGTTGCTTAGGGGGCTGATTGAAAAAATTAACCAGTTTCACTGTGTGCATTTATTTTCTGTGCAACATTCTTTTCCTGTCTGCTTGATCTTAAACTGTGGAAATTAGTAGCAGAAAAATGGACTCTGTGGGGAATGAGCCAATGATGGAGCTCTTTCCTGCAGTCAATGTTTTCTCTGATGAAATCTGAATATATGAGAGCCATTAGAAAAATTGTTCAAATTGGATAATGTATGCAAATGTAATTCTGAAGAATCACTCTGCAAATATAACTTTGTTTTTAAAAAAATTAGACTAACGCATTATCCTTAATTACTGTTTGTTAAGTTCTTTTCATGCCTATCTTTTTTTAGTACCTAAAATATATATATATATATATATATATACACAGTGCCTTGCGAAAGTATTCGGCCCCCTTGAACTTTTCGACCTTTTGCCACATTTCAGGCTTCAAACATAAAGATATAAAAAACTAATTTTTTGTGAAGAATCAACAAGTGGGACACAATCATGAAGTGGAACGAAATTTATTGGATATTTCAAACTTTTTTAACAAATAAAAAACTGAAAAATTGGGCGTGCAAAATTATCCAGCCCCCTTAAGTTAATACTTTGTAGCGCCACCTTTTGCTGCGATTACAGCTGTAAGTCGCTTGGGGTATTTCTCTATCAGTTTTGCACATCGAGAGACTGAAATTTTTGCCCATTGCTCCTTGCAAAACAGCTCGAGCTCAGTGAGGTTGGATGGAGAGCGTTTGTGAACAGCAGTTTTCAGTTCTTTCCACAGATTCTCGATTGGATTCAGGTCTGGACTTTGACTTGGCCATTCTAACACCTGGATATGTTTATTTGTGAACCATTCCATTGTAGATTTTGCTTTATGTTTTGGATCATTGTCTTGTTGGAAGACAAATCTCTGTCCCAGTCTCAGGTCTTTTGCAGACTCCATCAGGTTTTCTTCCAGAATGGTCCTGTATTTGGCTCCATACATCTTCCCATCAATTTTAACCATCTTCCCTGTCCCTGCTGAAGAAAAGCAGGCCCAAACCATGATGCTGCCACCACCATGTTTGACAGTGGGGATGGTGTGTTCAGGGTGATGAGCTGTGCTGCTTTTATGCCAAACATAACGTTTTGCATTGTTGCCAAAAAGTTTGATTTTGGTTTCATCGACCAGAGCACCTTCTTCCACATGTGTGTCTCCCAGGTGGCTTGTGGCAAACTTTAAACGACACTTTTTATGGATATCTTTAAGAAATGGCTTTCTTCTTGCCACTCTTCCATAAAGGTCAGATTTGTGCAGTATACGACTGATTGTTGTCCTATGGACAGAGTCTCCCACCTCAGCTGTAGATCTCTGCAGTTCATCCAGAGTGATCATGGGCCTCTTGGCTGCATCTCTGATCAGTCTTCCCCTTGTATGAGCTGAAAGTTTAGAGGGACGGCCAGGTCTTCGTAGATTTGCAGTGGTCTGATACTCCTTCCATTTCAATATTATCGCTTGCACAGTGCTCCTTGGGATGTTTAAAGATTGGGAAATCTTTTTGTATCCAAATCCGGCTTTAAACTTCTCCACAACAGTATCTCGGACCTGCCTGGTGTGTTCCTTGTTCTTCATGATGCTCTCTGCGCTTTAAACGGACCTCTGAGACTATAACAGTGCAGGTGCATTTATACGGAGACTTGATTACACACAGGTGGATTCTATTTATCATCATTAGTCATTTAGGTCAACATTGGATCATTCAGAGATCCTCACTGAACTTCTGGAGAGAGTTTGCTGCACTGAAAGTAAAGGGGCTGAATAATTTTGCACGCCCAATTTTTCAGTTTTTTATTTGTTAACAAAGTTTGAAATATCCAATAAATTTCGTTCCACTTTATGATTGTGTCCCACTTGTTGTTGATTCTTCACAAAAAATTACAGTTTTATATTTTTATGTTTGAAGCCTGAAATGTGGCAAAAGGTCGCAAAGTTCAAGGGGGCCGAATACTTTCGCAAGGCACTGTATATATATATATATATATATATATATATATATATACACTGTATATATATATTTTAGAACAGGTTTTTTGCACAGGTTGAAGGGAGATCTGTGCAAATATGTAGGGCTGTATGGCTCACCTCTTCTGGAAACGTGAGAGGCCTGGCTGCCATACCAGACATCCCAAGTCTCCCGCATGCGGGCTGTGGCTCCCTGACACCCGCAAGTGCAATGCGATATCCCGACTCCGGGCTGTCAGCTGTCAGAATGGAGCCGATGGTTTATATATAGTTTCGGCTTCGTCCTGTCACAGGCGGAGTGATATCAAATGCACTCTGCCTGTGAGAGGAGAGACACAGGAAGCATCAGCTCTGCTCTCTACTGCAGCCGCATGCTTCCTCCAGTGCCACTCCTCACACTCCATTAATGTCTCTCAGAGGAGGCAGCATTTCCCCCCATCAGTACCAGCAGTAACCACCAGCAGTACCAGCCAGCAGTACCCACCACCAGTACCAGCCAGCAGTAAGTCACATGTTCTAGGGGTGCAACTAACCACCAGCACATAATTGTAAATATTCCAGCATGGGCAGTGTTTCTGACTCCTACCAACATGACCACTTCAAATCACTGAAGTGGTCATGGTGGTTAGAGTGTTCCTTTATTATCTCTGAGAAGACGTAAACCTCTGTATACTCATTGCATTTCACTTGATCATCCTCTAGTTGTGTTAAGATGGTGGGGGGAGGGGGACACGGAGTGCCACCTCCCTGAAATTAGTTTTTGCAGGTTGGGATGTCTTCCATACTGTTTCAAATACTTTCTGAAGCAGTGAACTGGGACATAGATCAGTTGTTCTCAGTATCTGCATGCTTGTCCTTGATCACTGAACATAAATGCTGAGACCACATGTGTTTACCAGCCCCCTCCCTGTAGAACAGTGGACCAAGGCAGCCATCGCTACTGAGAGTTTACTTTGTGTCAGACTGTCAGTTTATGAATGGCTAAGGAGTCTCTATACAGACTCCTTATTCATTCATGTAAAGTGCTGCAGAAAAAGGGACTTTCTTGAGTCCCTCTCTCTGTCTCAGAAAAAGAGATATGGGGGTCTGATTAGACCTCTGATATCTCACCAAAGACTCCCTGCCCCTACCCACCAAATATATATATATATATATATATATATATATATATATACAAACCCGTTTCCAAAAAAGTTGGGACACTGTACAAATTGTGAATAAAAAACAGAATGCAATGATTTGGAAGTTTCAAATTTCAATATTTTATTCAGAATACAACATAGATGACATATCAAATGTTTAAACTGAGAAAATGTATCATTTTAAGGGAAGAATAAGTTGATTTTAAATTTCATGGCATCAACACATCTCAAAAAAGTTGGGACAAGGCCATGTTTACCACTGTGTGGCATCCCTTCTTCTTTTTATAACAGTCTGCAAATGTCTGGGGACTGAGGAGACAAGTTGCCCAAGTTTAGGAATAGGAATGTTGCCCCATTCTTGTCTAATACAGGCTTCTAGTTGCTCAACTGTCTTAGGTCTTCTTTGTCGTATCTTCCTCTTTATGATGCGCCAAATGTTTTCTATGGGTGAAAGATCTGGACTGCAGGATGGCCATTTCAGTACCCGGATCCTTCTTCCACGCAGCCATGATGTTGTAATTGTTGCAGTATGTGGTTTGGCATTGTCATGTTCCCTGAAAGAGACGATGTCTGGATGGGAGCATATGTTTTTCTAGAACTTGGATATACCTTTCAGCATTGATGGTGCCTTTCCAGATGTGTAAGCAGTCCATGCCACACGCACTCATGCAACCCCATACCATCAGAGATGCAGGCTTCTGAACTGAGCGCTGATAACAACTTGGGTTGTCCTTGTCCTCTTTAGTCCGGATGACATGACGCCCCAGTTTTCCAAAAAGAACTTCAAATTTTGATTCGTCTGACCACAGAACAGTTTTCCACCTTGCCACAGTCCATTTTAAATGAGCCTTGGCCCAGAGAAAACGCCTGCGCTTCTGGATCATGTTTAGATATGGCTTCTTTTTTGGCCTATAGAGTTTTAGCTGGCAACGGCGAATGGCACGGTGGATTGTGTTCACCGACAATGTTTTCTGGAAATATTCCTGAGCCCATGTTGTGATTTCCATTAAAGTAGCATCCCTGTGATGCAGTGCTGTCTAAGGGCCCGAAGATCACGGACATCCAGTATGGTTTTCCGGCCTTGACCCTTACGCACAGAGATTGTTCCAGATTCCCTGAATCTTTGGATGATATTATGCACTGTAGATGATGATAACTTCAAAATCTTTGCAATTTTTCTCTGAGAAACTCCTTTCTGATACTGCTCCACCATTTATCAACACAGTATTGGGGGAATTGGTGATCCTCTGCCCATCTTGACTTCTGAGGGTCACTGCCACTCTGAGAGGCTCTTTTTATACCCAATCATGTTGCCAATTGACCTAATAAGTTGCAAATTGGTCCTCCAGCTGTTCCTTACATGTACATTTAATTTTTTCGGCCTTTTATTGCTACCTGTCCCAACTTTTTTGGAATGTGTAGCTCTCATGAAATCCACAATGAGCCAATATTTGGCATGACTTTTCAAAATGTCTCACTTTCAACATTTGATATGTTATCTATATTATATTGTGAATGAAATATAAGTTTATGAGATTTGTAAATTAGTCCATTCCTTTTTTACTCACAATTTGTACAGTGTCCCAACTTTTTTGGATTTGGGCTTGTATATATAAAATTGAGCAGGTGAATGACAGGTCCGCAACCGCTCGGCTGATGCAGAACTGACACGGACACAGCCCACTGTTCTCTATGGGATGGTCGGATGGAAATGGACCACCTATCCATTTCCATCCGACCCAATCTGCCAGATGGATGGGGAATTTTTTTATTAGACCGGATCGGATTCAGATGGGTGTAAATGGGCACATGTTCATTTACATCAGCCTCTCCATAGAAAATAATTGGTGATCTTATTGGGCCCACTTTAAAAACAGACAGGCAAACCTGATCGGTCTGCTTGTGTGAAAGGAGCCTAAGGCCTTGTTCACACCAGGCATACACAGCGTACCTTTAAAGGGATGCTCAGGTGTTCTATGCATCCCTGTGCAGGCAGTCCCATTGATGTCATTTGGCAATGACATGTAGCAACTGCATGAACAGAGCCGTTGCTCCCAATTTGACATCCATGTAGGTCCGCGTGCATGTCCCTGAGCTCATACTGTCTGCGTTCGCGGTCGTGCACCCACACTAATGTCAGATTGGGAACAGCAGCTATGTCTGTGAAGCCATTTCATCCCAATTGACATGAATAGGACTGCCTGTACAGGGATGCAACAGAACACCTGTGCATCCCTGTGCGGGTAAACATGGCCCTCCATGAGCATCTACTTTAGCATGCCACATGTGAACAATGCTTTAGTAGTAATTTAGCAGGACTTTTGCAAGTTATGTTGTGTTTATGTGCATTATTAATGATTTTAGTGTATTTTTTGTGAAATAGCGATATGATGAATATTTGCGCAAACTGGTGCAATGCCAGACATCGCATGTGATTCGCACCGCATTGCTGTGCAGATCGCATGCAATGTCTGTGCGATGTGAATTCAGCCATACAAACTGTATGGCTGAACTTGTATCGCATTTGAACCAAACTCATGTAGGACCCTTTTTTTGTTCTCACCAGAATTGGATCGCATGGGTGTTCACACCCATGCAATTCAATTCCTGTCCAAATTCACAGTTCGCACTGCAATCTGCAAACTGCTCTGGTGATCATTAACTTTGTATTGACACAGCAGTCCCAAGAGGACAGTGTGAACTGCTGGCGATTTAGGTGTGATATGGGAACCCGCACTGGATTCGCAGGGTTTCCCACATCGCACCAGTGTGAACCGAGCCTGAGGGGACTTTTCAAATTCTAAAAGCTCCAAGAGAAAAATGGTAACTTCTGGATTTTTAGATTAAATAGTTTTCATTGACAGTTTTGCATACATTCAGTTTTCACCATTTCAAAAAAAGGTGCAATTTAAAATGTACAAATATTTGTTATTTATTAACTCAAAACGGTTTTCAATTTTAGATTTAGTAGGATTTATTTTACATTTTGCCATGTATGAATCCACTAATAATGATTTTAGAATATTTTTAGCAAAAATATTGGTTTGATAAACATTTGCGCAAATATCGCGGTGCCTTAGAAATCAGTAGCACCTTTTTTCTATTCTACTGCTCATGTGCTTTCAGAAAATATATGGTTTGGAGGGTCTTTTATAAACTCTGAAAGCTGTAAGTGAAAAAGGAAAACCTCCAGATTTTTAGAGAAATGTTTGTGTACGTCCAATTTTCACTATTTCTCAAAAGAGCACAATTTAAAATGTACAAATATTTGTTATTTATTAACTCAATACAGGTTTAGCTTTTATATTTAGAAGGAACTTAGCAGGGATTTTGTAAAATTGGCTGTGTTTTGATCTGCTAAAATTATTTTAGTGCATTTTTAGCGAAAATATTGTTATTTTACTGGCCCTTTGCATTCAGTAAATGTATAGTTTGGGGGGTCTCTTAAAAACTCTGAAAGCTGAAAGTGAAGAATGAAAACCTCCAGATTTTTAGAGAAATTTGGTAATTTATAGTTTTGTGTACGTTCAGTTTTCACCATTTCGCAAAAAGGTGCAATTAAAACTGTACAAATATTTAGTATTAGCTCAATACAGGTTAAGATTTTATATTTAGTAGGAGTTTTGCAGAAATTTTGTAAAATTCGCTGTGTTTGCCTCTGCCATAAATTATTTTAGTGTATTTTTAGCAAAAATACTGATTTGGAAAACATTTGCGCAAATATCTTGGGGCCTTAAATATCAGTAGCACCTTCTTTTTATTCTACAGGTCATGTGCTTTCAGAAAATATATGTTTTTTGGGGGTCTTAAACTCTGAAAGCTGTAAGGGAGCAATGAAAACCTCTAGATTTTATGAGAAATTCGGATACTTCCATTTTTTGCGCATGTTTGATTTTCACCATTTCGCAAAAAGGCACAATCTAAAAATTACAAATAGTGGTTATTTTATAACTCAGTACAGGTTAGCTTTTATATTTAGTAGGAATTTTGTAAAATGTGCTGTGTTTTTATCTGCTAATATTGATTTTAGTGTATTTTTAGCAAAAATATTGTTTTGATAAACATTTGCGCAAATATCATTGTGCCCTGAAAATCAGCAGAACCTTATTTGTATTCTACTGGTCATGTGCTTTCAGAAAATATATGGTTTTGGGGGGGGGGGGTCTTTAACAAACTTTGAAAGCTGTGAGGGAAAAATTGCAAAAATGGCCTGGCCAGTTAAGTTTAAAAGTGGAGCACAGGGCCTGTCTGCGAACTGGGTAAAAGCCTTTACAAGTTATCAGTTTAGAGCTAAAGTGCTGGAATTTTTGCTCTCACTCTCACAATATATGGTGCATTTATGGTTTACAAACGTGGCACGAACGAGCTATGTGCATGTTTGTGCGTGAACATGGGGGGACAGGGGTGTTTTTACATTTTTTTAATTAACTTTTTGCTATCACAAAGGGGTGAACAAGCACTCTTCTGATAGCTTTGGGCAGTGACAGGTACACCCCGAAGAAAGAGCAGAGCCCAGAAATGGTGGCAGGACCACAGGAGGGGACTTCCAAGCACTATAAAAGGGATTACTTTTACAGGAAAGCCAATTGCTGGCTTTATAGATTGGTACCAGGGCTGCAGCAGCTAATCCTGGTATTACCAACAGCTGCCCAGGACATTTATATACATATGCTGAGCAGCAAGCAGTTAAATTATAACGTGATCTGCATTGTTATTACATGTTTACATTTTCTTAATTTAAATTTAAGTGCCCCCAACTGTTATCACTATATATGCTTTCATTTTATGCTTTATCACATCTTAAACATTCTTATTAAACCTTTGAGCTTTCTGTTTTACCTCTGTTTCCATAATTCTTTCAATATATTACAGTATACAGTTAAAGTACAGTATATGTAAACTCTAACAATAAATTTATCCTTTTTGTTCCCTTTTGGTCTGTTAAATATATAATTGAAAGTATTTTGTTATATCTGTTCAACAAGTGCAGAAAAAAGAAAATAGCTGTTCAGCCAGAAATCGCATGAGCTGGTTATGTCCTGTGTTCTCAGTTGACATTGTTTCCTGCTATCTCCGTAGGCTACATAACATCTCTCTCTAGACTAGAGAAAAAAGGTGTTATGTAGCCCCAACACAGTATTAAAAGCAGTTAAAAAGTTCTGTGCTGTATAGAAACTGTTATAAAGTGACATATATATGAAAATTAAAAATATATATCAAACAAATGTGTGTCATATAGACCATATTCAAATTCACCAACTAATCTGTGTACATGAATGAACATAACAATAATCCATATAAGACATCAAAAAAGGTGAACTAATGTCCAAAAAAAAAGTAAAGAGACACAAGTGTATTGAACTTCAATATTGATAGAAGAAAAGTCTTGTTAATCCAATCAAGAGAACACTGGTGTGTGAGCCGCCACCGATAAGGGATATAGGAGCGTTTACCAGATTGTATGGACTCAAATGCTATCAACACCGAGTCAAATAGGCATTGGGAAAATAAGTTCTCCCACACTTAATGCTGTGTGATAGATCCAACACCTGATTCCACATCAACAAAGCAGAAACCTTCTCTCTCATTTAGTAGGTCAGCCGTCGTAAAAATAAAGACATTTTCCACATAGCGTAAAACTGTTAGGGTAATATTTATTAAAAAAAGAATATTGCACTTACATCAAGCAGAAATTAAGCAGGCATATCATTAAAATCCAGTAGAACTTTATATTTGAAATGCAGTGATTAGAGGAGCGTTAACCTGACATGTTTCGTCTCAATGGACATCATCTGGGAATTCATCGCTCGGAATTCGACCCATGTATTACCTTCAGTTGTGAGCTTCCCATAATAGGCATTAGAAGCTATAGCAAGTCAGATAGAGCCTGTCCATGTCCAGCATCATCTAGCCCTTTCCTCCCCCTTTACTTTTCCTGGTCTGCCCCTATCTTTCATTTTAGTTCTTTCAGTCATAATGGGGCAGCATCCATTCGACAATTGCTTGCATGAAATTACAGACTGCCTGGGAAAGTCCATTTCTCCTGACTGAGTATATTAATATAGTCCACACAGCCATCTTATTGTTTGCATCATCTTTAGACAGCTTCTGTTTTCCGAGTTTCTGAGTGGACCCACTGAGGATGACTACACCAGATACAAGAAACAGAAACAGAGCTATGAGAATATTTCCAAGATCTCATAGGATTTTGTGGACAATGTGAGATTTAGGCAATTTATACACCGAGATTAATGAAATACTATACTCTTGAGACAATTATGAAGTCTAAAGGGACCTGGAGCCACTGATGACGTAGCCTTCCTAGAAGGCAACAGTGAGGCACTGGAGATAGGTATACTTTTTAACTTAATTTGGGGATTTGGATTAGGCTTAGTCAGTATTTTTTAAATTGCAGTTAGAGTTTATTTCAGGCAAAAACATACCATTGGGGTGGAAGGAGTACTTTTAAAAATATTATAAAACACTAGTAAGGCTAATAGTGCAGCCCCATCTTTCTCGTCTTTGCTACTTATGACAAACAGAAAAGTTATAAAACATTACAACAAAAACATTAAGTATGGAATGTCACCTTTTCATCTTCAGCAGACTTAAAAGTATATTTCATTTAGGATGCAGAATAAGAGTAGGCATAATCATGAAATAATTTAAGATAAACATTTGTTACAAGTTACACTTGGGGGATGAAAAAAATGGGTAATTGCTGTGAATAGCAAAAATACTATCAAGGGAGTTTCAATTAAAAGACAACAAGCCATACGTTTAATTAGAATGGGGAAGCATTTCAAAGCCTACAGTGTTTACATAAATAAGATGTAATCCTTATTAACCTGCAGAGAGCATAATGGGCTATCTACCAATGTCCTTTAGAATACTGATGCATTAATTTTCTCTCTACACATTTTCATTTGGGAACTATTAACTGTAATGTTCTCAAATACCATCTACTTTTAAGAAATAACATTTGCTTCTTTCACATTAACCAGTTCAGTACGGGTTTGCTTTAGCTTGTATAAAAACTCCACTCAATATGTAGGACATGGATGCACAATGTTCAGGTAATTTGGACTGATTTTTTTTTTGGGGGGAGGGGGGGGTGGAGACAATAGCTCTAGGGCTCAGTCCATCGGGAAGGGGGCCTGAATAGTTGCCTGCTCTTTGGACAGTATGTGTAGCCTGCTTCCAATAAATCAGATCACAGGGCCATTGAAAATGAGGGCCACAGCCTGTGACCGTGGTCATTTTTCTGTCGTCAAGCAACATCATCTACAATGGCAAATTGCTGCAACTGTGGAATTAGGCTGCCATTTTGTGAGAATCCTCCCCAGGTACATTGCTGCTTTAATATGAACTGATGCGTGTTGGTGGGATACTCCAATTTTAGAGTTAGGGACAGTCATTTGCATAGGTGGATGGCCTAGGTTTAAGTGCTCATTGGGCCCTTCAAATGTAAGATAAAACTGTCCTCAGAAAATCATTGGGAGTGCCATTGCTAACCTCTATAGAAGTGGTTTCCAAACTGTGGCCCTTTGCTAGCCATTATTTGGCCCTTGAAGCACTATTTCTCCCACTGATACCAACAGTGAGCCATAATTCCTGCCACTGAAATGAACGATGAGGTACTATCCCTCCCACTGAGCCCAACAATGAGGCACCATTCCTCCCACTGACACCAATGATGGGGCACTATTCATCCCACTAACACCAATGATGGGGCCCTGGCTACCAACCCTTAGGCAATGTTTATTCTCACTGAAGCTGGGCCTGGGACATGTTCTACTGCCACTGGCCACAATCTGGCCCCCCTAAAGTCTGAAGGACAGTAAGCTGACATTATAGTTTTATAACTGTATTGAGGAAATGTATTAGTTTTGAATCAGCAACCAATCTGCTACCCTCCAAGCAGACACATTTGCTTGAATGTAGTGCCAATCCTGCAGAACATAGCAGTCATAGAAATGTACCTTGTGAGGACATAAATATTGGTGATTTCCTAGCTATGTTATGGATGACAGCTGTGCAGCTGCAAAAGACAGAAATGCTTACCCCAAATGCCTGTCCTAACAAATGTCCTTTAATCCCAGATGGTGGAATTTTTAAAAGTACAAAACTGAAAAGAAATCTTTGTAAAACAAATAGAGAGCAAAGCCAACCTGCTTTCAATACCAAGAAGTTTATCACATGATGTCAATCAGACTCAAACAGGTTTGGAAGTATGAATGATATTGCTGATGTAGAAATCAGAGTGAATTATACAACACAAGCTTAAGGAAATACAGTAGTCTTGCCCTTCTACTGACTCTGTTAGATAGTCTGCGAAGACCTGTTTAAAGTAGATTACAAAGAACACATAAAAATATGTACAGTATGTAAACCATAACTATGAACAAATTTGCTCCCTTCTGGTCTGTTAAATATACAACTGGAAGCAACTCTATATCTGCTTAAGAGGTAAACAAATACTTGTTAATCAAATGTTGATTGAAATATCTCAAACTGTCCTAGTTTTCATCTGAAACTGCAAAATGATTAGCTGTTATGCTCTAGAGATCTGGGAGTGGTTAAGTTGTTTAGTAAAAGACTGTAAGGATTGACAACATTCAGTCCACATGAATTCTGTGTGTTGTTAGCACACAAGAAGACTCAGGAGCTATTAGGGCTCATTTACACTTGCTTGGACATCAACACACATTAAAGCGCCTATTTCTTCAACATGCTTTATTTTATGTGTTTTTGACGCTTCTGTGAGCCTTTTTGAAGCTTTAATGAAGCTTGGCAGATGCCCTGTGTGTGTGTTGAGGCCCAGTAGAACCCCCATCTCAATAGTACCCCCACTCAGCAGATTCCCAGCTCCTTAGTACCCCTGTTCAGTAATGGTCCTCTCCTTCAGCAGATCCCCAGCTTATTAGTACCCCCAGCTGTGTTGATGCCCCCCTCAGTAATACCCACCGATTTTCCGATCTTTCCCTTAGTTGTAACCCCCCCACTCTGATGATCCCCCTCTCAGTAGTAACCCCAGCTCTGCTGTTCCCCCACTCAGAAGTCACCCTCAGCTCTACTGATTCCCCGCTTAGTATTAACCTCCAGCTCTGCTGATTCCTCACTCAGTAGTAACCCTGCTAATCCTCTGGTTTCCTAATAGTCCTCTCTCTCGGGTCCGGCTCACCGCCCACTATATTGCTTCCATGATGCGTATCACATGTGACACTGCTAGTTTCTCCTGCTCTGGTTTGCCAGCTCTGCTGATGCTTTGCCGCTTAGTCCTCTCTCTCTGGTCCCCACTCACTTTCCACTATTTGTGCTGTCTGCTAGTTGTTCTGCTCCAGCCCAGACCCCATTTACATTCCTACTGTTCCACACTGCAGATGTGATGTCTGCACTAGACACTCCTAGAATATATACTAGACGTCACTGCTGATGATGTCTTTCTGGTTCACTGGTTGGTCTCCCAGTGCATCCTGGGATATCTCATGCCTGCAATACCTCCAAAACAAAGTGAGGCTAAAGCGTAATTAAAGCCTCTCAAAAGCTGCAGTTGCTGAAAGCAAGCTTTGTCATAGACTTCTATGGAGGCTTTGAAGATACTTTGAACCACCATGAAAGTGACATGGAGTATAGTTTTTGAAGCGAAGCAAAGCAAACACAACTTATGAACAGGACTGTAAGCTAACCATTTTATGTAGTGACATGGGCTTCAATTGGTATTCAGAGTGCTTTGAAAAAGCGTGGCCAATGCCATATTTTGAAGCAAGTAAATGAGCCTTAAGAGCTCGTTGACACTTCCTTCAAAATGTGGCGTTGGACATGCTTTTTTTAAAACGCTCTGAATGCCAATCAAAAGCACCTGTCACTAAATGAAATGGTTAGCTTACAGTCCTGTTCACACATTGTGTTTGCTCCACATCAAATGATGCCCCATGTCACCTTGATGGTGCTTTAAAGTGTCTTCAAACCATCCATAGAAGTCCATGACAAAGCTCACTTACAGCGCCTGCAGCTTTTGAGTGGCTTTTATAATGCTTTGGCCTCACTTTGTTTTGGAGATATTTTAGGTATGAGATAGCCCAGGATGAAATGGGAAACCTACAAGCGAACCAGAAAGACATTAGCAGCAGTCATGAGCGGCAAATAATCAGCAGAGCTGGGGGAAGGAGGAGAAACTAACAATGTCACAAGTGATGCACAGAGTGGGAGCAATAGAGCGAGAGGTAGCAGGGAGCAGAGAGAGGAGGATCAGCAAACCAGAGGATCAGCAGAACTGAGGGTTACTCCTGAGTGGGAGTCATCAGAGCTAGGAGTTACTACTCTGTGGGGGATCAGCAGAGCTTGGGGTTACTACTGAGTGGGGCATCAGTGGAACTGGTACTAAGCACGGGATCTGTTGAACGAGGGTACTAAAAGCTGGGGATTTGCTAAACAAGGGTACCAATGAGCTGGGGATTTGCTGAACAGGGTTACTACTGGGGGATCTGCTGAATGGGGGTACTACTGAGCTGGGGTTTTACTGGGCCCCTTTAAGACAAATCGAAAATCAACACACACACACAGGCCATTTGCTAAGCTTCATTAAAGCTTCAAGAAAATGCATCACTGAAGCATTAAAACACATAAAAAAAAAGGATGTTGAAACGGTAGGGGTTTTAATGTGTGTTAAGTCGAAGGAAGTGTAAATGAGCCTTTAATGTTCCTGGTGGTAACATTGGGGATTGAGGGAATACTGAGTGAGCACTGCGGGGGGGGGGGGCACAGGAGATTCGCACTTCTCAAGATATTGGTTCTAGAACAAATTTCCGTGTAAGATTCCTCTTGACCAGGGCAGTATTTAACAGCATGGGCAGAAAGAGAGGTAGGAACTTACAATCCAATTTACAGGTAAGCCTTGATTTAAAATATTAGGATGAACGACAGTCACTTTAACACAAATTGCTAAGATTACTTACTTCAAGCTGATCCTATTTACAGTATATGTACGTAATAAAAGAAAAGTTGTAAAACTATAATTTGCTTTAAAGTAGGTGTTTATCTAGCTGTATCCTTAAACTAGAGGATGACTTTTTGGTGTACAGAAATATACTGAACAGGAGATGAAATATAACTAAAATACCTCATATAATGCAACAGGAGGTAATATTTCTAAACTGTGTATGTACAAAAAAAATAAAAAAAGCAGCATATTTTGCAAGGAAATATTAAATATAGGTGGCAAACAGCCAGGAAGCAAAGATGTTCCTAATTGCTTGGTTGGAGTACACAAGGTCACACACTGGCATAGAGCAAGTGTGTTCATAATATCAGTTGCTAACACCTTAGAGTCTCACAGCTAGAGAAGATGAAATTGCTTGACACACTTGTCAGTGTTTACACGTCTTTATGAAGCCCGGATTTAAAGTGTATATCAGTCAATATTAGGCAGGGTACTGGCAGATACTGACAAGACCTACTTTCAGCAAAAATATTTTCAAAAGACATATAAAAAAAATAAATTCCAAAATATGTGAAAAAGGCTACCAATATTTTCAGTAAACAAAAAGACTATTACATTTATTAGCATAAGCCTGTGTCATTACAAATGTATTTGCTATCAGCTTATGAGCATTAATTAAAAAATAAATAAATAAATAAAATAAATGTGCATTCATTTTAAAACTCTAGCATCACAGATATGTTTAAAAAGGAACCTGTGGGTTCAAATTTCTTGATGTTTTATTGCAGGCATTCGGTTTGCACTACATCAGAACAGACGCCTTATTGCATTCTTTTTGGTTAAAGCCACCCCCAGTTACTTAGAATTATTCAACGTTCATGGACTTATGGGGGCAGCTTCAGAACTAATACTTATTAGTGGTTGATGCTTAGTTTGCATGTTTGTTCTCGTTGGTATACAATGTGTATGCTTATGCATAAAATGGGGACACTGCTACATCAGGGTTCTAAATAAGTCCTCTGACCAGCATTTTGTTGTCAAGGAAGTCTACAGCAGAACTGGTCACATATCAGTGCTAATAAATAACTCAGCTTTTTCATTCTGATACTGTTTTTTCTTTGCTAACCCCATCGGGGGAGATTGCTGTTCACTTCCTGTTTGGTGACCAGAAAAAAAAAATACAATAAAAATGACAATTCTTTTCCGTAGTTAGTAGACGCAATAACGTTTGTGCAAACCAATCAAAATACGCTTATTGCGATTGATTTTTTTTTTTTACCAAAAATATGTAGCAGAAAACAAATTGGCCTAAAATGTTAAAAAAAAATTTAGATTTTTTTTTTTTTTCAAATTTAGATTTTTTAATTTTTTTTGTGAATGTCATATAGCAGAATGTGAAAAATATTGGTTTTTTTTTTTTTTCAAAATTGTCGCTCTTTTTTCGTTTATAGCGCAAAAAATAAAAATCACACAGGTGATCAAATACCACCAAAAGAAAGCTCTATTTGTGGGAAAAAAATTACATAATTTTTTTTTTTGGGGTACAGCGTCGCACAACCGCGCAATTGTCCGTTAAATGTACGCAGTGCCGAATCGCAAAATAGGGCCTGGTCAGGAAGGGGGCAAATCCTTCCAGTTTTAAAGTGGTTAAATAAATAAAGTTTATAAGTATGGGTATGCATATGTTTGCCTGTTATGGATTTCTTTGTACCTCTCTGGTACATCATGAACATTGGTCTTTTGTACTTTAATATCTGCAAAACCTAATAAAATAGAGATTAAACTAAAGTTCAAGTTTCATATAAAATAGCCAATAACAAAAGTCATAGATAAAAACATATATAACTAAATCCATTGTTTCATGTTACTAGCAAGGATATCACTTCCAAAAGCTACAATGATCTCGTATAGCTTCATATCTGTATCACTTTTAATATTTCTGTTTATTTATCTGTTATTAAAAGCTTTTATTTACATAAAACATTCTAGAAAATTATAAAATAAAATGTGTGAAAAAAAAAAAAAAAAAAAATGTAACCCCTATTACCCTGCACATACCCCATAATGCAAATGCACATGTGAGGTATTGTTGTGAACGTTGGAATGAGAGCAATAATTATAGGGTCATAATTCATGGTTAACTCAAAACTGATAAAACAATAAAGGCTTTTATTGTGTCGCCTAACGAGATTTTAAGATACCATAGTTTTTTTGTGATATCAGGGACGAATGCAATTTTAGGGTTTGAAATATTTGGTATCTATTTACTAAACACAACCCCTTATTTTTTTTTTAACCCCTTATTTTATATTTTAACAAAAATGTATTATTATATTGTGTGTTTGCACTAAAGTAGATTTATTATAACTTTTCATAAAAACTCGCCATTAAACTGTTAAACATAAAAAATGTGGGTGCATTTTGTGTGTGGATAGGGTCCACTAGGCACCATGTTTCACCCTCAATATTGGGTGTAACATGGTCTTAAAGGTAGAATATGCCTTTAAACAAATACAGTGCATCCGGAAAGTATTCACACCGCTTCACTTTTTCCACATTTTATGTTATGTTAAAGCTTTATTCCAAAATAGATTAAATTCATTATTTTCTTCAAAATTCTACAAACAATACAATTGAAACAATGACAACTTAAAAGAAGTTTGTTTGAAATATTTGCAAAGGTATTTAAAATATTTATTTAGAAAAAAAATGAAAAAATCACATGTGAATAAGTATTTACAGCCTTTGTCATGACACTCAAAATTGAGCTCAGGTGCATCCTGTTTCCACTGATTATCCTTGAGATGTTTCTACAACTTGATCGGAGTCCACCTGTGGTCCACCTGTGGTAAGTTGATTGGACATGATTTGGAAAGGCACACACCTATCTATATAGGGTCCCACAGTTAGCAGTGCATGTCAGAGCACAAACCAAGAAGCCATGAAGTCCAATGAATTTGTTGAAGACCTCCAAGATACAATTGTATTGAAGCACAGATCTAGGAAAGGGTACAGAGAAATTTCTGCAGCATTGAAGGTCCCAAATGAGCACAGTTGCCTCCATCATCCGTAAATGGAAAAAGTTTGGAAGGCCAAACTGAGTGATCAGAGGAGAAGGGCTTTAGTCAGGGAAGAGACCAAGAACCTGATGGTCACTCTGACAGAGTTCCAGCATTTTTCTGTGGAGAGAGGAGAACCTTCCAGAAGAACAACCATCTCTGCAGCGCTCCACCAATCAGGCCTGTATGGTAGAGTGGCCAGACGAAGCCACTCCTGAGTAAAAGGCACATGACAGCCCATCTGCAGTGTGCCAAAAGGCACCTGAAGGACTCTCAGACCTTCAGAAACAAAATTCTCTGGTCTGATGAAACAAAGATATAACTCTTTGACCTGAATGGCAAGCGCCATGTCTGGAGGAAACCAGGCATTGCTCATCGCCTGGCCAATACCATCCCTACAGTGAAGCATGGTGGTGGCAGCATCATGCTGAGGGATGTTTTTTAGAGGCAGGACCTGGGGGTCTAGTCAGGATCAAGGGAAAGATGAATGCAGCAAAGTACAGAGACATCCTTAATGAAAATCTGCTCCAGAGCGCTCTGGACCTCAGACCGGGGCAAAGGTTTATCTTCCAACAGGACAACGACTCTAAGCACACAACCAAGATAGCAAAGTAGTGGCTAAGGGACAACTCTGTGAATGTCCTTGAGTGGCCCAGCCAGAGCCCACACTTGATCCCGATTGAACATCTCTGTAAAGATCTGAAATTGGCTGTGCACCGGCGCTCCCCATCCAACCTAATGGAACTTGAGAGGTCCTGCAAAGAAGAATGGGAGAAACTGCCCAAAAATAGGTGTGCCAAACTTGTAGCATCATACTCAAAAAGACTTGAGGCTGTAATTGGTGCCAAAGGTGCTTTAACAAAGTATTGAGCAAAGGCTGTGAATACTTATGTACATGGGATTTTTTTCGTTTTTTAGTTTTAATAAATTTGCATAGATTTCAAACAAACTTCTTTCACATTGTCATTTTGGGATATTGTTTGTAGAAATTGAAAAAAATAATTTAATCCATTTTGGAATAAGGCTGTAACAAATGTGGAAAAAGTAAAGCGCTGTGAAACTTTTCAGATGCATTGTATCTACACACAGTGTGCAGCAGGAAATACAGAGCATCCAACATTTCCAGTGTTGAATACCAAAAAACCTATGGGGGCTGCAGAGCTGGAATGGAGAGCAGGCAGGGGACACTGATTTTTAGAGTGTTGAATATAATGGCTTTTCTCTTCTAGGAAACTTCAAATAGGATTTTTTGAGGGACTAGAAGGTTTCTTTAAGAAATGACTTCTATATTGCCTTCTGCAATATTTAACTTACTTTAAAATATTGCTTATGGCTAATAATGACACATATCAAAAACATCAAGGATGATTTTATTTTTAACAGAAGCTGCTACTAAATATGCATGCATGCGTTTACAACTACGAGATTGATTTGTTGATTAACCCCTGTCTACTACTGCACAGGCATATATATATTACATGAAAACAGCTTGCAAGCCCTTTGGCATTGGAGATATTAAGAAAGATCAGCACGTAACATTTTAATAACAGTGTTCTCTGCAGCACAGTATAATACATAATACTGAAGGGGGCACCTTACATTGATTTTTCTCATATGCTTAACATTATCTTTATGTATCAGAGGTATTATTTGAACGTGATATGTGTCTCTTGAGACTATTACAATGGTATATATGCTGATCAGTTCTAGTCACTTTATGTTTCTCCCAATGAAGTATGCAGTAAAACAAATTACAGAGAAAAATTACTGGAAAATTTACAGCATCCGGCAAAATAAAAAGATAATTTGCTTCTGATTTTGCAGCGATCAGAACAGTACTGTATCTTGTGCCACTGCCAAGCACTTCATGTCTTTCTATTCATTACTATTTAATCACATCATAATACCTTTCCTTCGGTTTTAATTAACCTTTCCAAGAGAACTAAGTGACCTTGGGCGCCGATATACATTTTAGATGATATTAGGCTGTCAGGAAACATTTTATCTTATATGGTTCTATAATGAATACACAAGTAATTTGGGGTACTGAACTAGGTGGCATGAGCCTTAACAAGTTAACTGCTTAAAGTAAAGCTGTCACAAACCTGGGCAATTCAAACTGAGCACTTTATGACAAAATTCATTAGAAAAGGTTACTTTAAGGCAAAACCTCATGTAAAACAACCAGTAGATCCAGAGGTGTATGCTGCTGAACATATCTGCCTTCAACCTGTTCTGGACTGGAAGGATTTGCCCCCTTAATGACCAGGCCATTTTTTTTTTTTTTTTTTTTTTGATTTGGCACTGCGTTACTTTGACGGACAATTGAGCAGTTGTTTGGTGCTGTACCCAAATAAAATTGATGTCCTTTTTTCCCACAAATAGAGATTTCTTTTGGTGGTATTGATCACCTCTGCGATTTTTATTTTTTGTGCTAAAAACAAAAAAAAGTGGCAATCCTGGAAAAAAACTATATAACATTCCCCCCCCCCCCCCCCCCCAAAAAAAAATAAAAAAAAAAAATTTTTCATCCTTTTAGGCCAATTTGTATTCTGCTACATATTTTTAAGGAAAAAAATTGCAATAAGTGTATTTTGATTGGATTGCACAAAAGTTATCGCGTCTACAAACTAGGGGAAAAATTTCTGTAATTTTTTCTTTTTTACTAGTAATGGTGCCGATCTGCGATTTTTAGCAGGACTGCTACATTGTGGCGGACAGATCAGACCCCTGACATTTTTGACACTTTTGGGGGGGGACCAGTGACATTACTAGAGTAATCAGTAATAAAAATATGCACTATTACTGTAATAATGACACTGGCAGGGAAGGGGTTAACCTAGGGGTGATTAAAGGGTTAATTGTGAGCCTAGGGGAGTGTTTACTAACTGTGGGGGATGGACTTGTGAAATGATCATAGAGACCTGTGATCCTATAAAGAAGGATCACAGGCGCTCTGTATTCATTCCAGAGAGAACAACGGTCTGTTGTGTTTACGACAGCTGACCGGTGTTCTCTCTCAGTGGGGAGCGATCGTGGGTGCCCGGCGGCAATCTGTGCCCCCAGTCCTGTGGATCGGCATCCCCTCTGCCTAGTGGAGGTGGAAGTGCGTCACCAGAGGCGTTCTCGCCCCCAGGAGTGCTTCCGCAGATCAGGTACAGCGATTCGCACAGCAGAGCCAGCCTGCCGCAGTATATATGCGGCGGGCGACGGCAAGCGGTGAAAGTATCTGTTCATTTTATCCAAACATAATAGGGAAGAACATTGTATTATGTGCCATCAGAAAACACCAGGTCCCCGAAGAAAGACAAAGCTCCTTTATTAAATAATTCAACGCTACCCAAAACTACAATAAAAAAAGAAAAAAGAAAATACAGAAACAGTCAAATACTTTACCAGCACAAAATGTAGTAGTGTTTTTATTAATAACTGCTGGGTATCAGCAACATAATAATAAATCCACTTCTTAAAATGTATGTAATCCCAAAACCTGTTTTTCAGTATGACTGACATCGCGTTTCACTGTATACATTTTATAAATAAATTATTTTTTTTTCTTACTTCCTTTCCAAGAAATTCTACTGGTAACAGCGCTTACGGTTGCAGGCTGACAGGCCAAGCAACTGCCTCACATATCAGCCTGCAGTGTAAGCTACTTCAGTTGGCTGTTGGATTGTCTATCTAATAGACCTGATTGCAGCCCATCAGCCAATAAGGGGAGCTCACACAGCAAGATGATTACGCTGCTGCTAGTTGCGATGCAGTGGCTTAGGATTGTCATCCTGAAACAGGAAATGCTGTTACTGGTAGGATCACCAGCTAAGAAAATGCAATAGATTATCAAACAGTTATTTGCTTAGGAAAACTGTGGGGTTGATTTACTAAAACTGGAGAGTGCAAAATTTAGCGCAGCTGTACATTGTAGCCAATCAGCTTCTAACTTCAGCTTATTCAATTAGGCTGGGTTCACACATGTCCGGCTGCGGTTTGCAGTCCAGTGTGTTTCTGTTTACCGGTTCAGGTGTGATTTAGATGCAAATGTTTGCCTAAATTCACACCTGAACTGGACCCAAAATGCACAGGACCCTATTCAAAACTGCACTGCGGCCGCCCAGGTCATGTGTGAAAGGGCTCCATCGAGAATCAGTCCTCACATGTCATGTGAATTGGATGCGGTTAAAAATGCATCAAATTCGCTTATTTGTGAACTCAGCCTTAAGTGTTGACAAAGAAAAACTGAAAGCTGATTGGTTTCTGTGCAGAGTTTTGCACTCTAGTTTTAGTAAATCAACCCCTGTATAAAGTGAGAACTGTGGATGCGGATTCTGTGACTAAACACCATTCCAATCAGCAAAGTAAGGATTCCTTAAATATGCGTTGGCTTGTTTATATACTTCCTAACCAATATAGCCCATAAAAATGTATTTTATCTGTTTTTGGTAAATATTTGGTGACCCTGCCAGTTCCCCTTGGTTCCCTTATCAAACTTACCATGCTAAGCACAGAGGCAGATCCATGCTATCGTGGTCAGTTTGCATCCCTCAAATTACTCCTAGGAGATACAGGATGCCCTGCCCATATCTCCTGTAGTCAGATTGAGTGCCATGCCCCCCCCCCCCCTATGATGATTGGTTTCCAGTAGGAGTCTCGATGTCAAAACTGCTGACCACACAGATGGGCAACATATGTCACCGCTGTATGTGATGTCACACACTGCCCACTATGCGTATATGCCCCCTGCTTTAAGAAGAGAGAACATGGAGGCGGTTGTGAAATTTAACATTTGTATAAGGGCTCTTTCACACGGCGGTCCGATCAGATCCGCCTGTCAGTTTTTTAGGCGGATCTGATCGGATCCTCCATGCAGCTCTATGGGGCAGCGGATGTCAGCGGAGACACCTCCGCTGACACCCATATCCGATCCTGTCTGTGAAATCTGGACGGATGGAAACCCTATTTTTCCATCCGTTCAGGTATCGGATCGGATGAGAGCGGACAGGTGGTCCGCTCTCATCCGATCCCCCATAGAGAGCAGCGGGGGCTGTGACACCTCCCTCTCCGCACAGCAAGCGGAGACGGAGCTGTCATCCGCCGGCTCAGCGGGGATCGCTGATCGATCCCCGCTGAGCAGCACGGATCCGCCTACGGAGGCAGACCGTGTGAAAGAGCCCTTAAGGTAGTAAACCTTTTTTTTAAGACGGAAATAATTACATGGAAATAACTGTTGCTGAATTAGTATGTCTTTTTTTAGTTGTGTGTTCACAAATACATTAAAGTGGAATTAAAATGACAAATATTCACTTAAAGCTCCAATGGTCCGACACCAGTGAGGTCCCTCGCCAGTCCAGCATCTTCTCTAGGGTTCCCTAGGCCATTTTATTTGGCTGGCATGGGATTATATGACTCCAATGCATGCAAGCTCAGTGTAAATTCTGCAGGGCATTGCAAACATGCAGTTGAGCGTATTTTATTAAATTATTGCAATAAAAAGCCTGCTTGCTTGCAATTTTTTTCCCTTCAGTTCCGGTACTTGTTTATTGGTATGTTGCATCCAGTGGCCACTGTTACTGAAATTTCTCAAATCTTATTAGACTCATCTGAAAATAACTATCATGTTTTAAAATGAAGAATTCTTAGGCTATATATTTACAGCGGCGATTTAGGCCGGAGCAAATTGTAGAGGCAGGAATCTACTGATTCCTGCTGTGGCTAGGTGCAGCTGCCAGCCCCATTCACTATAAAGACAGGTTGTCGGCGGCCACAGATGTTATTAGCTGTCCATACAGCCAGTGCTTACCTGTGGTAATCGCTGCTGGACACACAAAAAGTGCATCCAGCAGCAATCACTGCAGGTAGTTGCTGGCTGGCAGAGAGTCAAAAATAGCTGCGACTGCCAGCAACCTGTTATTATAGTAAACAGGGCAGGTAGCCACTCAGAGCCATAGCAAGAATAAGAGATTCCTGGCACTACAAATTGCACTGGCCTAAATCGCCAGTGTGAATGTAGCCTTTTTCTAGTGTTTTAACTTTGTGAATTCAGCCTTCTGTTTTTTTTGCTCTGAATGCACAAAGTGACACAATCTCTATAATTTTCCTGCTAGATGCAATATTATTAAAGAGGAAGTATTAGCATATTTTCAATGAGAACATAATGTGGGGTGCATTTATCAATGTTTTCACCTAAGCCTTACACAATTTTCAGCCAAGATCTGCCTGTTTTTCCCAAAAATATATCATTAGGGAATGGGTAAATGCTGTGTTGATATTGGGTAAAAACATTGATAAACAGACCCCTATGACTTATCATTGCAGTGTTCACTTAAAAAAAGTTTTAATTTGACTTTCACATTTTAAATGTCTGCTCCCTGTAAATGACATTTGTACATCCTGTATATTATTGTATTTTATTTTGTACGTATTGCACACTGCACTCTTTTTGCACACGGCACTAATAATGTTTTCATGACATGTTTGCATTCTTTCAAATCCTGATTAGAATTAGCCTGCCTATGTTACGCTCCTTGTTACCATAAAATTGTAATAATAATGTGATACCTATGTAATCATGTGTATAAAAACCTTCAATTGGGTCAAATAAAATAGAACAGTTGTTTTGGAAAGATGTGGAGTGTATCTTTTTGTGTCTGTTCCCTATTGTAGTAGTTATAATTTGGAACCACTAATTAATATGAGGATAGGCGTTGCCTATCTATAAAATGTCCTTATATATTGGTTATTGTATTACATTACATATAGAGATTAGCAGAACAACAACTAGAGAGTATAATTAAGCTCAGGCGGGTTTGGGCACAGGTACGAACCCACCTGAGCTATCCCGCCTGGAAGATGTCACTGCAGACAGCCAATCATAAGCAGTGGGGGCATCCTTCACCCCACAGCAGTATGTATAAGGGGTGTGTACATGTTGGACTTCGGGGCAGGAAATGCCTCCATTGCTTATGACTGGCTATCTGTAAGGACAGCTTCCTGGTAGAAAAGCTCAGGCGCAGGACTCATGTCTTAAACCACCTAAGATCATTCCTACTTGTGAGCATTGCATTTGACCATTCTTTATTTGGTCTTTGTGCTTTACAGCTGAGAACAGGGAGTGCATCATTTTCAATGATTAACCAACTTCTAGATTTGCATTGGGAGAAAGGGCAGTAAAGCATAAACACTGTGTGGCACCACAAAGAAAAAAGAAGCTATGAGGAAGGGGAAGAATCCCCAAAACGTGTCAGCTTGCCGACATCGCAAACGGTCTGGTCACTCGTTGCCATAGTCTCAACAGAAGCAAACCCTAATTAAGCATGTTGTAGGGTTTTAGCGGTAACACAATTGCATATATGTAAAAATGTATAATTTTATTAAGTACAAAAATATTGTTAAAAACAAGACATTCATGGATAAAAATAGGTTAAATTGTTCATCATGTTCATTCGTCTTAGGGCTCATGCACACTGTGTGTCAAATAAGCTCAAAGAAGCTGCTCCTACAGGCTTTTGAGCTCATTTTTTCTGCCTGGAAACTCCCCTTCATGTTAGCCAATGTGTCCATGCACACTATAGCTTTTTCAAGAGTTTACAGGCATATAAGCTTACAGGCAGAACTCCCCCCAAATTTGCATTTTTGGGAGGGGCTTTCGAGCAGGAAAGACGCTTAAGCATCCAAAAAAAGCTTGAAAAAGCAAAAAGCACAGAAAAATGGGACATTAGCTGGGGGGGTTTGTGAAAAAGCACAAAAATGGGATAAAAAACAAAAAGCACAAGCTACTTCAAGCTTTTAGGCAGAGAAATAAAAGCTCAAATGCATGAAAAAGCAGCATTTTTTGTTTTGAGCTGCAGTGTGCATGAGCCCTTAGTGTTGAAGTCTACATGTAACAACTTGGTCCTCTGTTGGGGAGTAGGGGCGCAGATAGGACTATATCGGTCACAGAACACATCTATACTAAGCAATGTAGGATATACTTTTTTAAGATATATTACTACCGTATTTATCGGCGTATAACACACACTTTTTCCTCCTAAAAATGGAGGAAAAAGCAGCAGTGCGTGTTATACGCCGATATTAAAAAAAAAAACGGCCAGGAAGCATCGCCGAGAGCAGAAGGGGTGGGCCGGGCCGAGGAGAAGGAAGGACTAGCTGTCATTAGAGCAGAAGGGGGCGGGCCGAGCCTATGACAGACGTCACACGTCTCGGCAGAGGAGGCGGGACTTCCGATGACTGCGCTCGCTCGTTCTCCCTTCTCCTCGGCTCGGGCCCACCCCCTTCTGCTCTTACGGTATGACAGCTCGTCCTTCCTTCTCGGCTCGGCCCGCCCCCTTCTGCTCTTGCGGTATGACAGCTCGTCCTTCCTTCTCGGCCCGGCCGCCCCTTCTGCTCTCGGCGCTGCTTCCCGGTCTTTTTTGAAACAAATGAGGTCAGTTCCATTGGCGCTTGCGATGCTGCATATTTGGACATTGCGCTTGCTAGGCTGCATGTATGGACACTTGGTGGGCTGCATGTATGGACACTGCTGGTGGGCTGCATGTATGGACACTGCTGGTGGGCTGCATGTATGGACACTGCTGGTGGGCTGCATTTATGGACACTGCTGGTGGGCTGCATTTATGGACACTGCTGGTGGGCTGCATTTATGGACACTGCTGGTGGGCTGCATGTATGGACACTGCTGGTGGGCTGCATGTATGGACACTGCTGGTGAGCTGCATTTATGGACACTGCTGGTGGGCTGCATTTATGGACACTGCTGGTGGGCTGCATTTATGGACACTGCTGGTGGGCTGCATTCATTGACACTGCTGGTGGGCTGCATTCATTGACACTGCTGGTGGGCTGCATATATTGAGGCTGGATATATGGACACTGCTGGTGGGCTGCATTTATGGACACTGCTGGGGGGCTGCATTTATGGACACTGCTGATGAGGATGCATTCATGGGCACTGGTGATATCATTTGATTTAAAAAAAAAAAAAAATGTTCTGAGTTCAAAGCTGTTTATGTTAAATTTAAGCTTTTTTCCTGAAATTTCTCTCCAAATATTGGGGTGCGTGTTATACGCCGGCGCGTGTTATACGCCGATAAATACGGTAATTCATATATACACTTTTTGCAGCCATATTCCATTGAATTGAGTGGTAAATTGATATAAATTTTTTTCAACCTTCCCGAATACCTGAATTTTGTGGATCTGCTCTCTCCATGGGGATCCCAGTTGCTGATTGTACTACTTTACTGATTTTATGAGTTGTGGTCTCATCCATACTAGGTATGATACATGTGTGCAAACTTACCTGAAGAAGCGGGTGTTGACCAGTGAAACGCTTTCAAGAAAGTAACAAGCTATCAATGTTGTAAATGGGAGAAAGTAAGGCTCCTTTCACACGGCCGCTCCGTGTGTCCGCAAATCATCCAATCCGTTTGCGGATGATTTGCGGACATAATGTAAGTGAATGGCACTGCGGGTGTCAGCGGAATACCACCCGCTGACACCCGATTTTCCTCCATTCAGTTCTGTTCCGTTTTTACAAATGGAACAGAACCCATTTTTTCTTCCGTGTAAAACACGGAAAGGAAGGAAAATCGGGTGTCAGCGGTGTCATCCGCTGACACCCGCAGTGCCATAGACATACATTATGTCCGCATATCATCCGCAAACGGATGGGATGATATGCGGGCACACGGAGCGGATGACAGAAATGTCATCCGCTCCGTGGTAAAAAAAAAAAAAAAGTCCCGCAGCGGACCTTTCACACGGAGCGGCCGTGTGAAAGGAGCCTAATAAGCTATCTATGTTGTATATGACTATACTAAATTTTTATGTGTAGGGATTCAACACTGTGTATTATATTATGTACAATTCAACATATTTTTAATCCATGAATGTCTTGTCTTTAACAATATTTTTGTACTTAATAAAATTTTAAATTACATATATGCAATTGTGGTACCATTAAAATCCTACAACCTGCTTAGTTAGGTGGGCTTCTGTTGAGACTATAAATAGGGATGTGGCACCAGGCATTATATGCCTTAACTGTATAAGGTTCCATTAACCCAAACCCCTTTTTTCTTTGTGGCACTTGTTGCCAAACTGGCCGACCATCGGAGATTGCTGGTATGCATGTTACTTCTGTTCTTTGTGAGTATTCAATTGGCTATTTGGTTTCTTTTAATAAATCCTGGATAATGCACTAGGCCTTTGCACCCTTTGTGTTCTTTTAAAGAAGAAAAAAGCACCTTATATGTAATAGAAAAAAAAAAAATCTGGGCAGCCTTTCCATCCCCCTTTTTTTCCCCCTTAGTACCTAATATACATGAAGCAATATATTCCAACTTAATAGCGCCTTCCTGGTCCATTTCTTTGACTGTTATCTTCTTTTGGTATTGGTCCCTGGATCTGCATTGCCAATACTTCTTGTCTTAATTTCATACTATGATAGCCCTAGCCTAATGTATGTTTAGCTTATTTCCTATTGCTGAAATGAGGCAGTTTTCAACTCCAGTAACGCATGTGACTCTTCAGAATACCGCCGTAATTCACAGCATGATTGGCCCCAACAGCTAAGCAATGGATTGTTCTATTGGTCCTAAGTGTCTCTTTTGTTTTCTCTCTGCTGTGTACTGGGAAATGTATAAATAAAGAAAGCAAAAAAAAAATTATATATATATTTCTAAATAAATTATATTTTTAAATATAATGTTGCGCATGGGAAGTTGATCTAGTTTACACATGTACAAAGAGGGAAAAAAGTATTTGATCCTCTCCTGATTGTGTTCGCTTGCCTACTGACAAAGTAATAATCAGTCTATAATTGTAATGGTAGTTTTTTTTTTTTGTTTTTTTTTTAACAGTGAGAGACAGAGTAACAACAAAAATATCCAGAAAAACACATTTCAAAAAAGTAATGAACTGATTTGCATTTTTATGAGTGAAATTAGTATTTGATCCCCTATCAATCAGCAAGATTTCTGGTTCACAGGTGTCTCCTATACAGGTAACGAGGTGAGATTAGGAGCACTCTCCTAAAGCGAGTGTTCGTAATCTCAGCTTGATACCCGAATAAAAGACACCTGTCTACAGAAGCAATTAATCAATCAATCAGATTCCAAACTCTCCACCATGGCCAAGACCAAAGAGCTGTCAAAGGATGTCAGGGACAAGATTGTAGACCTACACAAGGCTGGAATGGGCTACAAGACCATCAGCTAGGTGATAGGGTGACAACAGTTGGTGCGATTATTCGCAAATAAAAGAAACACAAAAAAACAGTCAATCTCCCTCAGTCTGGGGCACCATGCAACATCTCACCTTGTGGAGTTTCATTCATCATGAGAACGGTGAGGAATCAGCCCAGAACTACATGAGAGAATCTTGTTAATGACCTTAAGGCAGCTGGGACCATAGTCACCAAGAAAACAATTGGTAACACACTACGCCGTGAAGCACTGAAATCCTGCAGCGCCCGCAAGGTCCCCCTACTCAAGAAAGACAGGCCAGTTTGAAGTTTGCTAATGAACTTCTGAATGATTCGGAGGCGAACTGAATAAAAGTGTTGCAGTCAGATGAGGCCAAAACCAAGCTCTTTGGTATCAACTCAACTCGCTGTGTTTGGAGGAGGAGGAATGCTGCCTATGACCCCAAGAACACGATCCCCACTGTCAAACATGGAGGTGGAAACATTACGATTTGGGGCTTTTTTTTATCCTAAGGGTACATGTACCATCAAATCTTGGGTGAGAACCTCCTTCTCTCAGCCAGGGCATTGGGTCGTGGATGGGTATTCCAGCATGACAATGACCCAAAACACACGGCCAGAGGCTCAAGAAAAAACACATTAAGGCCCTAATCTCGTAGAAAATATGTGGAGGGAGCTGAAGGTTCGAGTTACTGAACATCAGCCTTGAAACCCTAATGACTTGGAGAGAATCTGCAAAGCGGAGTGGGACAAAATCCCTCCTGAAATGTGTGCAAACCTGGTGGCCAACTACAAGAAACGTCTGACCTCTGTGATTGCCAACAACAGTTTTGCCACCAAGCACTAAGTCATGTTTTGCGAAGGGGTCAAATACTTATTTTACTCAATAAAATGCAAAAAAATGTATAACTTTTTTGAAATGTGTTTTTTCTTGATATTTTTGTTGTTATTCTTTCTCTTGCTGTAAAAATAAACCTACCATTAAACTTTTAGACTGATCATTTCTTTGTCAGTGGGCAAACGTACACAATCAGCAGGAGATCAAATACATTTTTCCTTCACTGTACCTAAAAAAATAATTGAAAAGACTATGCATTCCCTTTAAAAGTCTTTTCTGTTCTCCTCTGGAGCCAGTTAAAAAAAAAAAAAAAAAAAAGAAAAGAAATAAAAGAAAGTTGAACTTCCAATCATGGCTGGATTTTTATACATGTCAGTCACAAATAGTATCCATTCTATTTAATTTTTTTTCTTCTCTCTTTACCCCAGTTCTTTCATAATACTCTGAATAATCATGTGCATAGAAAAATGCCAGCTCTCCGAAGACATGTTTTATAGAACAAGAATTAGAGCCAGTGTTAACTATGTTCAATCAGTATATCACAAAGAAGAAAACTTTTTTTGTTTTAATTCAAAATAGTTTTTATTAGTGTTGAAATGAGCTTCAAGTAACAATGTCAATGCTGTCAAAGACATGCACCTATCTTGTACATATTCAGTCAAAGGAATAGATAAGACAAGGTCTCTGCAATATAGCACACACAGAAGAGATGTATTACATAGACAACTGGAAAATGATCAGATTGTTAAAGACAAATTAAATGAAAGACCTAATCACAGAAAACTATCTTTTTTATTTACTTTCATAAAAATAACCCATAACGGTCTCTGATAACAGCTTTGACTACAACCCATTGGTCAGTCTTGAATCTTTTTTTTACTTCTGTGTCTTCCTTTGCTGATGCACTCACCCCCAACTCCAGCTGTATGTTCTATAGTTGTGCAGTTCTTTATTAGAGGATGAAAGACAAAAGATAAAGGAGCAGGAATGTAAAAACACGCTCATACTGCTGTTCTTCATAAAGTATATAATGGACTTATTAAAATATAACTTTGGAAAGCAAATATAGAAAAAGGAATTTTAAACAAAATAAGATTAAAAAAAAATATGTCCCCACACACGCGTGTGAGTGTGTAAATACAAATAAATACATGATGGTAATAAATATATATATATATATATAAAAAATAATAATAATTATATATATATATATATATATATATATATATATATATATATATATATATATTTTTTTTTTTTTTTTTGTGTGCAGGTGAA
The DNA here is from genome assembly GCF_965119305.1 of Pelophylax lessonae. Lineage (NCBI taxonomy): Eukaryota > Metazoa > Chordata > Amphibia > Anura > Ranidae > Pelophylax > Pelophylax lessonae. Next base: position 188,863,160 of record NC_138772.1, on the reverse strand, counting down.
TGAACACACTGCAAGGATGAAGGAGCATAAAACAGAAATGAGGGCTATAGGGGTGGGGAATATGAAGTTAAAGAGAGTTTCACGCAGGAAAAACAAAAAACCTGAGCGCGCCTGGCAAAAAAGGGGAAAGAAAAAGAAAAATAGATGGCATAGCATGGGTATGTACAACCACATACTATTATCTCAGGAATAAAAGTAGCCAGCTGAGGCCAGTTGTATCTCACAAAAGTGAGTATACCTCTCACATTTTTGTAAATCATTTATTATATCTTTTCATGTTACAACACCGAAGAAATGACACTTTGCTACACTGTAAAGTAGTGAGTGTACAGCTTGTATAACAGTGTAAATTTGCTGTCCCTTTAAAATAACTAAACACACAGCCACATGTCGAAATTGTTGGCAATAAAAGTGACTACACCCCTAAGTGAAAACATCAAAATTGGGCCCAAAAGTGTCAATATTTTGTGTGGCCACCATTTTTTTCCAGCACTGCCTTAACCCTCTCTGGCATGGAGTTCACCAGAGCTCCACAGGTTGCCACTGAAGTCCTCTTCCACTCATCCATGTTGACATCACAGAGCAGGTGGATGTTAGAGACCTTGCGCTCCTCCACCTTCTGTTTGAGGATGCCCCGCAGATGCGCAATAGGGTTTAGGTCTGGAGACATGCTTGACTAGTCCGTCACCTTTACCCTCAGCTTTTTTACAAGGCAGTGGTCATCTTGGAGGTGTGTTTGGGTTCATTATCATGTTGGAATATTACCCTGCGGCCCAGTCTCCGAAGGTAAGGGGATCAGGCTCTGCTTCATTAGGTCACAGTACATGTTGGCATTCATGGTTCCCTCAATGACCTGTAGCTCCCCAGTCCTGGCAGCACTCGAGCAGCCCCAGACCATGACACTCCCACCACCATGCTTGATTGTAGGCAAGACACACCTGTCTTTGTACTCCTCACTTGGTTGCTGCCACAAACGCTTGACACCATCTGAACCAAATAAATTTATCTTGGTCTCATCAGACCACAGGACATGGTTCTAGTAATCCATGTTCTTAGTCTGCTTGTCTTCAGCAAACTGTTTGCGGGCTTTCTTGTGCATAATCTTTAGAAGAGGCTTCCTTCTGGGATGCAAGCCATGCAGACCCATTTGATGCAGTATGCGGCATATGGTCTTAGCACTGGCAGGCTGACCCCCCCACCCCTTCATCCTCTGCAGCAATGCTGGCAGCATTCATACGTCGCTTTCCCAAAGACAACCTCTGGATAGGACACTGAGCACGTGCACTCAACTTCTTTGGTCGACCATAGCGAGGCCTGTTCTGAGTGCAACCTGTCCTGTTAAACCACTGTATGGTCTTGGCCACTGTGCTGCAGCTCAATTTCAAGCTTTTAGGCAATCTTCTTATAGCCTAGGCCATTTTTTTGTAAATCAACAATTCTTTTGTTTCAGATCCTAAGAGTGTTCTTTGCCATGAGGTGCCATGTTGAACCAGTATGAGAGAATGAGAGCGATAACACCAAATTTAACACACCTGCTCCCCATTCACACCACATGACACCGGGGAGGGGAAATGGCTAATTGGGCCCCATTTGAACATTTTCACTTAGGGGTGTACTCACTTTTGTTGCCAGCGGTTTAGACATTAATGGCTGTGTGTTGAGTTATTTACATTGTAGCAAAGTGTAATTTCTTCAGTGTTGTCACATGAAAAGATATAATAAAATATTTACATACATAAGAGGGGTGTACTCACTTTTTTGAGATACTGTAGCTATGAGTAGCATGATTCACAAAAAAACAAATTATAACCAAAGGACAGGGAATTGCCATCGTACATGAAAAAGAACAACTAAATGATGGAACTGATCTCAATAACTTCATTCAACCCAAGGGGAGTATGAAAATTGAGGATGTAAATCCAGAAAGTCTCCCCCTCGCACAGACACCAAAAACATTCGGCAAAACATTTTTTTATCTTATTTTGTTTTAAATTAGTTTTTCTATATTTGCTTTCCAAACTTGTATTTTAATGTGTCCATTATTTACTTTGTGTAGAACAGTGGTATGAGCGTGGTTTTTCATTCCTGCCCGCTCTTCCCCTCCCCTCTTACATGTTACTTTGTCCCATCACTACTAATACAGGCAGTGCGGCATTAACCTACCAGCTTTGAGAAAGGAGCTATGGGCGCCTCTGAAATGTGTTAGCCACGCCCTAACCTCCTGCCCCCAGTGCTGACGTCACGTTCGACCAGGAACTGGGCGGCTTGTGTCTCTTGTTCTTTGGAATGCTGGGCTCGAAGCTCCCTGCCTCGTCTTGTGCCTGCTCAGTTGCCTCTGTCCTTAGACGCCCTCCCGGTTACACAGCCGTTCTGACCCCTGGTAGGGTCTGACATGCGCTCCATTGTTTTACTTCCTATAAGTTACTAATTGTCTTAATAAATCCACAAACTTCTAAACATATTTCACTTAGAGTGGCGCTCCTTCGTCTTTTGTCTTTCATGTTGCCTAGAGATTCCGTCATCTCCTGTGAGCTGCCTTCTATCTGTGCTTACATCTGCTGCAGTCTGCCTGATGTCACACTTTCATCGCCTAGGCTGTCGCTTTTGGATCCTGTGTCTCATCCACCCATGCACCATCTACCATTCATTTTTCTTTAATAGAGGATGTATGTGTGTATGAAAAAAAAAACAATAGTAATGAAGCTGTAAGCCTAAATATGGAAAGACAGATGTTTCCCAAGTAAATATATAGACATATCTGCTTGTCATATGCAGCCCATTGAAGAGTTACTTTTTTCTTGGGGTACTTCCAACACACTAACGAGTTAAATGCACAGTTATCACCCAGTTCCCTCTATCCATTGAGAAGAGGTTGCAGCCCATCGAAGAGTCACTTTTTTCTTGGGGTACTTCCGACACACTAATTAATTAAATGCACAGTTATCACCCCGTTTCCTCTATCCACTGAGAAGAGGACAAAACTGGTCAGATTGTTAAGTGATTGTCAACGAGTTCTTATCAAGCACTGAAGACTATCAGAAACAAAACTACCTTGACCTGGTAAAGCTCGGTCCAAGGTTTTTATTCACATGTACTGTATGCATGCCCATTAACTTATAGTTCTGTGCATGTTAATTGACTCAAAAGATCCACTTCACCATGCTGCAAAAATAGAAGTCAAACCCTACAACTTAAAAACTAGGACCAGAGTGAGCACAGTGGCTTCAGGTTTAATTTGTCAGCCATCAGTTAGTTTGTTTGAGGAGCACTGACAGCATGTTCTATATCATTTGAAGGAAAAAAAAAAAAAAACTATTTTCATGTGATGTTAACGAAACCTGTCTCAAATTTACTTTTCTAATTAAATGACATCACATTTGTTTAAATTATGTCACAACACCCCTCCATCCTGTTCAGTTTTTGTACCAAAAGATGACGACCTTGGCGTAGCAGGGAGTGGCTGTCATCTTAGCACTACTCTGCACTGACCTGGCAACTGTCCCGCAGCGCTAGAATGTGGCCTGGTATTCCAAGGGTGGCCACTGAGGCTGCATTCATTGTACATGATGATGTTGACTAGTGGGGAAGGGACAAGACTGTTGAAGGCCAGAAAGAGGAGTGATTTTGAAGGGATCCGTTTTCACAACCAAAACTGATAGGGAGGAAGACTGTTAGGGTAAGTATTCCTCTGTTTTAGATCATCCCCTAGAAAACAAGCACTATATTTTTCATCAGCAGCGGTTGGGGAACAAAAATAGCTAATTTACTCATGCCAAAAATTAGTCTTTAAGTGTGGCCAATATCTCCTAATCATATGCTATTAGGTTAGACAAAAACAGAAATCTTATAATTAACACAGACCACTCTGCCAGTTTTGTTCTCTTATGCTTTAACTAAACTGAAGCTGTCACTTTTCCAATTCAAGGCAAAGTAACAGGTTCCCTTTATAACCCATCTCTTCTGCTACTGATACCGTACATTTCATCCCCATGCTCCTCTGCCATATTGTAGAGCCATCAAAAGCCCTGTGTCTTTGACTAAGGACCTTCCACCTGCCCCCACATGACAATGTTTGGGCCTGGAGATTGGCTGTGTAAAGATGGGAAGGTGGTCACCTATTTCCCATACCCAGAAGAATTCAGTACTTCCAAGTGAAAGAATAATTTTAAGCTCCAGACAAAATGCTACAAAATATTCACATGCATATTTACCTTTTCAATATGTTTCATTTAAGTAATTATCACTACAGATAAAAGTGACATAATATTTTGTCTTCAGCAGAAAATGCTATAGTTTAGCCATAGCACTCTTTTAAGTTTGATTTATGATGCAATGTAAGATTAAGTATTTGCAAAAGAGAATATTATCTTACTAATGAAGGGTGAATGATAAATGGAAAATATAGCAGAACTAAAAACTGTATAGCTGTAGAAGTTTGTATAAGTAACAGCACCAGGGGAAAACATTTTATTTTTGTACTTGCCTTAAAATAAATTTTTCGGAGTTCATCGACGGACACAGCGCTCCAAAAAACATAACTACTGGGTAATATTGCCTCCTCCAGGAGTAGGACTAGGCAGAACAAAAAACACCTGGCTACATCCATGGGCCGTTCTCAACTTGGTATATAACCCCCCTCTCTGCTCTAGGTAATTCATTTAGTAGCAAGCAGTTTTAGAAGTATCAGAACTCCATAGAGGGGTGGGTGATGTGTCCGATGAACTCATAGAAATGGATTTTATGGTAAGTACAAAAATCCCATTTTCTCTTTCGTTCCATCAACGGACACAGCTCTCCATAAATCATAACTACTGGAACATCCAAAAGCAGTGCCAAAAGGAAAATGAAGGGCGGGGAAAATAACCCAAGGCTAAACATAAGTGCCCTTAACCAGGACACAGGAGCCTTAACTGGGTCACAGGAGCCCCATCTGAAAAAAAAAAGGTTTAAGAAAAACACACTTCAAGAGGGAACAGTGCCTCCTAAACAGCAGCCTGCAAAACTTTGCGGCCAAAAGTATGCACCGACGACCAAGTGGCCACCTTGAAAACTTGCAATATCGATGACTGATGACGGAAGGCCCAAGAAGCACTCAGTGCCCGACTAGAATGACCTTTAATGGAATAGGCCTGAGTTACCGTCTGTCTGATCTATCTAGAGATGGTAGCCGAAGAAGTGGCCAGCCCCTTTCTTGGTCCATTCATTACCACAAAAATGGAGTCTGACCTCCAAAAGGACTCAGTAGCTGCCACACTCAACCGCATCCAAGGTATGCAAAGCAAATTGCTTGGGATGAGCTGCCTTGGAACACAAGGAAGGCAAAACAATGTCCTCATTCAATTGGGAGTCAAAGACAACTTTGGGCAGGAATGATAAGACAGGGATGAAGAACCACTTTATCCCTATGGACCACCAAATAGGGACTGCGACAGGATAATGCTGCCATTTCCGATACTCTGCAGGCCGAGGTAATAGCCACCAAGAATGTCACCTTCTGGAATAACGTAGACAAGGGAATCTCCCAAATATTCTCAAATGGAGGTTTCTGGAGAATCGAAAACACTAAATCCAAATCCCATGGGGGCAAATTACACCATACAGGTGGAGCCACATGTCAAACCCTTTGAATGAAGGTACGAACTAAATAATATGAGGCTAGGGGTTGCTGAAAGAAGATTGCCAAGGCAGACACCTGGCCCATGGTGATACTCAAGGCCAACTTCTGATCAATGCCCCGTTGAAGAAAGGTTAAGATCCGAGCCACAGAAAAGGATTGAGGATGAGCTCCCACCGACTCAGACCAAGAAATGTACGCTTTCCACGTTCTATGGTATATCTTGCTGGAAGACGACTTCCTTGCCTTCACGATAGTAGGGATCACTGATCCAGACAGTCCTCTATCCATCAGTATCTGGCTTTCAATAGCTAAGCCATTAAAACCAGTGACTGTAAAGCAGGATGGTAGATTATCCCTTGGGACAACTGGTCTTCTCTGAGAGGAAGACCCCAAGGGACGTTTATGGCAACCAGGATGATTGGAAGATCCTTGCTTTTGATTCCTCGCAGAAACTGCGGAAGAAGCCTGAGCCGAGGATGATACTGGCCTTACCATGACCCTTGGATGCCTGCAGCGTCTATCAGAGGACCCCGTGACCTCGTCACAAACTTCGGTATCCTCCTGTGGAGCCAAACCTGGAGCTGCATGCAGGACTGTGCCAACAGAACTGTCTTGAAGGTGGACACCACCAGACTCAGAACCTATATGTAAATCGGGAGAGAGAACTGTCTGTTGAAAGCAGCCGGTGAATCACGGCCTGTGGTTCCTGAAATTTGTCAGAGGAAGGATCACCCTAGTCAGAATTAAAATCAGACGTAGGTAAATCAATTCCCTGGAAAGGGATAGGGGGGACCTTAGGTAGTTCGTACATTACCTGAATCCTTGCAGGAATGAAATCCGCACAAGGAGACTTTGGATCCAAAAAACCCGAAAAGAACAAACTTTGCCCCCCCTTTCTGGGTACCCCCAAAATAAACATTTTGTGTATCTCCTTGACCCTCACAAAAGAAGTCCACGGGGCCAGAAATCCGTGAAGATGTCCCCCCACCCCCAATAATGGGTGAGCGCAGACCTTCATGCTGAAGGGGTCTTGTCTTTTGGGCCAGAGAAGCTAGCTTCTAGGCTTACCAGACCAAGGTTGCTTGGGACCACCCAGGGAAGATTTAAAATATCTATTTCCCTTTTTCTTTGTCCCAGAAGCACAAAATAATTTTCTATGGGCTGAGAAGGAAGGACCCCGTATGTGACGAGGCTCCTTCTCTTTTCTTGACTGTGGCAGGAATGTACTCTTCCCCCCGTGATACCCTTAATAATGTCATCCAAGGTAGCCCTAAACAGGCAATCCTCTTGAAAGGGCAGATCAATGAGGCTCCTTCTCTTTCCTTGACTGTGGCAGGAATGTACTCTTCCCCCCGTGATACCCTTAATAATGTCATCCAGGGTAGCCCCAAACAGGCGATCGCCTTGAAAGGGCAGATCAATGAGAGCTTTCTTAGAGGCTTGGTCTGTGGACCAATTCTTAAGCCACAGCACACGCCTAATCACCACTGCTGAAACAGAAAGTTTGGACAGCACAGGAGCTGTATCCAAAGCTGCATCACAAAGAAACTGCAGCCCATGGACCAACTAATCTGCTAAATCAACATAAGCAGCAGGAACCTGCTCATTCCTCAGACCCTGGCACAAGAGCTTGGCCCATTCAGTTAGGGTCTGAGACACCAGGGCTGAGGTAAAGACTGGCCATAGTAAACATGCTGCGTGCCACAGTCTCTGCTTTCCTGTCAGGCGGTTCCTTAAAGGAAAGGGATTCCTCTACTGGGATCATGGTTGATTTATTCAACCTGAAAACAGGAGGGTCCACCACTGGTTAACTAGTCCACTTTTTTAAAAGTGACTCCACAAAAGGGTAACGTACAGCAAAACGTTTGGGGACCACAAAGGGTAATTTTGGTTGTTCCCATTCCTTACAGGAAAACCTATCAAAATAAAGCACATAAGGAAACACCTTTGGAGTACGAGGCGACTTATGCGTACCAAACCACACAGCCATGTCCGTGGCTACTTCAGCCACATCCTCCATTTTTAATGTACTGCAGTGATAAATGCATCTACCAGCACTTTTTCATTTGCTACTGCGACCATGGAGGAATCATCCTCTCTATCGGATGGATCTGGGGGTGTGATATTAGGTCCCCCTGGAAAGGCCGCGTCCACGGCAGCATCAGGGTCACAATCAGATGAGAGACTGAGTAGGGGAAGGCAGGGGACGCTTCCTCCTGGGCATGCAGAACCGTCGTCAGTGCAACCATGGGAAGCAGGGGTTCCGAGGGACCTGCCACCTCCATGAGGGGGGTCAGTGGGGGAGATGTGACCCTGAGACTCCAACAGGAAAGGAAGACCTTGCAGTACAAAAACAATCTTTTGGCACCACTAAAGGATCCCCTCAAGGCTTAGGGTACTTATCAGCAGAGAGAGTGATAACAGGGACCCCCAAGGACTCCCCCTACCGACCGGAGAATCGCCGGGAATTCAAACCCAGCATCATCATGCATGCCATCCCTGTTCACATGTCTCGGGCAAAGGAAGAGGAGGAGCTTTGGCATCCCCATGAGGCTTCGGTTGTCTCCAGCATCTCCTGGACTAAGGGAAAATGGCCCTTGTCACATCATCGGGCTACACAAACATGGTCGCCAACTAGAGACCAACCAGACTAAGGGAAAATGGCCCCCCGTGACATCATCAGGCTACACAAACATGGCCGCCAACCAGAGACCAGCCAGACTAAGGGAAAATTGCCACCATCAGCTACAAACGCTAAAGCATGCTGCCAGGATCTTCCCTGCACCCTCTGTAAAAGGACCCCCCCCCGAAGTTAGGACACACAGTAGGGGAGACTCCGTTGCGCACTCTGCACTGGGACCCCCCTGCACTATACCCACACTGCAAACAGTAGGGCATGCACCTAAGGGTCTCCTACACTGGGACCCCTCCAGACTACCAGGGCAGGACACACACTATCCCAGGACCCTTACAGAGTGGGGATAGCAGGGGACAGGCCAGGGGTCATTGCTGCATTCTCTGCCCTGGGACCCCCATCAGACTCCAGGTCCAGACAGGGGGGAAAGGGAGTAGGGGAAGCCCAACTCACTGAGGGATTTAAGGATGGGAGAAGGGATCCTGCAGGCAGGTCTGACTGTCCCTGGAGGTTACCCGCGTCCACTCCATAAAAATGCCAAAAAGGGGAGAAGGGGGGCTGTACTTACCCTTCCATGGTGCAGGTAATACTCCAGACAGAATCCTCGCCACCGAAGTAGGGGAGCTGTCGGCCGAGGGACTGCTGCGACTCAGACCCAAGCCGAGCCGTATGTGATCCTGCGAGACGTTTAACTCACGGGCAAGCCTCTGTCCATGAGGCTATGTCGCGGCCGACCTAGCGCATAGCTGCGGTCTTGCATGCCCTCGCTGGCTGGGCTGGGGGGACCACTGGATCTAGATTATGCAGCCTGTCGCCCAGCCCGGCTTGTATGCATGCCTGACAACGTCAGGGCATGCTCCTAATGAGGTGACAGATGGTGTCCTGGGGTATTTCCTCTGAGATCTGGACCAGAGCATCACCAAGCTCCTGAATAGACTGAGGTGCAACCTGGTGGCGTCGGATGGGCTGAATGTCCCAGATGTGTTCTATTGAATTTAGGTCAGGCGAGCGTGGGGGCCATTCAAAGGTATCAATTCCTTCATGCTTCAGGAACTGGATGCATACTCTAGCCACATGAGGCTGGGCATTGTCATGCACCAGGAGGAACCCAGGACCCACTGCACCAGTGTATGGTCTGACAATGGGTCCAAGGATTTCATCCTTGTATACTAATGGCTGTAGAGGTCTGTGCATCCCTCCGTTGATATGCCTCCCCAGACCATTACTGACCCACCATCAAACCGGTAATGCTGAACAATGTTACAGCATAACATTCTCCACTGCTTCTCCAGACCCTTTGACGTCTATCACATGTGCTCTCATCTGTGAAAAGCACAGGGTGCCAGTGGCGGACCTGTCAATTCTGGTGTTTAATAGCAAATGCCAATCAAGCTCCATGGTGATGGGCAGTGAGCACAGGGCCCAGTAGAGAACGTCGGGCCCACGCCACCCTCATGAAGTCTGTTTCTGATTGTTTGGTCAGAGACATTCACACCAGTGGCCTGCTGGAGGCCATTTTGTAGGGCTCTGGCAGTGCTCATCCTGTTCCTCCTTGCACAAAGGAGCAGATACTGGTCCTGCTGATGGGTTAAGGACCTTCTATGGCCCTGCCCAGCTCTCCTAGAGTAACTGCCTGTCTGCTGGAATCTCCTCCTTGCTCTTGAGACTGTTCTGGGAGACACAGCAAACCTATATAACGTATTGATGTGCCATCCTGGAGGAGTTGGACTGCCTGTGCAACCTCTGTAGGGTACAGCTATCACCTCATGCTACCAGTAGTGACACTGACCCCAGCCAAATGCCAAACTAGTTAAAAATAGTCAGAAAAGAGGAGTAAAGAAAAAAAGTGCAGTGCCCTCCACCTGTCACACCATTCCTGTTTTGGAGGTTGTGTCAGTGTTGCCCATCTAGTGCACCTGTTGTTCATTTCATTAACACCAAAGCAGCTGAAATTAACAACCCCCTCTGCTACTTAACTGATCAGTTCAATATCCCAGGAGTTTACTTGACTTGATGCTATACTTTAATTAAAAAGTGTAAAAAAACAAACATAAATAGACTGGCGCAACAGAAATCAAAAAATGAACCTTAATGGCCTCCTATAGGGAAATAAAGAACGGACCTGGATGAAGTACTGGAAAGTCCAATAAGTCCATAAAGTTGGATCGGTCTGTGCACTATTGAAGGCAGCTTTAGCTCAAGTGTAGAAGTAAACTTGCAGAATACTGGAAAGAAAGAAAAAGCGCCACTCTAAGTGCAGTAGACTCTATGGTTTATTACACATCCACCAATACTGGGTACTCACAAATAAACGATTAAAACATCATGGGAATCCTCAAAGGATCGGTTGTTCCACTGCCTGAGCGAGGGGGGATACTGATGTACTCCAAGGGAATCCGTGTCCGACTGTGCAAGCCAGCAATGTCCGGACCCAGGGGACACCTGTAATACCTCCGGCGGCGAACTTCCGGGTTGGGCGTGGAGCGTAGGGCGTGATGACGTAGGCGACGCGTTGTCGGAGCATGCGCTCCTTCCTCAGGCCTCTAGACCCGCCATCTTGGAGAGGGGCATTATATAGGAGAGGAACGTTCGGCTGCCGCAGAGTCCTAAGAGGAGTCCAATTACCTAACTGTGGACTCCTGAACGGCTGTGGAACGTACTGGCTGATTTTAAATGATGTTGGATATATACACAAATTGAGTGTGGTCATATAGTGTGAATAAATATGAGTGACATACATGCGAATTAAAACCCTAATGGCAGAAAGAAATGTACCTTGAACCAATCAAAAGAAAATGTGAAAATAATGAGAATAAATGAAAATGATAAATGGTGAAAAAGAAAAATGGATACTAATAAATAAAAAAATAAAAATAAAACTAATAATAATGATAAATAAAAATGAAAATGAAAATAAAAATAAAAAATAAATAATAAAGATAAAAATAAAAATAACTATAATAAAAATAAAAGTAAAAAATAATAATAAAAATAAAAATAATAAAAAATAATAAAACAAAAAAATAATAATAATAAATAATAATAAATGTGAAGATTATAATAAAAATTAAATAAATAAAGAATTAATGAGAACTAAATGTATACAGATGGAATAAATTGGAATATATAGAGTTAATGATAATTTAGCTAAAATGAAGGGGAGTAATATGCATATAACATGCCGTCTCGCAACCTTCAATAAAATATGAGAAGGAGAGCGGTGTGCACATAAAAAATCTACGTGCACACAATCTCGCAACCTTCGGAGATAGAAACTATCGCATACCATAAAACACACATACATATATATATATATATATATATATACACACACGTGTTCATGTACACACATATATATGGGGGGTGTATATTGGATAAAAATGAACAATTTTAAATAACCAATTTTAAATATAAAATTCTTTTAAAAATCTGTTGGAAAATATCATGAATAAAGAAAAAGGAGTAATATGTAGTGTCCAATGTAAGCAATCGCTGATCTATTGGAAGGCGTCCCTCTCTCCCCCCCACCACAATACGGGGTAACCCTATCTTGCACAGGACTAGTCCGAACCCCAGGGACACAAGGGCCCTACACCAGGGAATTGGTCTCTACTTCCTCATTGAGACCCCCAGGTACTAAAGTATCTAATGTGTATATCCAAAAAGCTTCTCTTTGACACAGCTGTTTAAAACGTTGGGCTGCTGAAGGCATAGCGGGTATAGATTCTATGATCCAGACTCGTAGCCCTAGAGAAGAATGATCATGGTGAGTCAGAAAATGGCGGGGGACACTGTGCTTATCAACTCCTCCTTCAACAAACCTACGGTGTTCTCCAAACCTCTTCCTGAGTGTGCGAATGGTCCTCCCAACATAGAACAAGCCACAAGGGCATGTTAGACAATACACTACAAACTCCGTCGAGCAATTAAAGAATTTTTTGATGGGATAAGTTTGTCCTTTAATGTTGAACTCTTTTTGCCCGTGAGTCACATGTTTACATGTCAGACAAAGTTTTTTCCGACACTGAAACATACCCACTAACGGAATGAGATTTAGATGGGATGTGAGGGGGGTACTTTTAAGTTTGCTCGGGGCCACCATACTCTTAATGTTTCTGGCTCTCCTGTAAGTGAATTGGGGCCTAGGGGGTAAGCTACCCCTCAAATGTGGATCTTCCAAAAGGATAGACCAATGTTTCATAATCAATTTCTCCATCTTCCTAAATTTATTATGGAACTGTGTGACAAAGCGTGGACCTTGGGACTGTGTGTCCAATGTATTAGTTTTCTTAGCCAAGGGACCCTCTTTGTAAAGATTCTGTGCAGTATCTACCAAAGTTTCGGGAAAGGATTTCTCAATAAATTTGGTTCTCAAATGTGCACTCTGTTCCAAATAATCTTCCTTATTCGTACAATTCCTCCTCAACCTACAGTACTGACTCTTCGGAATGTTTTGGATCCACCGAGGGTGGTGACAGCTGTTATAATGGAGGAACGAATTCCCCGCTGTCGGCTTAGTATAATTTTTAGCTTCTATTCTTCCTTCTCTATGATATAACAGCAAGTCTAGGAAGGCCAATTCCGATGGGCTGGAAACCGAGGTGAAGGACAAATTGTACGAATTGGAATTACAATGTTGAACGAAATCCAAAAACGTTGACTGTGGGCCATCCCAAATGACTACAATGTCATCAATATACCTCCCATAGAATATCAAATGGGAGGTAAAGGGGTTATTTCTGAAGACATATTGGGATTCCCACATACCCATAGTCAAGTTGGCGTAACTGGGAGCAAAATTTGCCCCCATCGCTGTGCCATTGGTCTGTAAATAAAAGGACCCTTCAAATTCGAAATAATTATGTTTGAGACAAAAACATGTGGCATCCAAAATGAACTGGGCCTGTCCTGGATTTATGTTAGAACTGTTATGCTGGAAAAGGGAGACTGCTTGGAGGCCAACTGAATGGGGGATACTAGTATACAAGGAATTAACATCCAAAGATGCCCACATATAAGTAGGTTCCCAATGGTAGGGTGCCAAAAGTTCTAAAAGATGCACTCCGTCCCGTATATATGAAGGCAAATCCTGTGCCATGGGCTGGAGGAACTGATCCACATACAGTGAGAAGGAATTGGTGACACTTTCCATGGATGCCACAATAGGCCTCCCGGGTGGATTGATTAAGTCCTTGTGGACCTTGGGAATGTGATAAAAATAGGGCAATGCGTAGAAATCCCTAAGAAAAAACGCATATTCTGTTTTGTTGATTATTCCCTCTTCTTTGGCCTTGTCTAGTAATAATTTGGCCTCCAAGATGTAACCTGGCAAAGGGTCACAGCTGAGTTTGCAATAGGTGGTAGTATCTGATAATAGACGCTGGGCTTCCCTAAGATAATCATCTTTGTCTTGGATGACAATGCCTCCCCCTTTGTCAGCTGTTCTGATGACCAAATTATGGTCCTTGGACAAATTTGTAAGGGCTTTCCTTTCGCTAGGGGTCAAATTGAAGTTATTGAACCCAGAGGACTTTTGGTGTTTCCAAGTATTAGCATGGCACATGTTTTTGATCTCGGTGAATACAACCTGATAGAAGGTCTGCACATAAGGCCCCTTGGACTGTACTGGATTAAATATAGATTTTGGACAAAAGCCCTTATGTATTACAGGCGGGGATGTGGATGGGTGCTGGGTAAACAACGCCAGATCCTCATCATCATCACTGATGTAAAGTTCCTCCAACAACTGTTGACCAATGGCATCCAATAGAGGATATGTTTGGATGTCCTCCAACGGGGGATCTAGCTGGACACCAACACATTCTTTTGCGGCCTGGATACTAAAATGACGTTTTAGGGTCAATAGTCGTATAAAACTGTTGAGATCCTTGAAAAGTGTAAAAGGATTGGGAGAGGATGATGGAGCAAAATTTAGGCCTCTACAAAGTAGAGATGTTTCAGCCTCTGACAAACCGTGTGAGGAAGATTGAATATTTTCATCGTCTCACTAGTCGTAGCCTTTTTCTGATGAGAGTGTCTTCCCCCCTGCTTGCCTCTACGTCTAGCTTTCGCTTGACGTGGGCAAGCAGAGGGGTGTGGCCTAAAAAATCCTGATCTAATGGATTGGAGTTCGGACAATGGGTGGACAAATCACTAGTGGTGTGTGTGTGGAAACTGACATGGTCTAGACCACTGGGGGCATCTACACAAGGCAAAGGACTGGAGACAAGCACTGGTATGGCAGCATCTCCCAAAACAACCTGTTCTGTCTCCTTATCCCTCACAGGGGAAGAAGGTGGTGGACAACCAATGTCTCTAATATGCAAAGACTCCAAATGGTTAGAAAGAACGGTCTCTACAGTCCCACTGCCATTCTGGGAAGAACTGGCAATGGGAGCTCTGGATCTCGATCTGCGTATCCGCTGCGATTTGGGTCTAATAGAGTTAGACGCAGTGGAACTGGGGGTCTCAATGAGGAAGTAGAGACCAATTCCCTGGTGTAGGGCCCTTGTGTCCCTGGGGTTCGGACTAGTCCTGTGCAAGATAGGGTTACCCCGTATTGTGGTGGGGGGGGAGAGAGAGGGACGCCTTCCAATAGATCTGCGATTGCTTACATTGGACACTACATATTAATCCTTTTTCTTTATTCATGATATTTTCCAACAGATTTTTAAAAGAATTTTATATTTAAAATTGGTTATTTAAAATTGTTCATTTTTATCCAATATACACCCCCCCCATATATATGTGTGTACATGAACACATGTGTGTGTATATATATATATATGTATGTGTGTTTTATGGTATGTGATAGTTTCTATCTCCGAAGGTTGCGAGATTGTGTGCACGTAGATTTTTTATGTGCACACAGCTCTCCTTCTCATATTTTATTGAAGGTTGCGAGACGGCATGTTATATGCATATTACTCCCCTTCTTTTTAGCTAAATTATCATTAACTCTATATATTCCAATTTATTCCATCTGTATACATTTAGTTCTCATTAATTCTTTATTTATTTAATTTTTATTATAATCTTCACATTTATTATTATTTATTATTATTATTATTATTTTTTTTGTTTTATTATTTTTTATTATTTTTATTTTTATTATCATTTTTATTTTTATTATTATTTTTACTTTTATTTTTATTATAGTTATTTTTATCTTTATTTATTATTTATTTTTTATTTTTTATTTTTATTTTTATTTTCATTTTCCTTTTTATTTTTATTTATCATTATTATTAGTTTTATTTTTATTTATTAGTATTCATTTTTCTTTTTCACCATTTATCATTTTCATTTATTCTCATTATTTTCACATTTTCTTTTGATTGGTTCAAGGTACATTTCTTTCTGCCATTAGGGTTTTAATTAGCATGTATGTCACTCATATTTATTCACACTATATGACCACACTCAATTTGTGTATATATCCAACATCATTCAAAATCAGCCAGTACGTTCCACAGCCGTTCAGGAGTCCACAGTTAGGTAATTGGACTCCTCTTAGGACCCTGCGGCTTGCACAGTCGGACACGGATTCCCTTGGAGTACATCAGTATCCCCCCTCGCTCAGGCAGTGGAACAACCGATCCTTTGAGGATTCCCATGATGTTTTAATCGTTTATATTTGTGAGTACCCAGTATTGGTGGATGTGTAATAAACCATAGAGTCTACTGCACTTAGAGTGGCGCTTTTTCTTTCTTTCCACTAATTAAAAAGTGTCACTTTAATTTTTTTTGAGCAGTGTATTATATATTTTTCTCTTCAGTGTGAAAAGTGAGGAATATCCATATCGAAGTTAGAGCTGTGGGTTTGTTAACACACTATTTTTTATCACATATCATATCACTTTTCATATAGGTTCTAGTTGTACACGATTTGATCAGATACACATTCATTCTCATTCATTTTACTTTATCACATTAGATCATTTATTTTAGATACCATATTCATACACATCACCGTTATTTACAATGGATCACATAGACATCACTTTTCATCTACTATACTGTATATCCCACTATCTCATTCACTGCAAACACAGTTTTATATAGATAATTTGTCTTTCAGCAGCTCCACTGGTCACACAAGAGATCCATCACTTACTGTAATTATACCAAATAAAGTGATTTGTGCATGTGTGAAAATCAAGTATATACAGTGGCTTATTATTTACAGATTATCTGCAATTTTCTGGTTGCAGTATAATGGGAATACCTAATACAGTTGTCAAGTTTAATCCCCCCATAGCAGCTTTCACATTTCCCCTGACAAAGAGGTCTATGTATAAAAAATGTTTATTCCATAAATACCTCCATCATTACAGCCGCTAGGTGGAGGTGACAATGTAGAAACAACATATATTAGTGAAAATATGTTTTTTTTTTGTTCTAAATGTGTGGATTTTGTCCCATCTGCACAATAAATATTTTTAAATAGATCATCAAAGTTTGTTTTGCTGGTTTTGGTACCCATTCTTTTTTTTTTTTTTTTTAATACAGTGTTAATGCAGCCAATTACTTGGGTCGAACACTCCAAGGCTTTGCGTAAATAGACAACGAAAAAAAAAGGGAGAGAAAAAAAAAAAAAACACAAAAAACACACAAAAAAAAGAAATAAAAATAAAAAAAATATTGTCCGTGTCCCTAGAAGAATACCATTCAGTAAATCGAAAAGGGCGCATCATATCTGTCAAGCTCTCTTCTGAAAATGTATATTCCAGAATTGATCTCCATCTGGTAAAAAATCTCGGGGTAGTACGTGAGTTGGAAAGCATAACGCCAAGTCTTTCCAGTTGGCATAGGGACAGCAAAGATTGTTGGACCTGTGAGAGATTTGGTGGGGTGGAGTTAATCCAGTTAGCCATAATCGTTCTGCGTGCTGCCAAGAGGCAGAGGTGGGTCCATTGTGAAGAAAAGGATATGCAGTTAAACAGGCAGGTAGTTGGAGTCTTAGGTAAACCCATACCCGAAATAGGAAAAATATAACCCAACACGCTGTCCTAAAAATTGCTGATATGAGGGCATTCCCAGAGTCAATGTTAAAGTGTAGGCCATGTGATTTTACACCACGGACATTGTGCTTGGGTAGGATCATCTAGGCAATGTCGAAAAGGATAGTAAGCCCGATGCATTGTTCTAAAATGAGTTTCCTGCCAATTTTCAGAAATAATAATAGAGTGTATGCTTTTATAGCTCTTAAGAAGCTTTTCCGGTAATGTTTCATCCCCCAGAATGTGAGACCATTTCTGGAATAATACCTGTTGAATCCTACCCAACGAATGAGACAGTAGATGCTTATATAGAATATAAATAGAATATTCTTTTTGGTGAAGCACTACGTCGATAAAGGAAGGTTTAAATGGATTTGTTCCATATCTGCAGCAAGTCCGCAAAAAGGAAGTCATTTGTGAATAGAAAAAGTAATGAGAAGAGGGCAGATTAAATTCCTGTCTCAGCACTTGAAAAGTTTTGAAGTGGTTGGTAATATTATCATAAAGCGAGGAGGCTTTAGTTAGTCCCAAAATTGCCCACTGACTGAAGGCTGCTTGTGTAGTGGAGGGAATGAACATGGGATTGCCTTGAATAGTAAGGTAACTAGAGATATTGGAGGGCAAGCCCACCATCCTCCGCACCTCCCTCCATGCCACCACTGTATCTCTGATGACAATATTGTTTTTAAGATGGGGTGGTAGCGCCCTGACAGAGGAGTGGAGGATGGCTGGCGGGGTATATGCTTTATTTATTCTCTGCACATCCGAGTGCTTCAAGAGTAAAGGAAGTGTCTGTAATGGATATAAAAGACGCGGAAAAAATACCATCTTAATTAAATTTCATCTCCCAATGAGTGAGAGTGGGAGGGTCGCCCAGGTCTGCAACTCAGAGACAATTTTACAAATGAGTGGTGGAAAGTTAAGGGTGTATAAAGATGAGGGGTCCCTTCCTATGCGAATGCCAAGGTACGTTATATATTGCGACGCCATAGCAAATGGGGATAGTCTACGCCAGTGAGCGGACAGTTGAGGATGTAGATCTAATACCTCGCTTTTATCAAAATTTATCCGAAAACCTGAGCAGAGACGGAAGGTCGCAAACATTTCTTTAAGAATCAAGAAATCATTAAGAGGATTAGACGAAAAAAATCAAAATATCATCCGCAAATAAAGCAGATTTTAAGGTTTGGTTCCCGACAGGAATTCTGCTAATACCCTCTGGAGAATTAAGAAGTCTAGATAAAGGCTCAAGGGCCAAATTAAAAAGAATAGGGGAAAGAGGGCAGCCTTGGCGTGTCCCTTTCGTTAAGTGGATAGTATCCGAAGTGAAACCTAGCGTCTGATATTGTCATATAGGCCACCCGGGCTGCTGCTAGAAATCAAGGGGCCCTGTACAGCCTACCTGGCAGGCGCCCTCCCTGAATTTATCAAGACAATATTTTCACAAAAAATACACTAAAATCATTATTAGCGGACACAAACATAACAGAGAAACTTTGTGAATTATCCCATTTTTTATTGTCTTTTACATTTAAAGATTTAAAAAAATGTATAATCTTTTTTTTAAAAAAATTATCAATTTTTACAATTATTTTATTTTACAATTTAATTTTTTTAATTATTTATTACGTTTAAAAATTATTTATTTTTACAACTTTTTTTTTTTTTTTTAGCAGAGCAGGGAAGCCTGCAGTCCTGTGAGGGGAGGGGGGGGGCATCTCAGTGAAAAGGGGGCACACAGGGAGGGGGGGATCAGAAGCTGGCAGTACAGGGAGGGAGATCGGTGTTGGAGAAGCAATTACAGGAACAATGCTCTGTGTCTGTGTCTCTCCCTGCAGCAGCTAAAAGCTGGAAGGAGGGGGAGAAACTGCCTTTCAGCTGCTGCAGAGAGCCGCACAGGGCTTCCTTTTTTAATTGCCCCTCAAGCTGTTGAGGCCGCCCTGTGTGGCCCCCCCCCTGTGTCCTACAGGAGGACTGGCAGTTCCCCCCTATCAGCGGCCCTGTAAGCCACTAAAACTGCTTTTTAAATTTGTGACCTTTCTCCGATTGGCCGGTTGTGGCACAAGTTGGTGCAAATAGTTGGCAGTCAGGCTGTGTGAAGTTAGCAACATTCTGACTCTTTCCTTATTCCCTGCCAGCTACTATTTTTACTGGTGCATTGATCTTTATCTGCTTGTTTATCAGTGCATTTTATGTATGAACTTTATGAAAAATATTACACTTTATTGGTGTATTGATGTATTATCCTGCTTTTTATTTCTGTATTATGGAATTTACTAAAACTGAAGCATACAGAATCTATAGCAGCTGTGCATACTAACCAATCGCTTTGTTCAATCAAGCTTTGAAAGTAAACGCTAGACGGTAACTGCCATGTTGCCATATGCAGCTTCAACCGTTTTTTTGGCTTTTCCATTCAAAGTAAATTTGCCCTCTACATTTATGTATTTCACGACTGGATCTCAATTTTATATGGAATGTGTGTTTTGCTATGAACTATATAGTCCTTAATATATTTAATAAAATGAAGGAAAATTAAAGTTTAATGATCAAGTGTTTTTAGAATTTCTAATTTGAGAGAATGGTTTCCTGTGACTTAAACTGTGCATTTACATTGTGTGTCAGGGCCGGTTCACACTGTAGCGATGCCAGACATCGCATGTGATTCGCACCACACTGTTGTGCAAATCACATGCGATGCCTGTGCGATGCAAAACCAAACTCATGCAGGACCCCTTTTTTGGTCCACACCAAAATCGAATTGCATGGGTATTCCCTGTCCGAATGGACAGTTCGCACTGAGATATGCAAACTAATCTGGAGGTGTCATTAACTTTGTATTGATACTCCCAGGGGTTTGCATATGGCAGCATGAACTGCTTGCGAGTCAGGGGGCGATGAAGGAACCTGCAGTGGATTTGCAAGGTTCCCACATCGCAACAATGTGAACCGAGCCTCAGGGCCGGTTCACGCTGTAGCGATGTCAGACATCGCATGTGATTTGCACCACACTGCTGTGCAAATCACATGCGATGTCTGTGTGATGCAAAATCAACCATACGGATTGTATGGCTGAACTTGCATTGCATTCGGACCAAACTCATGCAGGACCCCTTTTTTGGTCCGCACCAGAATCAGATCGCATGGTTGTTCACACCCATGTGATTTGATCCCTGTCTGAACGGAAAGTTCGCACTGCGATATGTGAAATGATCTGGGCGTGTCATTAACTTTGTATTGACACTCCCAGCGATTCGCATATGGCAGTGTGAACTGCCTGTGAGTCGGGTGCAATGCGGGAACCAGCAGTGGATTCGCAGGTTTCCCGCATGACACCAATGTGAACCGAGCCTTATTCCTGAAGAGGGAGCATGAACCACTCTGAAATGCAAGTTGTTTTATTAGGGTCAAAGAGAGCTGAAAATCGGGCAAACGATCATCCGATTTTCCACGCTGTTTCACAGCAAATCAGAACGGATGAAAGAAAATTAGTATGAAAATTCTCATACAACAAAGGCTTTTTTTGTTGTTTATTGTTTCCGATTATACACAGTCTTTAGTTTCTGATTTTTCTTGTATGAAAATTGTTACGTAATCGGTACACGTTAAGCAAAAATAGTTTGTTCTGTTCCCGTATGAGAAAAATTTTGGAGCTTGTCCCTTTGGAAATTTTCATTCAGAAGGTCGGATTTGGCTGTAGAATGTTGTGTACACACTATACGAAAATCGTACGAAAGAACTTTGGACGAAAATGATTTCGAAAAACATACACTCAGCTGTGGGAGCAAGCAATCGTGCCATCATGTAATGACCGTTAAATCGTTCAATGGACATAAATGAATCCGTTTTTTGTTCTTTTTTCACATATTCCTAGTGCAAACAGTTTGGACAAAAACACATTAACCTTTCAATTCATAGTTTGTTCAGCAGAAAATTTACAAACTTGTCCTTCATTTTTTCGGCTCAAAAACATAACAACCGATTCCTGATTCGTGACCATTAACTGGCCGAAAAACAAAAGAACTGTCCAAATTACCAAATTCCGGCTGATTTATTTCAGATAGTGTATGTGAAGGAGAACCCTATCACTCTGGACTCATTTCATACACTTTTTTTGGATTACACAAATGGGACAGTAATGTTTGTCAGGAATGTGTCTCGAGAAAGATGTGAAGACTGGCCTGTTTGATTCTGAATATATTCATTGAAAGGGCTATTCACCTTGACCTCTGTTCCATGTTCTTTGGTATTGGAGACGGACAGTCTATCCCTGGTGATCTTCCTATTGTTTGTATATTAAGGTGTGCTGTGTGTCTCTTTGTTAATTGCTAAAGAACTTCTGTCCAGAGGGCAAGATAATTGGTTCAGACTGATTCTCTTTCTATACACAATCTCATCAACAAGATAATGTAATCGGGCCTGGTCAGGAGGGGGGGACGTGTCCCTGTGTTGTATATATAGTGTGTGAGACTGGTTAATAAAAGTATCTTTTACCCAGCATTAAGCCTTGGCTCATGTATAGGGAGTGTTATGCTATGCCAGTGTTATTTTGCCTAGATGGATTATTTGCTGTTCTGAAAAAGGGGAACCCGTGACGGTGAGAGGGGGTCAGACCGTCACAGTGTATAGCCAGCATTAGATTGTGTGGAGGACCAAGGCGAAATGCCTGAGCAGCAGTGCAGCTAGAGAGCAAGGAGGCTGAACGTCATTAATGTTCGTGTTGATGGTGGAAACCCCTGTGTGGGCAGAATGTTTGTGTGTGAATATTTTCATTCATTTTTATTTAAGTGGGCGGACATGCCTTTAACCACTTCAAGGCGGCAATACTTATATACAGTATATGTTGCAGTTTTGAAGGGGTTTACCTGGATTATGGGTAAAGATATCAGCCATAACCCCATTATTTTCTCAGGGGAACACTTTAGAAGAGCTAGTCTTCTAAAGACACTTTAGGGAGGATGTAGTAGTCATCTGGAATGGAAATGAAGCCTCTTTTAAAGTGGTTGTAAAGTCAGAAGGCTTTTTCTCTTAATGCATTCTATGCATTACGATAAAAAGCCTTCTGTGTGCAGCAGCCCCCTAATACTTACAGTACATGAGCCCATCTCGATCCAGCAATGTTGCAGAAGTGTCTCGGCTGCCCAGAACTCTCCCTCCTCATTGGCAGAGACGGCAGCACAGCACCATTGGCTCCCACTGCTGTCAAAGTCAGTGAGCCAATGAGGAGAGAGAGGGGGCAAGGTCAGGCCATGGCTCCGTGTCTGAATGGACACAGGGAGCTGTGGCTCGGCTCAGGTGCCCCCATAGCAAGCTGCTTGCTGTGGGGGCACTCAACAGGAGGGCCAAGAGAGCCAAAGAGGGACCAGAGAAGAGGAGGATCTGGGCTGCTCTGCGCAAAATCACTGCACAGAGCAGGTAAGTGTAACATGTAAAAAAAACCCAGAGACTTTAGTATCACTTTAAGGATTTTCTGGAGAAAATAAATAACAAATATGGTTTGTCCTTTTCATCAATATGGAGTTATGAAAAGACTGGAGAGTTTTGGGAGATTATTTGGTCTGGCTCCTGGATTATTTATCTCCAGAGGGGGTAAGGCGCATCTTGACCTACTCTATTCGGGGGGGGGGGGGGTTTGGTGGTCTGGGGAGTTCTCCTGAGTGGTTCTGAAGGTGGGACATTGGTGAAAAACACATTGAAGACATGTTATTAATGCACAGAGCACTTTTTATTAAGGACTATCAGCACTTTAGATTAAATAATAATATATTAATAATATAATAATATTTTTGAGCCCTTTAAATGAAAATTGGTCATTTGTATTGTACTGTAAGCACTTACACTACATTGTACTTCATTTATTCTATAAAAAATGTGTTGAATATAGTAGAGCACTGTGCACTATAGACATAAAACAGAAATGCTAGTTCTAGCGAAGTCAGGTAAAGAAGTGTAGAGTAGTCAAACAAGCTGAGGGAGGAAAAGGTGGATTCAGTGAAAAAACTGCAACAGAAGGGTAGCAGGGTCTAGCCACAATGAGAATATCACACAAAAGACAGCAACAAAAACTAAACAATTACAGGGTTTACACTGAACTCTCTCAGGACAGAACAGGCAAAAACAACAATACACAAAGCCAAGATCAGACATCATTAACTGCAATGTGAACACCGTATTGGACAAGAGATGTTTGGATCCTGGGCTCTTTTATTAGCCTATCGACCTATCGGGACTCGTGCGATTGATTACACCCTCCCATGTACACATGTACACAGCTCACCTAAATTGATAAATAGAGCACACTTGTTTGAATAAAAATGAAGCCTGAATTGTAGAAGAGGGATCAGCTGGAATAAAGCAGAATAACGTAAAAAGAGCAGGAGTAAAAGTGAGACAAGCAATAGGTTAACAGTACACCAATGAGTGCCTATTCCCAGCCAAGTGCCTGACCCTGACCCCCGTCAAAGATAGAGGACCATGGTGCAGGCGACTACTGAGCCAACCACATGTACAGTAGATTCCTAGCACGATCAAGGCCAAAAACCCCTCCTATTCAATAGGTAATTTATGCCTGAGAGGGCCGCCATTGTGTTACCATCTATGGTAACTCAAAAGACAAACTTTTCATTGTCCAGTATAAGAGATTCATTTACCAGCGTCCAATGTTATATTATGAAACCAAACTCATATTTACTATGACAAAAATCACAAAATAGCTATTTGGAGCTTTATTAACAGGTTCCAAAGATTATGTATTAGATATGCATACCTACAATATTCTAATCCATAACATAGGAAACATACCTTCTGTGATTAGCTCATAATGCATTATTCTTTTAAGTACAAGAGTGAACGAGTTTTTTGTAAGCTTTTGTCTACCACTGACATGAAAAAAAGCAGCAAAAGATTATCCACACAGATTATAGCTTGAGGCACAAAGGCCCCCTAGATGACAAAAACATCATCCATTTAATTAAACCCCATGCAAGCATTATCAATATACTGTAAAATAACATAGCAGGCAATAGTCAAAATAATAAAAGCACTCAAGTGGCATAATAGCAAAAAAGCCAAAGCTGTTAATCCCCAAAGACATGCCATGTCATGTCTGAGAAAAGCCGTAAACAAGTGCAAAATATAAGGATACCGTATTTCAGCCAATCATGTCTGAACAACATGTAGCTTTATTCATGGAATTACTTTGATAGCTCTTATCTACATAATACCTTCTAAGCATATCATTACCCACAATCTCTCTAATCCAGAACATTCAGACAAACTTTTTAATATCGAAATAAAATTTCTTTGACTTTGCCAAATGTGCAACAGTGTTAGTTTACTGCAGTTTTTTGTTTTTGTAAAGTTTATGGCTACAATAAAGGTTGCTATTGTGAAGCTCGGCATTTATTTATGAAAATATGAGCTGCAGTACAGCTATCCAATTATGTAGTAAAGTCATGGGAAATCTAATAACTTCTGTGTATTTGAGCTATATAATTATTCATTATTTATAAAGGGCTGATGTATTCTCGAACTTTGTACTTTTGGGAACAATATACAAAAGAAAATAGTGCAATTCACATGGAGAGCTACATAACAGAAATAACTATTTAAATGATCTTTTTCATGAAAGAAATATATCTGGTTATAAATTGAAAAGGCACATTTTTAAAACTAAGACAAAGAAAATGCTTTACTTCTGACATAAAACATTTAGCATCAAAGCATGTAAACTTTTACGTTTGTAAGTAAGGTCAAATTTACCATATATATATATATATATATATATATATATATATATATATATATATATATATATATATATATACACACATATATGGGCAAATTATATTTTTCAAAATAAATTAACAGCAGACTAAAATGTCAAGCTGCATTGTTTACAATTTATTAACATTAAAGTGGACTTGGATCTAAAGTGCTTATAAATCTCAGACATGAAAAATTAACAAAGCACATCTCACTATAATGTGTACTAGCCTGAATCCAAAGCAACAAAGTCTGGTTCTTCTCTGAACTATCCTCTCTGCTATCTGCATGGGTAACTTCAGACACTTTTTGTTGACACAACAGCTTAGAGTGGGGTTGTCATGCCATTGATCATGATCTAGCCGACGGGTAGATCGCGAACACAGCCCTGCAATGCCAATCCTCTGCCCTAGCCTCTGCTGCTCTCTTCTTAACTTCCGAATGGACAGTGGAAGGTATCATAGTACTGGATGAAGGGTGGGAGCAGGAGCTGCCAGAGTTAGCTTTTCCCATTAACCAGAAGATGATTGGTTTCTGGGATCCTGAGTGGTCCTAGCAACCAATTACCAGCTTGTTAATGTGAAAAGTTAACTCTGGTAGCTTTGGCTCCCACCCTCCACCCAGTACTGTAAAACCTCCCGCTCTCTGCTCTACTGTGTAAGGTAGGAAAGTGCTACCTACTCACTGGTGTGTGTGTGTGTGTGTGTGTGTGTGTGTGCTGCTTTTGGGGGGTTAGAGGACACTACAGTAGGGGGTGATGAAGGGGCCACAGGACACAGCTATGGGGATGCAGAGGGGCAGAGGATGCTACAAGGGGGAGGGGTGTGATATGAAGGAGACAGAGGGCACTGCTATGAGAGGGGGCCAAAGACACTACAGTTGGGGGTGTTATGTGAAGGGTACAGAGGACACTGCTTTGGGGGGGCAAATGGTACTGCTATAAGGGGAGGGGCAGGGTACCATGCTGTGTATTTATTGGGAGCTTGATATTTATCATTTTTTTTTTTTTAAGGGATCTACAGAAGAAAGGGCTGCAGGTATATGATGGAGGATGTGTTTATTCTCTGAGATTAGGCACTGCACTGGGTTTTTTCGATGGTTTACAACCACTTTAAATACTGAAGATCTGTTGCCTTATAGTTAACCTCTAGACTTGTTATTTGTGCCTATGCAGTACCCTGAAATATTTAACATCCGTTTTAAATTTCTCTAGAAAAGAGCATACTGTATTTTTGAAGAAAAAAAAGTGCATTTATTATTTTTTCCTATAGGAGCTTGAAAAGCATTGCACCCGTGATCAGCGGTGTATTGTCAGGTTTTAGAATACAAGCCCCACAGCTTTCAGCTCATACCTCCATATGGGCTGTCAGTTGAAAGCTGCAGTGCTTGTGAATAAACTAAAAGGACACTCATCAGCGACCTTACAGTTCATTTAACTACAAGTCATCTGCTGCAGTGGCGGACAGTACATGTAGTTCATTGACAGTAAACTGTGAATGAATGATTTGTTTTTGAATTGTGACAGCAAGTTTCCCCACCCGCTATCACACTAAGGGGCAATTGAGTTAGAGGTGGCAGGTTCAGGAACATGTTACATGCTCCACTTTAAATACAGGTGGAACGTGTTCCAAAAGGTGAACTTATCCTTTAAGCCTCATAGTTGTATATCTGCAGTGTGAAATCATCTAAAACACAACTGCCTTAAGATTTGGAGTGAGATTTAGTGATGTCACTATTGTGGAGCTCAATGTTCTCCTTGCTGAAGAGTAAGTTGTACCCGAGGATCTGTATTTTAAAGCAAAACAAAAGTTTTTGTTAGTTTTTTTTTAATTGCTACCAGGTAGGCCAAAGGCCAATAGGCTGTTAACTCTCCAAGGCAATTTGCCTAGGAGGTTAGTGAATGTGATGCAGTTTCACTATGTATAGAATACACAATTACGTGCAAGGACCAAAAAACATTTTTTTGCTTGCACATGTTTGGGTGATGGAAGTTAGCAGAGCTTCACCTCAATCACAGCTCTGGGAAAAATGTCCCTTCAAAGGGAACAGCAAACAGCCTGTTTGCCTTTAGTAAATCAAACCTTTTTTTTCATAAAAGCCTCTGCCTCACTTCATCAAATTTTCTTTTCAGCATACCTTGTGTACCAGGGAGCATTAACCAAGATCACCAAAGGATGCCCAACTGAAAACAAGAAAACAAAGATGCCAATGACAAAGCAACAAGGAAGACCACATTTGATCTCTTGAGGAGGCATTTCGGAAGGCAGTGCATGGTTGCACATTATAGAAAAGCCCACCCATCATGATGTAGTATTTAGTTCCCCTTTAAAAATATGGGGATGTGTGGCGCGCTTTCAGAAGTAGAAAATTAAATATATAAATTAATAATTGCTGTGATTAAATTATATATGGTGAATGAATAAATATTGTGTTGTATTCTCTCAATTCCTTATCCTCGTGATTTATAAAATTATATAAAAAGCTAAAATAAAGTACAATCAATCTTCAAGGTGTTAAAATCAAATATTCTAAACTAGAAAGTGCTTCAATCCAATAAATATATTACATAATACAATAAATTCTTTAAATCAAACTGGGTGTTTTCAATCTTCAAAATTATTCAATAAACCGTGTCCATAATTATCAATACAGTCAATAATGCAATCTTCAATAAGTGCTCGTGCTTTCTTTCCACCTTAAATGATTATAAAAGATCCAATTGTGTGTCTCCAACTTATATCCTAAAGTGCTTCTGTGCAGTATAAGGTGCTGTGCCTTGTTCCTCCACCAGGTGTCACCTCTAGGTGTACAAAACTCTCACCTTCATACAGTGATTAGATCGCCTGAATGTATGTAATAAACCCCCGATTGGGTGTTGGTAAGCCTGGATTTACTGCCTGCGGCTTCCTAGTCCTTATCCCGGTATCCTTCTCTGGGTCCGCCTCGGTATGTTATGGTCCTCAGGGGTCCTAGTCTCCTATCGCGACCTCAAGGCTCATTTAAACATAAAGTGCCATCATGGTGCAGTATTTCTTTAAAACCACTTTATTAATAAAACATGTCATTGCACTTACAATTTTTCCACTTGGTATGGGCGTAGTATTACTCTGCGTATCGTTTGGCTCCGGTCCGTAACGTCACTTCCGGTTACTATGGCTTGCTCCTCCTACGTGTTACGTCACATCACGTGACTTCCTCAGGGAGTGGCTCTAATACTACGCCCATATCAAGTGGAAAAATTGTAAGTGCAATGACATGTTTTATTTACTTCTGAAAGCGCGCCACACATCCCCATATTTTTATTTACTAACTGGGTTCTGGTATCAGTCCAGTGGTGCAGCAGTCGGAAGGGATCAAAATCACCTCCTTTGATAGCGCAGGAACCACCTACACATATAAAATAGTTCCCCTTTAAGCATCTCCCTGAATCTGCTTCATTTATTCTTTGGATTTAGCTCTCTCTTATGGCTTTTTAAACATTCCCCACCAGATATCAGTATTGTAGCCCGGACTTGAGGAAGTATGAAGAAGTCTCCACACAGAGATAGTGTGATAGTATTATGGTAAGTCAGTAATGGAGCAAAGATGTGATGCAGAAAGCCTACAGGCAATACTGGTGAATAGTCCTTTGCCCTCTGCTTTCCTTTTTTTTTGGCACAGATTCAACAGCTCAGGTCCTCTTTAACCGCTTTACAAGCGCACACTGCAGTTATACTGCGGCAAGCAGCCTCTCCTGGGCAAACCGATGTAGCTATACGTCGGTCGCGTGCAGGAGGCTAGCCCCCGCTCGTTAGCATCCCGTCCCCTCGTCAGCGGGGAAGCCGATGCAGCGGGCAGGCAGCTCCGATTGCCACCTGACACCCACGATCGTTCCCTGCTTAGAGAGAAGAACGGTCAGCTGTTGTAAACACAGCTGACCGTTCTTCTCCCTGGAATGATCATAGAGCCCATGTGATCCTTCTATATAGGATCACATGTCTCTATGGTCATTTCAGAAGCCACGCCCCCCCAAAGTTAGAATCACTCCCCTAGGCTCACATTCAACCCCTTGATCACCCACAGGGTTAACCCCTTCCCTGCCAATGGCATTATTACAGTAACAGTGCAGAGTTTTTAGCGCCGATTACTGTAGTAATGTCACTGGTAACTCCAAAAGTGGCAAAAATGTCAGTTAGGGGTCCGATCTGTCCACCGCAATGTCGCAGTCCCGCAAAAAATCGCAGATCGCCGCCATTACTAGTAAAAAAAAAAAAAAAAAAATAAAAATAACATAAATATTTCCAGTAGTTAGTAGACTCAATATCTTTTGTGCAAACCAATCAAAATATGCTTATTGCGATTTTTTTTACCAACAATATGTAGCAGAAAACAAATTGGCCTAAAATGTTAAAACATTTTGATTTTTAATTTTTTTTTTGGGAATGTTATATAGTAGAATGTAAAAAATATTGTTTTTCTTTTTTATTTTTCAAAATTGTCGCTCTTTTTTTATTTATAGAGCAAAAAATAAAAATCGCACAGGTGATCAAATACCACCTAAAGAAAGCTCCTTTTTTTTTCAGGTACAGCGTTGCATGACCGCGCAATTGTCCGTTAAACGAAAGCAGTGCCGAATCGCAAAATATGGCCTGGTCATTAAGGGGGCAAATCCTTCCGGACTTAAAGTGGTTAAGTGAGCACAAATAGACATTTAAATGTAGAGCAAATGTATACTTTTTTGCACTATATGCTCTATATTATTACTTATGCTTAGCTAACTGGCAGACAACAACTTTTTTTCCCCAAATGCTATCTTGTTATCAGTTATGTTTAATGCAATTAAAAACACAGCGATTGGCTACAATACAAAGGAACTGTAAATGTCCCTACTTACAAGTACCTGTATCTTTACAATGACAAACACAGGCAGAAAATTTAATAATCCACATCACATTTCCATTAACTATAATCCCAAAGGCCTCCTTGCAATGCTGTGGTTTCTGATTATGTTCAGGTCAACACCAATCATTCCAGATTGCATGATCTGATCCAAAATTGGACACAATAATTTGACAACAGAGAGTCAAAACAGATGGTCCAGATATAATGACTGGAGCCAAAACGGGTTCTCTAAAACAAACAGACGCAAAACCTATTTCTAAAAATATTCCATTCCAGCTGAGTGACAATATTAGATATGACACTGAACAATCTATTATGATTGCAAGTTATTTGCTTGTATTGCATGTTCTGGTGATGCCTTCTACTGTACATTCTATTTTAAGCCAAGTTCTATTTTTGAAAACATTTTCATCCAAGCTATATATGTTTTAATGTGGAATTTTAGATAGAAAATTAAGTCCTGCTAGATCACTTAAGACTGGCTCCTTTTGCAAGTATAGCTATTTAAAACATTAGAAATAAGTGCTGATAAAAACAAGGTGGGAGGTGGACGTGAGGGAGCTGGAGGACGAAAAGTGGAAGGATGTCCTTGCATCTTGTAAACTTGCTTCCCAAAAAATATCTGACAGACGCACACAGCTATATATACTTCATTAATTCTACATTACCCTTATCCGCTTATCTAAATATAGGCAAAATCAGGATTCCTCCTGCCGTGTTGAGTCTGGTAGTTCGTTTGATCATTTACTATGGGCTTGCCCGATCATCCAGGGATACTGGGCACAGATTGTACAGTTTTTGCATGACCACATGGGCTCGCCTCTAACCCTGTGCCCTAAACAGTGTTTACTGGGAATACTCCCTGATCAGGAGACCAATCGTCATCACCACACTTTATTACAGGAAACACTGTTTACAGCTAGAGTGATGATAGCAAGAGTATGGTTTCAAGCATCCCCACCTGCACTAAGTGACGGATGACAGCCGTTAACCAGTCCTTACCATATAAAAATGTTATCTACGTGCACAGAAAGTGCCCAGCTAGGTATTACAAAATCTGGGATCGTTTGTTAGACTCGGGTTTCACCTCTTCAGAGGAAGACCCAGCTATAAACTGATCATTTGTAACACACATAATACCACCTCCTTTGTTTTATTCATGTACTCATAGACCCTTGTGAGATTATACTTTCTCTGCTAACATTTCTCACACCTGACATTTCACAATTAACCATAGTAGCATGAATGCCCTTTGGGCAAACCACTTGGTTTGATACTTATTGCTTATTCTAAGTGTTAATTATAACATTATGTACTAGAGACCATTGTTTTATTCTCCACCTCTGTACGCCTCTTTATTTTACAAACAAATTGAAATAAATAAGTGCTGATATGATATGGTTTCACCCTGCTCTGCACATGCTCAGTTGCTCTACATTTTTAGAGGCTGATCTGCTGATAGCCTTAAATCAGCGTTAAACCCTCCTATCCCTTATAGCCAAGGAAGCTGCTTTAGTTTGATCTGCAACTGCCAAGGTGTTGCACATGTGATCAGTTATGACACCAGCCATTTCATGATTTGACGGGTTTAGTTGAGAACACAATCAAATGTAACAGTTCGAAATCCTGGCATTCCAGGAATGTAACTTTTTTTTAAATTCGTTAAATCAATGGGTTTAGTTCCATTTTATGATTTACTGCTGTTCAGGGGCTCTGGGCTTCACCAAAATGGCAGGCCTCAAGCAAGAACAAATTGCTGGAGGCAGTTTACAGCACATACTAGTTTTGGTAGCATAATTATTAATGTGGAATGTATGTTCCTTGCCAGAGAACATTTTTTTATCAAGTTATTATGGGCTAAATTCTATGTATGGATGTACCCTGAAGTTAAACACATTCTCCATGGGATAGTCCTCTTTTTTAGCTCTAAAAAGAGCATTAAATTTCAGACAAATCACAGATGTTTGAAAGACTTTGCTCCACTAGACCAGTGTTTCTCCACCTTTTTTCAGTCAAGGCACACTTTACAATCTCGAGGCACTATCTCTGCACAATCTCGAGGCACCCCGTTCTAAAATTTAAACAATGAAATTAATAGTTTTACATAATTCTGCAACACCCATATGCATAGGACACCTAACATTAGTGGTGATTTATTCTTCCAAAGCAAACACCCTTGCACACTGGTACTGACTAGAATTCCAATGTTTCTCTTCTACCTCAGTTTCTCTCCCTCACTCAGCTAATGTGGCCCCAGTGCTGATGGAGAGGGGCAAACAAGGATGCTATGCCGGTGCCCAATGTCTTCCTTATAACCGGTGATGCCACCGGTTGTTAGGACACTGGCGGCTGGAAGGTTGTAATGGTACACAATGAAAAACTGTGGCTTTAGGCAGGCGTGATCCACTTGCGGGCTTGTATACAATATTTAAGCAGTTTATAGGCACCCCTAAAGACACCAAAAGGCACCCCAGGGTGCCTTGGCACACTGGTTGATAAAGACTGCACTAGACTACTCATATTAAATGACCTTGCATATGATACTTGTCAATACACTGTATACCAATTTAAGCTGCTTCCTATGGGGGCACTCTGAGGGCGGCAGTGACAGAAGAGCCGGCAGGGGACCCCAGAAGAGGAGGATCAGAGCTTGGTATTTTAATGAAAAAAAAAAAACATAGAGCTTTAAAATCACTCTAACATTAGAGTCATTTAGCAGATGGCAGCTGTGTAATCTCAGCCTCCAATGTGCAGACATTCAAAAGCCTTGTGACTTCCACTTGGAGCCACCATCTAGGATGTGAAGTCAGTGCTGTCACTCAAATGATATTCTGAAGTATTGCCCTTTGTTTCTCCTCCAACAGCTGCATAAAAGACCATGTAGGTAGGTGAATAGTGGGACAAAGAAGCAGGGGCAGAACAGGTAGTAATTAGACACTCCCAAAAGAGAAGAGGGCTATGATGTGCAAGAAGGAGGAGGGCTATGCTAGGGAATTGACTTTTCGTGGAGTAGTCAGATTTTCTAGCAAGTTAAGGGGCACATAGCAATTTAATACAAAATAGTTAATAGTAAGGAAAATACTACAGGTACAGTGGGGAAGGCAAGAAAGGAGTGGCCCAAGAAGAAGCACATTAAGGTCATGGAGTGGCCTAGCCAGTCTGCAGACCTGAATCCTATAGAAAATTAATGAAGAGAGCTGACATTCGAGTTGCCAAGAGACAGCCAAGAATCCTTAAAAATTTAGAGAAGATCTGTAAAGAAGAGTGGACCAAAATCCCCCCTGAGATGTGTGCAAACCTGGTAATCAACTACAAGAAACATTGTACCTCTGTGCTTGCCAACAAATGTTTCTCCACCAAGTACTAAGTCATGTTTTGCTTGGGAATCAAAAACTTTTTTTACTAACTGAACTGCAACTCAATTTATAACATTTGTATTATGTGTTTTCTTCTGGATTTGTATTTGACATTCTGTGTCTATCATTTAAAATACATTTATGATAAAACATAATAGACCCTTCATTTCTTTGTAAGTGGGCAAACTTACAAAATCTGCTGGAGATCAAAAAATTATTTTCCCCACTGTATGCATTTCATATTTTTCTGTAAATTTACCTGCATATTTTATTTTCAATTTAAATGTTTTACATATATCCTGCTGTATGTATATATTCAGCCTTGTATTGAGGTGGTTATACTGGGATCATGATTGGGGCTCAATTATCTTTGTAGGTGGTCAAATGGGGGACCCCCCTGCCTTTGGTACAGGAGAGACCAGGACTGATCCAACTGGCAGCACTGGCTGCACTGCACAGAGTGAGAGGAAATGATATTGTTCCTCCCCTTCTTGGACATCACAAACCGAAAGAAAAATGGATTTTTGTAAAACCGTAAAATCCTTTTCTCTTAAGCTCATTGACAGACGCAGTCCTCTTGATTAATATCAAATTGGGTTATACTGCCCTCTACAGAAGTAGGACACTAGGCAGAAGGAAAACATTCTGGCCACACCTTAGGGGCAGTCCCAGAGGGTATATCCTCTCTCTCCCTGCTACAGGATGTCAGTTATGTCACAAAGCAGTGTCAGAGAATTTAACCCAACCCAACTCAAAAGTAGAGGGGCGGGTACTGCGTCTGTCAATGAACTTAAGAGAAAAGGATTTTACAGTAAGATTTTACAAAAATCCATTTTTCTCCGTCGCTCATTGACAGACGCAGTCCTCTTGATTAATATCAAATTGGGACATCCCAAAGCAGTGCCACAAATGAGGGGTGGGATAACAGAAATCAAAATCCAATCTAGAAGGCCCAACCGGCGCCAACTAGAAGTTTTAAAGGCTCATCAGACAAAAGGATGAGACTCAACTGAAAACCCAACAGAAAAAACCCTTGAGGTAGACCAACGGTCTCCTCAAATTGCGGCCTGCAGAACCTTGCGGCCAAAAGAGGCATCCGACGATGCCATCACAGCAACTTTATAAAATTTTGTAAAGGTATGAACCGACGACCAGGTAGCCGCCTTGCAAACCTGGACCACTGACGCCTGTTGGCGGAAGGCCCAGGAAGCACTAAGCGCCCGAGTGGAGTGTGCCTTAACAGGGAACGGAGGATTCCGACCCTTAATAGAATAAGCCTGTACCACCGTCTGCCTGATCCATTTGGAGATAGTCACAGCAGATGCAGGCAACCCCTTTTTGGGGCCATCCGTGATCACAAAAAGTGAATCCGTCTTACGAAGCGAGTCCGTAGTTTTCAAGTATACCCTGATTGCCCGAACCACATCCAAGGAATGTAACGCAAACTCCCGAGGATGACTGGGCTTAGGACACAGGGAAGGTAACACAATATCTTTATTCAGATGAAACTCTGAAACCACTTTAGGAAGGAAGGATGGATTCAGACGAAGAACCACCTTATCCCTATGAACCACCAGATATGGGGAACGACAAGATAATGCGGCCAGTTCTGACACCCTGCGTGCAGAAGTAATGGCCACTAAGAAGGCCACCTTCTGGGATAACGTAAGCAAGGGAATCTCCCTGATATCTTCAAAGGGAGGTTTCTGAAGAACCGACAACACCAGATTAAGATCCCAGGGCAGTAAGGGCGCGCGCACTGGCGGAGCCAGGTGCCGCACCCCCTGGATGAAATTCCGCACCAAGGAATGGGTAGCCAAAGGTTTCTGAAAGAAGTTTGCTAATGCTGAAACCTGACCCTTGACAGTACTCAAGGCCAGCTTCTGCTCAACCCCCTGTTGCAGAAAAGCCAAGATTCGGGTCACTGAATAGGCACGTGGAGGAAATCCAAAGGATTCACACCACGCAATATAAGACCTCCATGTGCGATGATAGACCTTTCTGGAAGTCGCTTTCCTTGCTTTAATTAAAGTAGGAATAACTGAAGTTGACAATCCCTTGTCCTTCAGCACCTGAGTCTCAATAGCCAGGCTGTTAAAGCCAGCGATTGTAAAGCAGGATGGAAGATCGGTCCCTGAGACCGCAGATCCTCCCTGAGAGGAAGTCTCCAAGGAGCGTCCGCGACCAGCCTGACCAAGTCGGCGTACCCGGGTCGACGAGGCCAGTCCGGAGCTACCAGGATAACTGGAATTCCCTCCACCTCTATCCTGCGAAGAAGTTTCAGCAGCAACTTGAGAGGAGGGAAGACATACAGTAGCTGATACTGTCCCCACGGGGCGACCAGCGCGTCTGCTGTGTCCGCTCGAGGATCTCGGGAGCGGGCTACAAACCTCCGCACCTTCCTGTTGAGCCGAGCTGCCAACAGATCCACCTCCGGGGTGCCCCAATGAAGGCACAGCTGGTGAAATACCTCTGGATGAAGAGGCCATACCCCTTGATCCAGAATCTGACAGCTGAGATAATCTGCCTTCCGATTTTCCACCCCCGGAGTGAATACTGCGGAGAGAGCCGGAACAAACCGTTCCGCCCAATGAAGAATGCTGGCCACTTCTATGACCGCCAGGGCACTCTTGGTGCCCCCTTAGTGATTGACATAAGCCACGGCCGTGGCCTTGTCCGACTGGATCCAAACCGGGCTGCCCTGAAGCTGCTCGGTCCAGTAAATCAGACAAAGTCTGATCGCTCTCCCAATACATTTATCGGTAACCTGGATTCTATCGGAAGAAAAGACTTCCCCTGGCTAAGCATCAGAGACCGAAGCCACCAGACCAGAGACTCCCTGGTCCGCTTGCTCAACCGGATCCGATTGTCCAGAAAATCGGGATTCCGATTCCATTTGAAAAGAATCTCCTTTGGGAGAATTCGGGTATGAGACTGGGCATACGGTACTGCCTCTAAGAAGGCCACCATCAGTCCCAGGATCCTCATGCAATCTGTAAGGAGACACACCCTTGCCAAGGATGTCTCCAAGGTTAGGCCCAGATAGTTCGATCTCCTGGTGGAAACTAGGAATGATCTTTGGGAAAAGTGAAGAAAACGCTGATCTGTTCAGATGAACTCCATCTTGAATTCTTGTACCCGGACAAAATGATTGAGTGCTCTTAAGTCCAGAATTGGACGCACCTTGCCCTCCTTTCTGGGTATTGCGAATAGGTTCGAATAGAACCCCTGAAAACGCTCTGCTCAAGGAACGGGAACTACCGCTCCCTGTTGCATCAAGTCCATTACTGCCCCCCGCAAAGCTTTTAAGCGATCCGGGGATAGTCGAATGTTGGAAGGGAAGAATTGCACCGGTAGAAGTGATCGAAACTCGATCTTGTATCCCGACCGTATGACCTCGCGAACCCCTTTGTCCGGGATTCTGGAAAGCCATGGATCCGGAAACCGGTGAAGACGTCCCCCCACCCCAGAGATGGGTGGGGGCGCACCTTCAGGCTGTATTGGTCTTATCTTCAGGTTTGGCTGAGCCGGGCTTTTGTTTACCCGACCAGCGCCCTCTGAAACCCCCTGAAGGGGCCTTGGAGGGCTTCCCCTTATTGCCCGCCCCAGCGGAACGAACAAACTTCTTATGAGTGGAAAAGGAAGGTCCTCGCTTGTTACGAGGTCCTTTACCTTTAGCAGTCTGTGGTAAAAAAGTGCTCTTGCCCCCAGTGAGATCCTTTATAATCTCATCCAAGGTGGCCCCAAACAGGCGATCCCCTTGAAAGGGGAGATTAGCCAAAGCTTTTTTGGAACCTTGATCCGCCGACCAGCACTTTAACCACAACACGCGTCTGAGGACCACTGCTGAAACCGATGCACGCCCTAGCAAGGGAGTGGCGTCCAGGGCGGCATCACAGATGAACTGTAGCCCTTCTATAATCTGCTCCAGCAAATCTGATACTGCCGGGGGGATACTTCTCCCCTTTATATCCCGGCGTAACAATTTGGTCCATTCTGTCAATGTTTGTGAAACTAAACCAATGGCAACCACTGGCCTAAATGTTGACCCTATCAGGGACAAAATGGAGCGGGATTCCGCTTCCACTTTTCGATCCACCGGATCCCTAAAGGACAGAGCGTCCTCCAACGGGATAACAGTGGCTTTATTTAGTCTGGAAATCGGTGAATCCACCACTGGTGGTACCGTCCATCTTTTAAGGAGGGATTCCTCAAACGGATAGCGCCTAGCAATGCGTTTGGAAATAGCAGGGGTTCGTTTCGGACGATCCCATTCTTTCTTGCGCTATGGCGGAGGCAGAAATGTCCTCCTTACTGTCTGAGGAGACCGTACCCGAGACAGCAGCCCCAGAAGAGGGACCTGCAGCTGCAGTGACAAGCTCAGAATCCGTATCTGAAGTGTCAGATGAAATAGGGGTAGGCGGGGGTCGCTTTCTTGACCCCCGTCCCTGACAGGCCACCTCCACCCGGGATACCAAAGACTCCAAAACTGCTGATAATGCATCAATCATAAGTGGGGCACTAGAGGGTCCTGCGGCCACCTCGAGGGGATCAGGTGGGGATACATGTGGGGCAGGGTCCATGATTAATCCAAGACACTTGCCAGTAAACAAAAAATATTTGCAAAGAAAAAAACTTTTTTTTTTGTAATCCCCCAGCGCAACAGCGCCCCTCAGTGTTACCTGCTTTGGACCCCACAGAGAGAGAGAGAGACTCCAAGGCTCACCACCTGATGCACAGAAGTTTCTATCAACCTGCTCTCAGCGCTGTCTCTTACAGATAGGAAGTCTTTTGGATCGTTTTCCCGGGTAAAGGAGGCGGCTCCGCCCCTTTACACGCCTTCCGGCGCCTCCCATGCTACTCCTCGAGGTAGCTGGTCATCTCCAAAATGGCCGTCCCCATGCTGGAGACACGAGGCTACGCCAAGATGGCGGCCCCGCGCGACCTGCGGGAGGATGGCGGCGGCCTGTGGAAAGATGGCAGCGGCCTGCTGCGGCCTGCGGAAGGTAGTCATCGGCCTGTGCGGCCTGCGGGAGGATGGCGGCCTGCGGATGGCGGTAGTCCAGGCACAGGCATCGGCCTGTATTGCAACCTTATGTATCAGGTAGGATGCTATCACCCTCTTACATGGCCATCCTAACAGTAATGCCAGCCACTGACTTCAGTCATGGTCCCTTTACAGTGCCCCTCATACAGTGACTTCCGATAGTCAGCTCCCAAACCAAGCCTCCTGGTTCTTATTCACTAAATCACCCTCAAGTGGGGGATCTGTGACACCTGTTATAGGATAGAGGGGGGATCCAGGATCATAAGGGTCCGATCATCCCAGGGAGGGGCCCGCGTCCACCCACAAACCCATCAGGGGGAGAGGGGGAACATTTTACTCACCATACCGGAACAGGTGGGCGCCAACTCCTGACAGAACCCCTCTCCACCGAGGTGGGGGGGCTGTCGACCAATACGGACGCCGTGACTCAGTTTCCAACTGGTCGTCGGCGTCCTGGCGAGACGTTTAACTCGCATGGTCAGTCCCCGTCCAGTGGGACTATGTCGCGGCCGACCCAGCGCGGAGCTAGGGCCTGCACGCGCTTGTAGGCTGACTGGGGTGACCACTGGATGTCAACATCCAGCCCGTCGCCCAGTTTCAGCATACTTGCTTGAAGATCTCACAGGAACAACTGGAGAAAAAAAGCTGCCTAAAAAAAAAAAAATTTCTAAAAAATCTTGCCAGGACCAAAGATCCCAGCAAGGAACTTAGGTCCTTACTCCTGACTAGACAGAAAAAACTGACATCCTGTAGCAGGGAGAGAGAGGATATACCCTCTGGGACTGCCCCTAAGGTGTGGCCAGAACGTTTTCCTTCTGCCTAGTGTCCTACTCCTGTAGAGGGCAGTATAACCCAATTTGGTATTAATCAAGAGGACTGCGTCTGTCAATGAGCGACAGAGAAATATATATTTATTTTTTTAAATGTTTTGGAGTTTTAAGTAGTTTTCTAGACACAAAAAACAATGCTGACTTTTACATGTATGTGAGAAATGTCAAGAAATGTCAGAATTGGCCTGGAGATAAGATGGTTACAGGGGGTCTCTGAAGGGGTCTCTTTAGAGCCAACATGCTATTCTAATAGATTTGAATTTAAGGGTAAAGATAAGGGGATTGGGCAGTACAACCACACTGATTTATTTTAGGGTTCAAATACAAAATAATATTTATTCCGATATGTTTACATTTGCTAACAACCTAATACATATGTGCCACAGTATAAAGTATAAGCATGCACTCCACTGTAATGGTTACATTTTTAAACTTACTCATCTTGCTGACCATTTGTGATATGATGTAAACGATTTGCACCCCCATCAGCACAGGCTTTGATAATAGCTAAAAAAAAAAAAAAAAAATTAATAAAAAAGTGTAATTTAAATATTTGGAAATTCAAATTGTCTACATGTACATGGATGATACATACAACAGTTGTAACAAGTAGAAAGCTGGGTGTAGAAAATCAATGCAGCCTTTTTTTTTTTTATATATAGTTAGTTAGATGCAGTAGGGGGTCTATAATCCACCCCATAAACTTTGTATATTTTAGTATTTATACAGACTTAGTTGTTTTAATTTAAATAGTTTTTAAAAGCATATATTTTTTAAATATCAAACATGTTATACTCACCTGCTCTGTGCAATTGCACACAGCGGCCCTGAACCTCTTCTTGGCTCTTTCTCCTATGTGTCCGCTTGCTATGGGAGAAGATGTGCAGGCTCGCTCCAGAGCCAGGCTGTGTGTGTCCATAGACACATAAGTGAAGGATCGATCCCCCGCTGAGAAAAACGGAGCCCGCCTGACAGGCTCCACAGTGTGAAAGGGCCCTTAAGCTTTGACAAACAAAAAACTTGGAAGCTGATTGGTTTCCAGATTATGCACTCTCCAGTTTTAGTAAATCAACCCCTAAGAGCCATGTCATGCTTGCTGTCCTAAAATGAGTGCATATCCCTTTTGTTTTGTTTTATTTTTTTAAATCAAAGTGATTTCATGTGAATACCTTCTGTTCTAAATAGTATTTTAATATGCTTTAAATGGTGGGCTTTTAGGTTCCTTTAGAACCACCTTACCATAGGATACCACAAAAAAGTTAAATTAAAAATAATCTTTCAAGAAAGATATCCAGAATCAATGCGTAAAACAATGAAAAAAAATATATAAATAATTAGACAATTAGACACAGAATGATACTTTTGTGTTCATGTGAAAAGTACTCGTGCATCGGTTTGCAGTAAGGACAATTTCCGGTAAAGGTTTATTGTCTCGCATTGATTGTCTGATTGCATACAGTACATGCTGAATGATATGGGTTTATTATCTGTCTGACTACAGGCTTGCTTCGTGTCTTCAATTTGTAACACACTGTGATTTATAAATAAAACTACAAGAGATGGGACACTAATACTACTGCCAGAAGTTCACCGCATTTGATTTTGCACTTAAATCTCAGATGTTTCCACATTCCAAGCTGCTTGGAAACGCAACTTTAATAAATCTGTCAACATAAATATAACCTGTCGTGGAAAAGGTTGTATCGCTTTCTTTTTCCTTCATTTTCTGTGAACTGAATAGTGGAGTATAATCAATTGATTCCTGACAGAATGAAGCCAAGCAAACAAATGCACAGAGCTGAGTTTTAGCAGGCTGATGAAAGTTTTGTTTACAGTAGAATTCTTTGGTCCGATCTATATCACTCCCTGAATAGAGTCAAATGTAAGTCAATGACAAGAGAGAAGACATCAGCTTCAAGTGGTAGTAAAGTTTTTTTTTTTTTTTTAAGTTGTAACCACAGGCAAGCCTAAAATAAGGTGTTTAGGAGATATTCACACCACATGTAGTTGGCAACATCACCGGCGCATGCGTTCCTAAGGTCCACCATACCGCGCCGGAACCTTCAGAGCTCCGTGCAGCAGCCGAGGGCTCCCGCACACATACGCGAGAGTGACATCATCGCGGCCCTGGCCACCCAAACAGCCAGAGCTAGCAAACCTGGAAGGAAGACTGGGTGAAGATTGAAGCCCTGTCAGCAGTGATAGCATGCTGCTGGAGGGCTTTGTTCTAAGATAAGTATTTCATGCAATGCATACTAGCACATG
This sequence comes from Pelophylax lessonae, assembly GCF_965119305.1. Classification (NCBI taxonomy): domain Eukaryota; kingdom Metazoa; phylum Chordata; class Amphibia; order Anura; family Ranidae; genus Pelophylax; species Pelophylax lessonae. The sequence goes on along the minus strand of NC_138772.1, from coordinate 188,821,763 downwards.
TAATTGTCTTGCAGGGGATTTATTTATTATTTTTTTTTAATGCTGCAGTTTACAACCAACTTAAAGCTGAACTCCAGAATCAGCAAATGTTGTCTAAATACAAGAAGCATGTGTATTTTTACTAGAATACTTGTGTGTTTTGTGAATTTTTTCCATGCAGTAATCCAGTGTAAGGCTGGTTTCACATTTACTGCGGGCGCGGGTCACAGCAGGGGACCTGGTGCGTCCCTGTTCACTGATTCAGGTGCGAATCAGATCCGAATTTCTGCCTGAATTTGCACCTGATTCGGAGCCAAAGAGGCACAGGACCCTTTCCACATGCGAACTGCGGCCACCCCGGAGGTGTATGAACCGGCTCGATTGAGAAGCGGTCACACTCTCCTGCTATGCAAATTGGATTCAGGAAAACCCGCATCGAATTTGCATCAGTGTGTATCCAGCCTAAAACCTTTCCTTTGTGCAGGAGCTTCCTGTAATAAAGACCCGCCACTGCTGCTCTCTCTCCTTACGTAAGATGACTGGTCTAGTGTCCACCCCTTCTGTAGTTTTCCGAAGACAGCCTTTAGTGGATGGACCAGTTGAGTCCCACCAACAGCTCTGCTGTCTGCACAAGCAATATGCAGTATTATAATGTCACCACTACTTTTACAATACAAAAGTAGTTTGAAAAGGCATTTGGTGCACACAGAGGGGGGAATTGAATAAAGTGCTGCGCCACTTTTCTGTTGGTAATATCTCTTGTCAATGTATTGCGCCAAATTCATGCAACATATGTGACATTTTTGGTTTTGACAGCAACTTGTGCACCAGTTCTAAAATGCGCCACATTCACATTGTGGTGCAATGAATGCGCCAAATTCAAAATAAAATATCGACAGTTCATACCTTACAAAAGTGGAGCTAATTAGGACCAACTCTCGTTAGGCCTAGAGAGAGAAACTGGCGCAGTCAGATTTTGCAAACGTGTCTCTCATGCATTCTACAAGTGGTACAGCATATGCCAAATTCAAGTACAGGTTCTAGACAAGCATGTGAATTTGGTGCATGCTGCACCACCTTAAGAACACATGAGGGGAACTTTTACTAAATCTGTCTGTGCCAATCTTGTTGAATTCCAGGGAAAGTGTATTTATATTCATTGTGGTGACTGAGCATATTGACTACTTGCCTATTGGGCACTTTATCCCCTTTCTTCATTTTGCATGACAATTATGAGGTCATGCAACACTATATTCAATTTTGTTTTCACTTTTTTAGACATATACAGCTTTCTTCTAGTGGTATTTAATCACCACTGGGATTCTTATTTTTTGCTAAACAAATGAAAAAAGATTTTGGAAAAAAAAGCGATTTTCTTAGTTTCTGTTATAATGTTTTGCTAATAAGGAGGTCTTCTTTTTCACTGATGTGCACTGATAGGCGGCACTGATGGACACCACTGATGGGGCTGCCATGATTATTAGTGAAAATGATGTCCTGACAGGCTTATAGGTTAACAGCTTTCCTTCCTTCCATAGACACAGCATGGGAGGAAAGGAATGCTGATAACTGGCAAGTCTGTTTACATGTGATTAGACACAGCTGATCACATGGTAAAGGGCCACTGTGATTGGCCCTTTATCCTGATCTGTAATCATCTGTGTCCGAAGGAGGAATGCGGGGGAGGCAGTTCTGGGAGTATGTCTATTGGCGCCCTCCCAGAGCTGGTCAACCACACTGTAGCCACCTTTCAGCTACAGCGTGGTCGGCAAGTGGTTGAATAAAAGTTTTTGTGCCCAGAGTTCACCTTTAAAAAAAGTTCTAGCACAATAATTTATTTTGTACTATGATGCATAACTCTTATTTAGTATCATCTTACTATGTATAATAAATGAATAATTAATTGATTATGTCCGGTAAAGCATTCCTGATGAACAGTTAAGAGGAAGCTATAAAGTATTATCAGCAACATATTTGCATTGATCTTCAACATCAATGTGTAATAAGCAACTTTAACATTCATACCTTTGTTTGCAGATCCTTTTTTCATTATAGAATTTCATACACGGATTTGTAAAGTAGGAAATATGATTTACATCTCCCGCATAATGACTGTTAAAATAAGCTTGGTTGGCCTCATGGAAAGTCTAACGCTTTCAGTCAGGTCACACAGAGATGGAAACATTGAATAAGAGTCTTTACAATCAATTCAGCTGTATGAGGTAATCTTAGCTTTGTTCCTTATTTTACCTCATTGGTTATTTTCTCACCAAAATGTTCAACAGAAATATCACATATTAAAATACTCTGTGCTCTTCACTGGCAACCTACAGGTAAAATATTATGTATTGGGAAAAACAGAAATCATGCTTATATTACCTAGGTTTCTCAGCTACACATGCTGAGGGGCTCCAGGCCTATGACTGACATGGAGAAAACAAACTTATTATTTTTTTATTTTTTTTATTGTTTTTTTTTATTCCTAATAAGTCCAGCCTTGGGTCCTGGAGCCTAGAGGCTTTGTAGAGATTTGGGTGGAAACAATCTTCTATTCCAAGATAACCAATCATCAAGCTTGTTAACATAAAAGGTTAAATAAATCAGCTCCAGGTCCCGCCAACCATTCAGCACCGGGCTGCCTCTCACTCCTCTGTGTTGTACAAGTGCTGTAAGGTAGGAGAGAGCTACCGGCAGCTGTGTAGGGAGCGACAGAGGAAACGGTTAAAGAGGGACAGAGGACACTACTGGGGGGGGGGGGGAAGAAGCAGAGGATAGACCTATGCAGGGGGGGGGCAGAGGAGAGGACACTACTGGTGGGGGGGGCAAAGGACACTGCTATGGGGGGACAGAGGACACTGCTATGGGGGACAGAGGACACTATTGGGGGGGGTGGCAGAGGACACTGCTGTGGGGTGGAAGAGGGCACTACAGGGGGGCGCAGAGCAAACTACTGTGGGGGGGAGGGGGCTGCAGAGGACACTTCTATGGAGGGAAGGCAGAGGATACCACTGTGTGGGGGGGTGGAGAGGACACTGCTATGGGGGGCAGAGGGCACTACAGTAGACGGGGATGGAAGGGGACACTTCGATAGGTAGCAGAGGGCACTACAGTGGGGGGAGGGGGCAGAAGACATTGCTTTGGGGGTCACAGGACACTGCTGTTGGGGGGGGGGAATCAGAAGACACTACTGTGTGTGGGGGGTCAGAGGATACTACAGTGTGTGTGAAGGGAGGGGGGGCAGAGGACACTACAGTGGGGGGGGGTGATTTGAAGAGGGGCAGAAGACACTACTGTGACACACTATGTGTTTTTATTGGAGGCTTTATTTATGTTTTTTAAAGGGTGCCGTCCCCTGGGGATCTTTGATTTCCTACCTGTTGTCCAGGTAGACCTCAACCTCTGAAAGGTTGCCTATCCCTGGCTTACACAGAGGACGTTTATTTTTAGCTGACTGGATCGGAGGTAGGCAGGTGTTAATGGACACAGGTTTGTTTACAATTGCTGGTTCATAGGTGTGAATGAACTGTCCGATTAGGTTCACCTCAAATCTGATAGGCAAACCCGATTTGATTGATCGTGTGAAGGGTCCTTGGGGCTTTAGTGCTCTCCAGTTTCAACAAATATTGATAACATAATTTGAATTTTTTTTGCATTAAAAATGCATGTTGCACAGAAAAAAAGAGTGACGTGTAAAGTATGTTTAATTTGCATTATGAAAAAAGTAAGTGCAAAATAGAGGTAGAAAATGACATCTTGAGAATAGCTTTCTTAAAAAAATGCAGTGTCTGTATATTTCACTTTAAAAACATATAAAAACAGAAATGCAATACAAGTGTACCATGTTAAAACAAAGTAAGACGCGTGTTTTGCAAACATATAAGTGTGAATGCATTCTAAAAGTTACAGAAGAATGGGAAAGCATTCCTTTACTCTTGTTTTGGCACTGAAAGTTCCACCATGCCAAGAAGTACTAGATGCAAGGTTTTTAATGTGAAATACCAGCATTAGACTAACCTAAAACTTAAATGGTAGCTATTGGTCCACATTTTCAATACTACAAGGAATAATGCTGGATTTGGGCTAGGAATTACACCCTGTTTTTTTTCTATTATAAACTCAGTGGTTACCCAACTTCAAAACCAAAGCATAACTTAAAATAAAGAAAAAAAGGAATAAAAGAAAGATAGAAAGAAAAGCATCATTGAATGCAGATTCTCATCATTATTTTTAAGTGATTAAAATAAAAACCTTGTGACTGACTGTCAAAACAACAAAATATTATTATTAAAATGCAAGCAAAATTATTCAAGTATATTTTGCAGCATCAAACCTGCCCTTAAACATTTTGAGATATGAGATTTTAATACAGCTGGATTTCAAAATCTATTTTGTATATAAAGTAATTTCATATTAAATTTTAGGCGGTATTGTTAAGGGGAAATAAATGAGACAAAAGAACCTGTGGGAAATACAGATAATATCACAATTGATTTTGGCATTATGAAAGGAAAATCAAAACATTACAAACTTAATTCAGACAGATGGCTTTATTATTATGTGTGTGGACTGGGAGGAGTTGTACAAACAAAATAACAATAGAGAAAATTATTGTTTGTCATCCCTGCCTCACTAGTGGCTCCTCTGGATCTCTGTTGCATGTTTAATAGATATGAGCAGACTTCCTACAACATATAATAATGCATTCACAGAGTTTTATTCTGTTACTATTCACCAAGAAAAGTATCTTATTTTCTAAATTCTTATTAAGCCAAAGGAAAAGCAAACAGGAATGAAAAGAAAAAATGTACTGATGTGTGGTCTTCATATTATAAGACACAAATTGTGTTGTCTAGGCTATTATACAGGTGCATCTCAAAAAATTGGAATATCATCAAAAAGTTAGTTTATTTCAGTAATTTAAAAAGTAATATATTTTAATAACTCTTATATAGAGGTGTTACACAAAAAGTGATTAATTTCCTTTTCAATTTTATTTGTATACATATTTAGGGATGGAGGCCTGCCACTGTGGATGTTTCGGGTCACAAAGTTTTCTCTACTTACAGGAGTGTAGCATAAATTGGGCTCATCTTAAGTAAGTGGTCCGGGTGTCAAATGGGGTCCTGTGGACTTTCTCACCCCAAAGGCCACTGAGGATGAAAGGCTGGCTGTCCTGTATTGTGCCTCCATGCTAATCAGCATGAGACGCAGAGGCGGAAGTGACGTCACCGGTGCCCGGCAGGAGTCCAGGACACTGGAAACACATAATGATCAGTGGAAACAGGCTACGTGCTCAGAGCTGATGGCTCCTTCTAAAGGCCTACTGCTCCCTAGAGGAGAGCAGCTTAAATGCAAGCTGGACGGGCTGGATAACTACTACTAATGCCGTGGGACTACAACAGCCAGCAGACCGGCATAGTACAGTTAAAATGTCACATAGTACAAAAAATCTGTAACACTGAGTAAAATCAATACAATAAACTGGGTAAGCATAGGGTCCAATAAATGTACATATATCATTTGAAAAAACAAAACAATATCATTGTAAAAAAGCAAAAAAATTAGGAGTGAGAACAATCTAAGAAATGGTACATAAAATCACAAATAAAATAATTTTTTGTTTTTATTTCTATTTCTATCATTAACTAGTTGATGTTATTTGATATTGCCATATATTCATATATATATTTTTTTTATATGTTATATGACGTTGTTATATTTCCATTTCTATGGAGCTCATTTTGAATATTGAAAAGGCCAAGTACAGTATTTCGGAAGACTGCTATTCTTTTTTTTTTCCTCACTTACCTCTTCGGTAATTACCCCCCTCCCCCAGGCCCTTTGTACATGTCATTATGTACAAAAGTTCGTAAATTAGAGGACCACATTTCCTCCACCAATCAACAATAGTGGGATGGGTTCTTCTTAGAACAATACCTCCTCCATAACATCACACCTAGAGGTCTCAGAATTCTCAAACAGTGCTCCTTCTTGGACCTCGATTTGGAAAAAGAATGGGCACACCTTTCGGAGTTCTGCACTAGGAAATGAATTAAAATGATTGTCTCACGGAGAAAGAGAAAATTTGAGCATCTCACCCAAATCATAGAACTGTGTGACTCGATCCCTTTATGTGTCACACGTCTCCCCTATAATTGGCTTAGGACCCTCAAGAAAAACACCAAGAAGAGCGAGGATGATCTTCTTATTGTCAACAAACTAGGGAAGTTTTGTAGGGACCTATAATGCCAACAAGGTTTTTTTGCTGGAAAAATCCCCAAAAAAAAAAACTTTGTCACACATCCTGACACCCCTTATGTCTGTTCCAACTAGGCCACCTCCGCCTAGAACAGGCATCAGACCCATTACGCGATCCCTGGCCGATAAATCCCACTGCCCTGTCCTAACTCCCAAGCCCAAATGCCCACATTGAAAGTCCAGATATTCCTGTAGCAAAAATAAGAACAGGGTGACTCAAACAGTTTACTCTTCACCCACCACACCGCTACATGTACCACTAGAAACTGGTCCTATTATGGCTTCCGGCCATTCCAATGATCCAGCCCCCCAGATCAATTCCAGATTATATCCCACCACCACTGCTCTCTGTCATTCACAATCCAATAGTTCTGGTCTAAACCTGGATACCTTCGCACCTATCATTCCTATTACTACGTCCAAAGGTGGTAATTATAACCTATCCAGGACAGCAAAAAGAAAACATACAGGAGAGGAAGGAGGGGGGGCAGAGGCAGGAACCCCAATAAAAGTTTGGAAACTGTAATTCAATCTTTCCTCCCATACACTATCCTCTCACGAGATATCTTTGTTGAGAAAAGGTTTAACCTGCGCACCCACTGTCATCCCTAACCTCTTCATCCTCTTTAAGGACCTGAATAAATTCACCAGGGATCTTACAGTCAGGAGATTCTTCAACATACAAACTTACATTCAACCCTCTCCTCCAGAAGAATCAGAGACCCCCTCTATGTACACCCCATCATTCGAAGATGGCACTGTTAGATCGAGAAGAGTTGTATACAGAAAGCCATTAAGCAGATATTGATTGGCTTGCTCAACATCATCCCGCCTCACCACACATTCAACACACTCACCTCAAACCCAAGTCTATACCAAACCCCATTCACAAGAAGGGACCATATATACAAACATTTTGCAAGGTTGTGTACTCCAACCTGATTAAAATGTGCAAAACCAGGCCTGGAAAGATGCGCAATGTTACCAAGCCAGAACAACAGGCCCTCGACCAATTAGCCCAAAATGCCAAAATCATAATCGAAGCTGCAGACAAGGGGGGTAGTATTGTAGTCCAGGACAGATCCAACTACATTCATGAAGCATTAAGATTACTCTTGGACAATAACACTTACACCAAGCTCACTCAGGATTCATTATCTACATACGCTCTAGCCCACAGAGCTTTCTCCAATGCAGAGTTATCGTTTATTTACAAAGGTTGTTATAAAACTCCATACTTTTACCACTTACCCAAAATACACAAGGACCCATGCAATCCACCAGGACATCCAACTGTGGCCTCCATGGAGAGTGTGACTAGTGGCTTTTCCATATACGTTGACTGGTTCCCCCAGCCCCTGGCCTAGAACCTACCATCTTACATCAGGGATAGCACACATCTCTTAGCGATGCTTTCATTCTACACATTTGGAGCCCACTTATTTGTGGGTTTCTCTAGATGTAGCATCCCTGTACACCTCCATTCCCCATGATGTGGGCTTGAGGGCAATAGAGCATTTCCTATCAGCAGATACACTGGTAAATCCCAGACGAGCCGATTTCAGTCTTGAGGCCACACACTTTTGTCTCCTACACATCTATTTTGAGTTCAACAAAATGTTGCTTTGAAATTTCAAAGCTCTCACCGAGGCGAGAAAGAAAGGAGGGCTGGAGACCAAAAAATGGGACTTTTACGGGTACCTAATAGACATTAGACATTCATCAGAAAATTTATAAAATGTTAAAGCTTTATTTAATTACATATAATAAAATATCATCTGCTTTTACAATTTGGCAGAAAAAGACTAAAAGTTACATAAGACAGAAACAAACAGTTGTTGGAATATATCGCCTGAATATTTACAGCAGTGCTAACGTGATCATAATGCAAAAAATAGAAGTGGCTACTCCGGTGAGTAATCCGGCTCTAGTCCACCAACAAGGCGCCCAACATGTTTCGCCGGAACAATAAAAGGGAAAAAAAGAAAAAAAAAATTAGTGCAGGCAACTATATACTCATGTGGGCGATATGCCATGCAGATCCAAGAGAGGAAGACTACACCAATTTGAGCAAAGCCCAAGAGTCCAGACAAGATTACCCAAGGGGTGACACACATGCATAGGGCTGTGGGGGACCATTAGGAAGCTGTGGGGGGGACGAGTGCGGGAGCCGATATTAGATAGCTTTAAATATAAAAGAGTGTGACTAGATGGAAAAAGAACAACACCTATAGTGCAAGGTGCATGCATCAGCATGTCTATAATTCAAAGATGTACCTTGATAAAACACTTGCTTTAGTTTCTCATTCATATACAATATATCAAACTACTGTTAGAGAACTATTAGTTGGAAAGCATGGGGAGATGAGCAGGAACACGTCAGGAAATTGTTAGCCCTGGCAATTGGATAAATTACCAAGCTGTGAAAAAATATGAAAATATGTATATATAATTGGTAAAGATATATATTTCCTCTAGAGAAAGGAGTAATATATGCACATATTCATTTAATATAAGAGGGGGCCAGTTGAGTTCAATGGAGTCTATAACCTACAATCCCAAGGCACCCAGACATATCTTAGTGTTACGGCCGTTCATAAGCTTTGTGAGTGACACTGGATATGAGGTGTATCCTCAATACAGTATAAATTCATGGCCGCTCGCCGGAAATTATGTCTTTGATAACGCCCAAGTGGGAGGGTGAAACACGGCAACGTATTTCTGGTGTGGCACCTTCTGATGTCACTTCCTGGTCATTTCCTGGTTCTCTGTGGAACGCACCAGGCCGCGGCGTTACCGGAACCATCTGTGATACACTCTTCTCTGCTTTTATTACTACCAGTTTTTGTGAGTATATTTCTTGCTTTGCATCAATAAAATATGTAAAACAGGCTTCACTATTTTGGAATTCTTATTTTTTATTTTTTTTGCCCAGGGACATCACATTGAAGGGATATTATGCAGCTTATTGCATCTCTTATAAAGGAGAAAATTTGACATGCTATAATCTCCAACCAGCTAGGAATACAGAGTGGGGGATCCCTTTTAATACAAGCGGTTTAGACCCCTAATAAGGGTCCATCCTTTCTGGTGAGAGGGGTCTCTGAAGGGGTTCAAGTCACCTGGCACCAGTGATCATCCTAAGAGCACCTTAACACCTGCACAGAAGCACCTTTATTGTATTTTGCATTTATTCACTAGCATTTTTATTTTATGGTTATATATTGCACTTTTGTGCACATGAAATTTGAACTTTCCAAATTTTGTGGACTTTACCATCAGTTTTCTGAACACTTCATTAATTAGCAAGATTTTTAATTATATTTATGGTTACACCTTGCACCTTATGCACTGGATATTTGCACTTATTTTGTGAACTTTATTATACACTTGGTTATTTTAGGCACTTATTTTGCAAGTACTGTGTTTTCCTGTTTTTACTATTTTGTCCGAGTTTTTACTTGGTGAACAGCAGCTGCACTACCCATTTAATTTTATATATATTTATTTATTCTTCACATTATTTTGATCATCATATTATCATATTTATTTAGCGCGGGTTTAAATCAATATATCACAATCCCAAGGCACAGCTATGCAAATTTGACCACGGGGTACTGGGAGCTCCAACTCATTATCCACAATAGCCCCCTTGCTGCTCATATAATATATTATGGTCGATACATTGATGAAATAATTATATGGGACGGCACAAGAGAAAACAAGGTATCCTTTGCCCAGCATTGCAATCAAAACACATTAGGACTATCTTTTACCCATGTCAGAGACCCTGACAGACTAGCGTTCCTGGATCAGGAACTCTTCCACAACGGTTCACAGATTCACGTCACCAATTTCACCAAACCGACTGCTGGTAATTCCTTTATCCATTATCGAAGTTGTCACCATCTGAGGTGGAATAACAACATTCCTGAGAGTCACAGGATTTGCCACAACTGTACTAGCGACAGAGATTATCACAGTCAGGGAGAACACCTTACAAAAAAATTCTTGGGCAAAGGGTATCCCCCTACCCTTGTGCAGGAGGCTTTCAAACAGCAAGCCAAAAAACCCTCTCCTAGGCCCAAATCATCTGGTGATAGGTACAAACATATGGAGAGTATTCTAGCTAAGCATTAGTCGATTCTTCTGGAATATCCTTTTTTAGGTAATTCCCTTACCACCAAACCCAAGGTGTCTTACCGCAGAGAAAAGAACATTAAAAGTAAGGTAGTCAAGTAAAATTAAAAAGAGCTGCCCTCCCAATCCCCACCTCATCCCCTTGATCCCATTAGTTGGCATGTTTCAATGCCGTAAAAAACGTGATTTGTGACTTACCGTAAAATCCATTTCTCCGATGTTCATTGACAGACACAGCTCCTGAATCTTCTTAACCATTGGGTTATACTGCCCCCTACAGGATGACACTAGGCAGGAAAAAGCTTGACTACGCCTATGGGAAGTCCCAGGGGCTATACACCTACTTTCAGCTATTGTTACAAGCAGTGTCACAAGAAAGCCAACTCCACAAGAGGGGTGGGCGCTTGGCCTGTCAATGAACGTCAGAGAAATGGATTTTACGGTAAGTCAAAAATCCCATTTTCTATTTTGTTCATTGACGGACACAGCTCCAGATTCTTCTTAACCATTGGGACATCCTAAAGCAGTGTTAAACATGAGGGGGTGGGAAAACCTCAGAAGAAAATTCCCAAGGCTAACCATAGACAACCAGGTAACAGAGCTCAACTATAAACAACTGGAGCTCACCTGAAAAACAATACAACTTTACAAAAAAATTTTGTAAAAAAGTGTGCACCGATGACCATGCGGTGCCTTGCAAACCTGCGTCACTGACCCTTGAAGACCGAAAGCCCAGAAGACACCAAGAGCCCTAGTAGAATGTGCCTAAATAGGGAAAGGAGTAACCTGACCCCTAACGCAATAGGCCTAAACCACCGTCTGATCCATCTGGAAGTGGTCGCAGAAGAAGTGGCAACCCTTTGTGAGGTCCGTCCACGAGCACAAATAGAGAGTCTAACTTCCTAAAAGACTCTGTAGCTGCCAGGTACTCCCTAATTGCATTCAAATATCAGTCAGAGACCACAATAGGAAGGAATGATGGACAGAGGCAAAGCACCGCCTTATCCTTGTGAATCCCCATAAGGTGAATGACAGGATAACTCTGTGAGTTCCGACACCCTGCACACAGAGGTGACCAAAGAATGCCACCTTCTGGGGCAACGTTAGCAGGGAACCTCTCAAATATTTTCAAAGAGAAGCTTTAATAGACCTCAAAGCACCCCATTAAGATTCCAGGGCGGCAACGCAGCCCACACTGAAGGAAGCAAATGTCGCCAAAGGTCATTGTGTGGCCAAAGGTCATTGGAAAAAGAATGTCAAAACCCGATACTTGGCCCTTGATGGTACTCGAGGCCAATTTCTGTTCAACCCCCCATTGAAGGAAGGTTAAGATCCAATTCACAGAGAAGGAGGAAGGATGAACCACAAGAGACTCGCACCATGCAATGTATGTCTTCCACGTATGATGGTAGATCTTCCTAGAGGCAGATTTCCTAGCTTATGTAGGAATCACTAATTCAAACAAACCTCCATCCTTCAGCACCTGGCATTCAACAGCCAAGCCGTTAAAACCAGCGACTGTAAATCAGGATGAAAGTTTGGTCCTTGGTCAAGAACTGTAAATCAGGATGAAAGATTGCTCCTTCTCCTCCCTGAGAAGAAGTCCCCAAGGAGCATCGGCGACCAGCCGTACCAGATTGACATACCAAGACCGGTGTGGCCAGCCTGGAGCCACTAGAATGACCAGAATCCCTTCTGCCTGAATTCTGCACAGAAGTTGTGGCAGAAGTTTGAGAGGGCTGGAACGAATCAGTCAGCCCACCTTAGAATCCCGGCTACTTACCGAGCCACCAGGACACTTCTTGTGCCCCATTGGTGGTTGGCATAGACCACGACGGTGGCATTGCCTGTAAGAATTTGTACCGGACACCCCTGAAGACAATTGTCCAATGAGCCAGACAAAGTCTGATCGCTCGGAGTTCCAGTACACTAATTGGCAGTATAGGCTCTGCCAGAGTCCAGACCCCCTGCGCACACCTGTGCTGAGGACACCTCCCCACCCAGACAGGCTGGCATCCGTGGAGACAACTGTCCAGTACAGGGGGAAAAATATTTTCCCTGTTGAAGTGTCGGAGAGTGAAGATACCGCTAGAGACTGTGGATCCTTGACCCATTTCACCAGAATCTCTTTAGCAGAGATCTTGTGTGGAACTGTGAAAACAGACCATCTGCTGAACAACAGAAGCTGAATTGCCTCCTGCAATGTCTCGAGTTTTTCCCAAGGAAGAAACACTCTGACTGAGGCGGAGTCCAGAGTCAGACCCAGACAGTCCAGTTTTCGTGGACAGAACCAAAGCAGACTCCTAAAGGTTCAGGATCCAACTGAACTCCCTCAGAGTTCACAGAGCAATCTCCAGTAGTCCATCAAAGCAGTCGGAGACTCCACTTGCAGAAGAAAATCGTCCAGGTCCCCTAGTACCGTGATCCCCCGCTGACTCAAACAATGCCAGCACGGGGGCATACACTCCTGTGAAGACCCGAGGTGCGGAGGTGACACCACAAACTGATAATGCTTCTCGTCCACTGCAAAACGAAGGAAGCACTGGCAACCAGCACATATTAGAATGTGCAGGTACGCGTCCTTGATATCGATAGAAGTGAGAAGTAGGGATGCCACTATTATGTGAATGGACTCCATGCGGAACTTCTGTACTTGCACAAAGAAGCTTAGCGCCTTGAGGTCCAGAATTGGATGTACCTTGCCTTCCTTCCTGGGGACTGTAAAGAGGTTTGAGTAAAAACCCCTACAAATGTTCCAAAGTCGGAACCGGAACAATCACCCCTTGAGGTAACAAGTCTTGCAGTTCCCCGAAGAGACCCCGGAAGCGATCTGGGGACATCTGCAGGTTGGAAGGGAAAAAAACCTTTCGGAGGACAAGACCAAACTCGATCTCGTAGCCTGACCAAATAACTTTGTGGACCCACATGACCTGTACCAAGGAGGTCCATGGATCTGGGAACCAGAGAAGATGTCCCCCACTCCAGATACGGGTGAGAGCGCCCTTTCATGCAGAGGCAGCCTTGTCCACATGTCTGGAAGAGCCTGCTTGCCAGACCAGGTCCTCTAGGAACCCCTGGTGGAGGCCCTGACTTTCGAGACAAAGAGGCCGTTTAGGAGCCAAGGAGAATGGCCCACATCTACAATGGGGCTCTTTGCCCTTGGTAGCCTGCGGAAGAAGAGTACTCTTCCCCCCTGTGAGACACTTAACAATGTCATCCAAGGAAGCTCCAAACAGGCAATCCCCTACAAGAGGGAGATCAGATAAGGCCTTCTTAGAAGTCTAGTCCGCAAACCAGCATTTCAGCCAGACAATACGCAAAAGGACCACTGCTGACACAGACAGCCTAGAAATCAAAGGAGCCGCATCAAAAGAGGCATCACAGACAAATTGTAGCCCCTGGACCAATGGATCCACAAGCTCCACAAAGACAATGGGAAGCTGTTCTCCCTCCAGGTCCCAGTGTAAAAGCTTAGCCCACTTGGTCAGAGTTTGTGACAGCAGGGCAATAGTATTTACCGACCTAATTGCCGAATCAGCCACAGCATACATATGGCGGGCCAGAGCATCCACCCTCTTATTAGCTGGACCTGTAAAGGTCGGAGTCTCTTCAACTGGGATAAAAGTAACCCAATTTGACATGGAAACCGGCGAGTCCACTACAGGTGGGACCGCCCACCTTTGACGTAGTAAATCCTCTTAAGAATACCGCAAGCAAAAAACGCCTAGCAACCACTGCATTTTGGACAACCCCACTGTTTTGTGACAAGTTGTCAAGGTAAATGGAAAGAGGAACACCCTCGCTGCTTTGGAGGGCCTGTGGGTGCCAAAGGAACCCAGTGCCTCCGACGTGGCATCAGCCACAACCTCCATGTTTAACGTTTCAAGCACTGACACAAACAGTGGATCCACCAGCGCATTTTCATGCGCGGCTAGAGGAGCAGAGGAATCATCCTCACTATATGAGCACTCAGGGTGCGTGGACTCAGAACCAGCAGGTTCTCTATATACTGAGCCCACCCCAAAAACATAACAATCAGGGGAGGGATCACGATCCCGCAAGGGGACGCCGGCTAAAGGTCCATAAATAGAACACCTATTGGACCCTGCAAAAAAACAAGGGGGTCGCCCTCTGAGCCCTCCATAGAGGACATAGCCCCCTTAAAAGAGGTTGTCCGCCATGATGCGGATGCGAAGGCAGGATACCCTCGCTAAAACAAGGAAGGTGCCCCAAACAATAATGGCGGCAAGACTGTCATTAAATATGAAGTGCCCCCCACAGCACCACCCGTCCAAGGGAGGAGCCAAGTTGACCATATGCCCCAGCAGGCCGCAAGCAGTGGCCAAAATTTTTGTGGGGGTCCAGCCGCAATCGCACTGATCCTCAGCCTGACAGAAGCCCAAATGAAGAGTGGGTTCTTCAGCTATATGCACTGGGGCCCCCCCAATGACAGAGCCACATGCCCTAGTAGGCCTCAGACTGGGCCCCAGCAGGCCGCAAGCAGTGGCCTAAATTTTTGGCAACAGTCAGCTCATAACCTCACCCAGGGAGGAGAGGGGGAGGGGAAAGACCCAAAGTGACCAAAAATTTAGAGGGGCTGGGGGGAAGGGAGGGGAACCCGGGGGTCTGACCATCCCAGGGAGGGGCCCACATCCACCCCAAAACCCTCCAGGAATAGAGGGGGGACAGCTATTTAACACACCAAGAACCAGGAACAGGGTGGGCACTGCTCCGGACAGACCACAACACCACCGTAATGTGGGTGGCTGTCGGCCAGAAGAAAATGCAGTGACTCAGGCCAAAGCCAGTTTTTATGCGTCCTCACAAGACATTTAACTCGCAGGATAGCCCCCGTCCAGTGGGGTTATGTCGCGCAGCGCAGAGCTGCGGTCTGCACGCGCTTGCTGGCCAGACTGAGGGAATCCTAAGGATCTATATTATCCAGTTTGTCGCCCAGTCCGGCACTTGATCGTAGTTCTCACATGAACAAAATAATAAAACGAGGGAAAAAAAATTCCATTTAAAATGAAAAAATTGCCAGGACCAGAGATACCAGCAAGGAACTAGGTTCTTACTCCTGACTAGGCGGAAAAACAACTGAGAGCCTATAGCTGAGAGTGGGTGTATACCCCCTGAGACTGCCCATAGGCATAGTCAAGCTTTTTCCTGCCTAGTGTCCTACTCCTGTAGGGGGAAGTATGACCCAATGATTAAGAAGAATCAGGAGCTGTGCCCGTCAATGAACGAAAGAGAAAAACGTGTTCCACTTGCCAATTTGTCCACCATGGTCAAAAAACCTTCCCGGTTAAAGGAAAAATCGATTCTATCAGTTGAGTTCCACAACTGCTCCAGTGAGTATGTGGTGTACTACTTTTACGTAGGCAGAACCATCCGTACTTTACGCAAGCGGTTTGGGAAACATAGACGGCTTATTGAAAAAGGGTAAGACAAACAGTGTGTCGAGACATTTTTTAGAAAAACATCAAAATCTAAAGAAGGCTTACATGTTTGGTTTATTGAAGCAATTCCTGGTAGCCTCTCTGATGCAGAACGTTTTAAACGCTTATGTCAACAGGAGACCTTTTGGATCTACTCTTTAAATGCCCTCACACCAGGACGACACAACAAGGAAATGTAGGTGCACTCCTTGCTGTAGTTTCCAAACTTTTATGAATATTGTTTTTCCTTTTCCCCTTCTGCTCCCGCCTCCCCCCCCCTTCTTTCTTATAATATTGCATAATGGCTTAGTCATTTTAGATCACCGCATCATTTCTTCGTTTCCATTAAGATTTATATATCTTTATTTTTCTATAGTCTTACGGTCATTTACATACAATTGTTGTACATCATATGTTCCTCTTGTGGTTGGGGGTGGTGGTTGATTTCAACTATAAAGTAACCTCAGTTATAGTATTTTATTTATTTCAGCTTCCCCTTTTCTTTCTCTTTAAATTATTTTATTTGTGATTTTATGTACAATGGATTAGATTGTTATCCTAATTTGTTTTTCTTTTTTATAATGATATAATTTTTTTTTAAATAATATATGTAATTTTATTGGACCCTAGGCTTGCCCAGGAATAGTAAAATATATAAAAGTGTGACGCCTATAGATTAAACTAACTGTGAATGCATAAGAAATGTGATACTATAAAACAATAAATTAATTACATATACAAGTTGGTGTTAAATTAATTGATGTCATCTGTAAATAAAGTCCAGAAAATAATTTGCAAGTGATGTAAATGATGACACAAATATATTCCGTGAATAAATAATACTAAAAAGTCCCCACTCACCAGTGCACAAAATATAAAGTGACAATCCGTAATCGGTAGTTCACAAAATGGTATGTTGGATGTTCCACCTTCACTCGTGTAACCCCCCACAAGGTGGGTTCTCACCTCAAAGTGTGACCTCGCTATTATGCTTGGTCAATGACAGCATAAGGATATTCCAGCAGGGAAAGGATGTATGAACTCCTCCAATGCTCTGGCTCCCAATCTGGCTTTAATGGATTCACCAGCTCACATGCATGCGAAAAAGGAAACATATACCCATGGTGCAAGTAACGTTTGATAAAATCATATGTTTATTATAAAAGCTTAAACACTCACATTTGCCAGGTGCTGAAGTGCACCAGACTATCCAAGCCAAATATAACAGGCATCATGTAGCAGTGAGAGGAACGCTGCTGTTTGGGCTTAACAGCAAGTATCCTATTGAGCTTCTCTGTCGGAGAAGGTCTGGGAGGGCTGCATAAATTGATGCTGCATAAATACCTGTAATGAATGAAAATTGAGATGAGGCCAGGTGATGTTTTTAGAATCAACTGTCTGGTGGTGATGATTCTGTGCCTACTGTAACTGTCTCCACTTTAGCAATATACACACCACTGTTGTAAAAAGAGTGGTTATTTAAATTGTTCGGGACATTGTGTAAGTTTGAAGAAGACTGGCCAATCCCATTTGACCTCTCTCATTAACAAGGTGTTTTAGCCCATATAAACCCCCGCACTTTATTTTTTTGCACTTTTCTCTTTAAAGTCTAAACAATGTAGTAGGCGAAGAACCAAGGAGTACCGCAGTTTCTAAGAAGCTTCAACCAATGTCTCCCGCCAAAAAGTATTCCCTTGTCCAGTGCCAGTTGCTTAGATCATGCATCTTCCTTATTCTAAAGTTTGTTTCTACAGTAACCAAACTTCTAAACTATGCCTTTATATGTAAAGTGAAACAACAAGCAAAAATAAAAATGACATGTATGATGCAGTCTGTCAATAGCATACAGTGACAAAAATATTTATTTGATCCCCTACAGATTTTGTAAGTTTGCCCACTTACAAAGAAATTAAGGGTCTAGAATTGTTATCATAGGTGTATTTTAAATGACAGACAGAATATCAACCAAAACTCCAGAAAACACACAATACAAATGTTTATCCCCATAAACCAACAATAATTCTGTCTCCCACAGACTGGCTACAGTATGTGCTCAAGTGGAACACAGATTAGTCATGTCAATTTAAGAAGGAGCTCTTAATGAAAACTCATTATATGTATAAAATACACCTGTCGACAGAATCTCTTTCTTCCATACAAACCTCATCATCATGGGCAAGACCAAAGAGCTGTCAAAGGAAATCAGGGACAAGACTGTAGACCTGCACAAAGCTGGAATGGGCTACAAGACCATCAGCAAGAAGCTTGGTGAGAAGGAGACAACTGTTGGAGCGATTATTCACAAATAGAAGAAATACAAAATAACCATCAATCGCCCTTGGTCTTGAGCTCCATGTAAGGGTTTGCCTCATGTGGTAAGGATGATCATGAGAAAAGTGAGGGATCAGCCCAGAACTACACAGAAGGAGCTTATGAATGATCTGAAGGCAGTTGGGACCAAACAAAACATTGGTAACACAATATGCCGCTATGGACTGAATACCTGCAGCGCCTGCAAGGTTCCCCTCTTCAAGAAGACATATGTACAGGCCCGTCTTAGGTTTGCCAATGAACATCTAAATGATTCAGAGAAGAATTGGGAGAAAGTGCTGTGGTCAGATGAGACCAAAATTAAGCTCTTTTGCATTAACTCTACTCGCGGTGTTTGAAGGAAGAAAAATGCTGACTATGACCCTAAGAACATCATCCGCATAGCACAAAGGTGGAAATATTATGCTTTGGGGCTGTATCTCTGCTAAAGGTACAGGTCGACAGGCATGTATTTTATAAACTTGGATGAGAACCTTCTTCCCTCAGCCAGAACGCTGAAGGTGGGTCATGGATGAGTCCTCCAGCATGGCAATGACCCAAAACATACCGCCAAGGCAACAAAGGAGTGGTTCAAGAAGAAGCACATTAAGGTTATGGAGTGGCCTAGCCAGACTCCAGACCTTAGTCCTATTGAAAATGTAAGGATTTAGAGAAGATCTGTAAAGAAGAGTGGATCAAAATCCCTCCTGAGATGTGTGCAAACCTGGTAATCAACTACAAGAAATGTCTTACCTCTGTGCTTGCCAACAAGGGTTTCTCCACCAAGTACTAGGTCATATTTTTCTTGGGGATTAAATACTTATTTTACTCACTGAACTGCAACTCAATTTGTTACATTGGTATCATGTGTTTTTTTCTGGATTTTTGGTTCATATTCTGTCTCATTTAAAATTCACCATCAGTCAGGTCCATAAATATTGGGACATCGACACTATTCTAATCTTTTTGGCTCTATACACCACCACAATGGATTTGAAATGAAACAAACAAGATGTGCTTTAACTGCAGACTTTCTGCTTTAATTTGAGGGTATTTACATCAAAATCAGGTGAACAGTGTAGGGATTACAACAGTTTGTATATGTGCCTCAAACTTTTTAAAGGGACCAAAAGTAATGGGACAGATTAACAATCATAAATCAAACTTTCACTTTTTAATACTTGGTTGCAAATCCTTTGCAGTCAATTACAGCCTGAAGTCTGGAAAGCATAGACATCACCAGATGCTGGGTTTCATCCCTGGTGATGCTCTGCCAGGCCTCTACTGCAACTGTCTTCAGTTCCTGCTTGTTCTTGGGACATTTTCCCTTCAGTTTTGTCTTCAGCAAGTGAAATGCATGCTCAATCGGATTCAGGTCAGGTGATTGACTTGGCCATTGCATAACATTCCACTTCTTTCCCTTAAAAAACTCTTTGGTTGCTTTCGCAGTATGCTTCGGGTCATTGTCCATCTGCACTGTGAAGCACCGTCCAATGAGTTCTGAAGCATTTGGCTGAAAATGAGCAGATAATATTGCCCGAAACACTTCAGAATTCCTCCTGCTGCTTTTGTCAGCAGTCACATCATCAATAAATTCAAGAGAACCAGTTCCAATGGCAGCCATACATGCCCACACCATGACACTACCACCACCATGCTTCACTGATGTGGTGGTATGCTTTGGATCATGAGCAGTTCCTTTCCTTCTCCACACTCTTCTCTTCCCATCACTCTGGTACAAGTTGATATTGGTCTCATCTGTCCATAGGATGTTGTTCCAGAACTGTGAAGGCTTTATTAGATGTTGTTTGGCAAACTCTAATCTGGCCTTCCTGTTTTTGAGGCTCACCAATGGTTTACATCTTGTGGTGAACCCTCTGTATTCACTCTGGTGAAGACTTTTGATTGTTGACTTTGACACATATACACCTACCTCCTGGAGAGTGTTCTTGATCTGGCCATCTTGATCTGGCCAGCTGTTGTGAAGGATGTTTTCTTCACCAGGGAAAGAATTTTTTGGTCATCCACCAGAGTTGTTTTCCATGGTCTTTCGGGTCTTTTGGTGTTGCTGAGCTCAACGATGCGTTCTTTCTTTTTAAGGATGTTCCAAACAGTTGATTTGGCCACACCTAATGTTTTTGCTTTCTCTCTGATGGGTTTGTTTTTTTTTTTTCAGCCTAATGATGGCTTGCTTCACTGATAGTGACAGCTCTTTGGATCTCATATTGAGAGGTTGACAGCAACAGATTCCAAATGCAAATAGCACACTTGAAATGAACTTGGGACCTTTTATCTGCTCCTTGTAAATGAGATAATGAGGGAAGAACACACACCGGGCCATGGAACAGCTGAGCAGCCAATTGTCCCATTACTTTTGGTCCCTTAAAAAGTGGGAGGCACATAAACAAACTGTTTTAATTGCTACACCGTTCACCTGATTTGGATGTAAATACCCTCAAATTAAAGCTGAAAGTCTGCAGTTAAAGCACATCTTGTTTGTTTCATTTCAAATCCATTCTGGTAGTGTATAGAGCCAAAAAGATTAGAATTGTGTTGATGTCCCAATATTTATGGACCTGACTGTATGTTACAAGTTGGGCAAACTTACAAAATCTGCAGGGGATCTATTAATTATTCTCCCCACTGCAAATAGAGTTGTTTTTGTTCTTCTGAGTTCATTATGTAACAATTTTAGTACCTGCGGATCCTCCTATTAGATACATTTTTCCCACTTTCAAATCAGTCAAGAAAAAGTGTTAGTTACAGGGGCTGGGACAAACCATATAATACTGCTGTGGGTGCTTTGAAATATAGTTATACCTTTTTACTAAAAGGAAAAAATACTGTTGCAACCGCTTAAAGTAGAACTGCAAGCAGGAAGCCTTTTTTTTTTTAAGAAGAAGAGACCAACTATGTCTCTTACATTCTTGGCATGCCTTTGTGCTATGAGGGAAGGTGAGAATAGGACAGAAAACTACTAATACTAGAGGTATACAGTATATCCTATCCATGGCCATCCTGCACTGTAGCTTTGGACCAGGATGGTCGTTTTAGGATTTTCTCTGGGGTTTGAGAGATATCCTAGGGAGGAAGCTATGTACCCCATCCCTTTCTTTTCCATCCACCTTTAAATATCTGTATATAATTAGATATTGGAATGGAAAAGCCATTTATAATGAGGGGGGACATGGCCCTGCAATTGATGTTGCACTTTGTTGACCCACTATTCTATATGGATAGTACTTAGAGGGCCAAAGAGACATATACTGGACCCGTAGCTGGGACTATTGTTTTGGGATGTGACCACAATGTTATGATTATCGCCTGTATTTAATATTTTAATTTGCGATTTCCTGATATATTTTTCACAATGGCACTTCATTTGTCTGGTGTCTGTACCTGTACATAAATGCTGGGGAGTGTTCCAGTTTCTTGCTCACTGAGGACATCTTGTGGCCAATTTGTGGAAATGCACCACTAGTTAACCACTTTAACCCCGCCCACCGTACATTTACTGCGGCACTCTGCCCCTGCTGTACTCCCGCCCCCGCTCATTCCCTGGGGAGCCATTGCGAGTGACCGATGTCTGCCGGCCACTCGCAATCTCCCGCAGCACAGGGAGAAACACAGCCGTCTGTCATTCGCCCTGAAGTGATCACAGAGGCTATGCGATCCTGCTACATTGGATCGCATGTCTCTGTGGTTACTTCACTAGCCATGCCCCCTGACAGTTAGAATCACGCCCCTAGGGACACATTTAACCCCTTGATCACCAGTAAATTTAACCCCTTCCCTGCCAGTGTCATTTTTACAGTATCACCAGTAAAGTTAACCCCTTCCCTGCCAGTGTCATTTTTACAGTAACAGTGCATATTATAGCACTGATTACTGTAGTAATGTCACTGGTACCCCCAAAAGTGTCTAAAATATCAGTTAGGGGTCCAATTTGTCCCGCTGCAATGTCGCATAAAAAAATAAAAAACCACAGATCACCGCCATTACTAGTAAAAAAATAAAAATGACATAAATCCTTCCTGTAGTTAGTAAACGCAATAACTAATCAAAATACGCTTATTGTGATTTTTCTTACCAAAAATATGTAGCAGAAAACAAAACAAAAGAAAGCTCTGTTTGGGGGGAAAAGAAAGGACGTCATTTTCAATTGGGTACAGCATCACATGACCACGCAATTGTCAGTTATATAACACAGTGCCGAATTGCAATATAGGGCCTGGTCATTGATCAGCCAAATCCTCCGGGGCTAAAGTGGTTAATCTATAATAATAAAATCCAAGTGTCTCTGCGTCCAGTTTCCCTGTGTCCATGGAATTGCGCTACTACGCATGCGCCACACGGACAGCCGTTGGGAGTGCAGAGACTTCGCCCCGCCCCTACTTCAATCAGTTAGGGCAGGACTTTCTAAACTGTGGGTGGCAACCCACAGCCGCAACTGAGTGAATAGCCCGCAGTCACTGCTGCCAGCCCATAACAAATGCCTTTTCACATTACGGTGATGAATTCTGTCATGAATAATAAAAGCCATTTAAATGTTGTATTCAATGTACTCCATAATGCACATATATATTAAAGACTTTACATTTCATTCTGCACAATATATATATATATATATATATATATATATATATATATATATATATATATATATATTAGAAACGAATAAATACAGCATTGCACTTCAGCATGTGATCAGCTCTGCAGTTCAGTGGGTAATTTGCATAAACCACTCCCACCTACCAATCAGACAGTAGAAGTTAACCGCTCAGCAGCAAACATAGGCTCTGTGTACACCATCGGTGTTACATAGCAGATAAGTAGAGAGGGAGAGAGTAGGAGGCCTCTCATTACTCTGTGAAGCTGACATTTTGTACTGTGTATATATATATATATATATATATATATATATATATATATATATACACATATATATATATATATATATATATATATATATATATATATATACACATATATATATATATATATATATATATATGGGAATATTGTCTAATTAGAGAACACAACATTAAAGGGGACTCCGACGGCATTATTAAGGGGGACTCCGACGGCATTATTAAAGGGGGGTCCGACGGCATTATTAAAGGGGGGGTCCGACGGCATTATTAAAGGGGGACTCTGACGGCATTATTAAAGGGGGACTCCGACGGCATCATTAAGGGGTACTCCGACCGCATCATTAAGGGGTACTCCGACCGCATTATTAAGGGGGACTCTGACGGCATTATTAAAGGGGGACTCCGACCGCATTATTAAAGGGGGCACTTTAACCGGGGCTCATACAGGGGAACTCTGACCCGGACACATAAAGGGACACTGATGTAAGGAGGCACTCCGATGGGGACACTGATGTAAGGAGGCACTCCAATGGGGACACTGATGTAAGGGAGCACTCCGATGGGGACACTGATGTAAGGAGGAACTCCGATGGAGTCACTGATGAAAGGGAGCACTCCGATGGGGACACTGATGTAAGGAGGCACTCCGATGGGGACCCTGATGTAAGGGAGCACTCCGATGGGGACACTGATGTAAGGAGGCACTCCGATGGGGACATTGATGTAAGGAGGCACTCCGATGGGGACACTGATGTAAGGGAGCACTCCGATGGGGACACTGATGGGGACACTGATGTAAGGGAGCACTCTCCAGTGGGGACACTGATGTAAGGAGGCACTCCGATGGGGACACTGATGTAAGGAGGCACTCTGATGGGGACACTGCTGTAAGTGAGCACTCCAATGGGGACACTGATGTAAGGGAGCACTCCGATGGGGACACTGATGTAAGGGAGCACTCTCCAGTGGGGACACTGATGTAAGGAGGCACTCAGATGGGGACACTGATGTAAGGGAGCACTCCGATGGGGACACTGATGTAAGGGAGCACTCTGATAGGGACACTGATGGAAGGGAGCACTCTCCAGTGGGGACACTGATAAAAGGGAGCACTCTCCAGTGGGGACACTAATGTAAGGGAGCACTCCGATGGGGACACTGATGTAAGGGAGCACTCTCCAGTGGGGACACTGATGTAAGGAGGCACTCCGATGGGGACACTGATGTAAGGAGGCACTCCGATGGGGACACTGATGTAAGGAGGCACTCCGATGGGGACACTGATGTAAGGAGGCACTCCGATGGGGACACTGATGTAAGGAGGCACACCGATGGGGACACTAATGTAAGGGAGCACTCCGATGGAGACACTGATGTAAGGAGGCACTCCGATGGGGACACTGATGTAAGGAGGCACACCGATGGGGACACTAATGTAAGGGAGCACTCCGATGGAGACACTAATCTAAGGAGGCACTCTGATGGGGACACTGCTGTAAGGAGGCACTCCGATGGGGACACTAATGTAAGGAGGCACTCCGATGGGGACACTGATGTAAAGAGGCACTCCGATGGAGACACTAATGTAAGGAGGCACTCCGATGGGGACACTAATGTAAGGAGGCACTCCGATGGGGACACTGATGTAAGGTGGCGCTCCGATGGGGACACTAGAATGGATTGCTAGATTGTTTAAGCAACAGGGACGCAGTGCACAGTGCGTGACAGGTCAGACAAGGAGGCTGATGAGGGAGAGACTTAAAGATATTGAGGGAGAGACTTAAAGATATTAAAAGGACATTGTATGAGGAAACTTATACTTGGAATTGCATGAGGAAACTTTTACTTGGCAAACCCTTTGACTGTAATTATTGTGGTGAAAAAAGCGAATAGAGCCATGATTAATTTTTAAAGGAAAAAAGCTGTTTCTGTCAGGAAAAGGATCATTTAAACAGAGGAAAAAACCTGTCACACTCAGCAAAGCAAATCTGCGACTGTAGAAACGCTGTTAAAGGGACATGGCCTGATTGAAATCTACCACTGTAAGTGCATTACTGTAAAAAAAAAAAAAAAAAAAAGAACATAGACATGCTATTAAAGGGACATTTATAAGCAAACTGACTTTAGTAGCAAAGTACGCCTTACTGGAACAAGTCTGTTTTTACAAATGTTTGACCACATACAGTGGGTACGGAAAGTATTCAGACCCCCTTACATTTTTCACTCTTTGTTATATTGCAGCCATTTGCTAAAATCATTTAGGTTCATTCTTCTTCCTCATGAATGTACACATAGCACCCCATACTGACAGAAAAACACAGAATTGTTGACATTGTTGCAGATTTATTAAAAAAGAAAAACTGAAATATCACATGGTCCTAAGTATTCAGACCCTTTGCTGGGACACTCATATATTTAACTCAGGTGCTTTCCATTTCTTCTGATCATCCTTGAGATGGTTCTACACCTTCATTTGAGTCCAGCTGTGTTTGATTTTACTGATTGGACTTGATTAGGAAAGCCACACACCTGTCTATATAAGACCTTCCAGATCACAATGCATGTCAGAGCAAATGAGAATCATGAGGTCAAAGGAACTGCCTGAAGAGCTCAGAGACAGAATTGTGGCAAGGCACAGATCTGGCCAAGGTTACAAAAAGATTTCTGCTGCACTTAAGGTTCCTAAGAGCACAGTGGCCTCCATAATCCTCAAATGGAAGACGTTTGGGATGACCAGAACCCTTCCTAGAGCTGGCCGTCCGGCCAAACTGAGCTATCGGGGGAGAAGAGCCTTGGTGAGAGAGGTAAAGAAGAACCCAAAGATCACTGTGGCTGAGCTCCAGAGATGCAGTCAGGAGATGGGAGAAAGTTGTAGAAAGTCAACCATCACTGCAGCCCTCCACCAGTCGGGGCTTTATGGCAGAGTGGCCCGACGGAAGCCTCTCCTCAGTGTAAGACACATGAAAGCCCGCATGGAGTTTGCTAAAAAACACCTGAAGGACTCCAAGATGGTGAGAAATAAGATTCTCTGGTCTGATGAGACCAAAATAGAACTTTTTGGCCTTAATTCTAAGCGGTATGTGTGGAGAAAACCAGGCACTGCTCATCACCTGTCCAATATAGTCCCAACAGTGAAGCATGGTGGTGGCAGCATCATGCTGTTGGGGTGTTTTTCAGCTGCAGGGACAGGACGACTGGTTGCAATCGAGGGAAAGATGAATGCGGCCAAGTACAGGGATATCCTGGACAAAAACCTTCTCCAGAGTGCTCTGGACCTCAGACTGGGCCGAAGGTTTACCTTCCAACAAGACAATGACCCTAAGCACACAGCTAAAATAATGAAGGAGTGGCTTCACAACAACTCCGTGACTGTTCTTGAATGGCCCAGCCAGAGCCCTGACTTAAACCCAATTGAGCATCTCTGGAGAGACCTAAAAATGGCTGTCCACCAACGTTTACCATCCAACCTGACAGAACTGGAGAGGATCTGCAAGGAGGAATGGCAGAGGATCCCCAAATCCAGGTGTGAAAGACTTGTTGCATCTTTCCCAAAAAGACTCCTGGCTGTATTAGATCAAAAGGGGGCTTCTACTAAATACTGAGCAAAGGGTCTGAATACTTAGGACCATGTGATATTTCAGTTTTTATTTTTTAATAAATCTGCAACAATGTCAACAATTCTGTGTTTTTCTGTCAGTATGGGGTGCTATGTGTACATTCATGAGGAAGAAGAATGAACCTAAATAATTTTAGCAAATGGCTGCAATATAACAAAGAGTGAAAAATTTAAGGGGGTCTGAATACTTTCCGTACCCACTGTATGTTCTAGCGCCCGTTTAATTTAACTGGCTTAATGTCTAGTTAGTAAATAAAGGTGTTCTTAATTAAGGACACTCCCAAAGAACACTCCCTTAGATCTGATGAAACCAGCGTCCATTGGCTGGTGAAACGCGTCATCTTTACTGCTCCAATGAGGGATGCCGGTATCAGTAAGCCTATGTGATTGAACAAGAAACCGTCAAGGAAGTCACGTTGAAGTGACGGCTTGCCGCTCGGCCCTCCTGCACATGCTCAGTACAAGCACAGGGGGTAGCTGGAAGCCTCCAGCCAAGCCAAGGACTCCGTAACTCTGCAGACCTACGCTGAACACCCGGATCCCATGACCACAGCGCCAGGAGGATGTGTCAGACTGTTTCGATTCTCAGAAGGTACTGTGCTTTACACATCGATCATACAGAGAACTCTTTTACTACGTTAAACAGCTGCACAACTAACCTCCAACATACCGGGCTATGCCAATCACTCCACTGCTGCTGGACTGTGTGTTTTTTCAGGCATTCAGTTCATATTGCCTAATTCTACTAGAGGGAAAATTCCCCGTGCAATCTACCTGGAATAATAGTCCATATATTGAACTGACTTTCTGAATGCTGTGGATCCATGTTTGGCCCAACCACTCAGCCTTGTAGAATTAATTATCAGGGACTGCGCCCTACTTCACAAGTGGATCCCCCTCCCCTTTTTTTCATCTATTTCACAATTTTTATCCATTCACAGGTCTGGGGGATTGTTTGGTTGGTTACTGCAGTTATCCCTATAGTTGTTTGTTGTTTTTACGTACATGTTTTTTACTCTTGAGGTTTAGTATGGCTCTGGGAGTCTATGCACGACATATTTTTCAATCAATAAAGTTTTTCCTATGAATACATTTTGTGTCCATAGTTGACCCCTGTCTGGGGAGAATTTCCTATCTCTATTTTTGCATAATCAATATTTTTTTGGTCTACAGACTACATTAGCCCCTAAAAGGGCCATAGGTGGTATAGAGAGCATCTCCAGGGGGTGATCTTTTGCCCCCCCACCCCCGCTCCAATTCATTATATTCATATAGCCGTATAGGAGAGAGATACTTTGATTTTCAGTAGACAACCTTGCTGTGCAATTTCACTGCAGAACAAACAGTGTTGTGGAAAAAGAAAAATAACGGACCTACTGGCAGGATCAGCAGATAATAATGTTACTGTGTTAATTCTAGAGACAGGCTACATCATATATTATATTTCCGATTTTTCCCAAAGTTCCAGCTTAAGATTTTGAGTTGATTTGTTTGTTTTTTTAATATCATTATGGAATATTTAGGGTAAATGTAAGAAATGAATGACAAATTGCTTGAATTAAAATTCATGAATGCTAGTGATTATGTAGGATTGCTATTTAAACAAATATAATAAAATGACTTACAGATGACCCTGCAGCCTACAAATGTTAAACTGTACTCTAATTAAGACTTGTCATTTCAATATTATATGTAGCTAAGGAAAGACAGGAAGAACAATTCTGCATCTCCAACAGACCAAAAACTGCAATTAAGATGACTTCTGAAGGGCTTACAGACATAGTAAATGCAGAACTGATAAATTACTTTTGAACAACAATGAACAGGAAGAAATTCTTTTTGCTTGTGGTCTTTAATTTACTTTACATTAATTCAGTTTTATCTATTAGGACTTTAATAAGACTGCTTTCTCTTGCAGAAAATTTCTCTTGAGTATTTTTTAAAGAACTTTTATTATAAGCGTGCTGTTTAATTATTGAAAGAGTGGTTTCAGAGAAAGGTCTCAATCATTTTAGAAAAATAAAGTTCTGTTTGAAAAATTGTACACTTTGAACCTGTTTTCTTCCCTGTAGAAAACATTTCTGAGAGAATTAAATAATCGTGATCAATTTACTCCAAATGTATATTTGTTTACATGACTGATTGCAGCTAGAAAAGTCTCCAATGATAAGGTCTCAATATTACAGAAGGGCATAATGGTCAAGCAAAAACACTTCCAGTACAAAAAAATCTGAGATACAGTGAGACCATACTACGTTTTCCTGGATGGGCCGAGTTAGAATATTGAAGATTAATGTGTTGCTGAGAGTTATTTTCTATCTTCAGATGGTGCCTATATCACTACTCAGATCCTTCTTCTTGGCTCTCAACAGATTATTTTTTAAATGTATCTGGCACAGGCGGAACCCCTGTCTAGCCCTCCGCATTTTGCAACGCCCTAAGAAGTTGGGGGGAATTGGGGGGTCCCTTCCCTCAGGAAATATTATGAGGGGATAGCCCTGCAGCGGATATTGGACTGGCATCATCACGTTAATACTACTATTTCACCAAAATCTACATGGACCGATATTCTATTATTAGGTAACTAACATTGCTCCATACAAAACCCACTTTACAGTAAAACACTGCCAAAAACGTTTAACATATACTGCAGCCCTGTACAGAAAAACCCTTTAGGCTATATTGACTGGGAACCTACAGAGGACAACAGTATAGGTTTTTCCCACCAATCAATATACCCACCCCAAATTACAAATATTAAAAACACAAAATAAACCCTGTAGTTTTCCAAAAAGTGGAGACGCAATAGAAGGTTATTTTGCTGAGCAGAGTTTACTTTACACACGGCAGACAGAGAAGAAAAATTATGGTCTCAGGGCAACAAAAAAATTTCAAAAGCTTAAATAAAGTTTGTCTTACCAAACGGCCAGCCTTTTTGTTGTTCTGGACCCAAATTTGTCTTCCCCCTCTCGGTCAGCTGCAAAGGAAACTCCGTTGGCTCCTTAAACTACCTGGCTCACCAACTGTCTTGGATCTTAATGTATACTTAATGCGCAAATAAATCTATTGCGCTAATAAGTGCACTTTTGGATATTAAGATATGCCAATTGCAATTAATCCCTTGTGCTAAAAAGCACAGTTCTCAGCTCTTTTGTATAAGGTAATGGAGCGCGCACATCAGTACCCAGTAATACAGACACACAGACTGTTATCACATTGGATGCTTGATAGAATGTCCTGCCTAAAGCTTTGAGTTCTGTTTATTTATGGGACAACACAGGGATAACAGCAGGAAGTGATGGCTATACAACACCAGCCAATCAGTTCCAAATGTACAGTAACATGACATAAGTTACTTACATAGAATCAGCCAATGAAACACCTGTATACATTCAAATATACAATAGAAAGGGGGAGTACACCATCGTGAATGAGCAGAACAGCGTGCATGGCTTACCGCCATTGGTGCGTGGAAATCCATGCACCGCAGTTAACAATGAAACCCATGTGTAGTGGAATTTGCGCCTTACACTACACAATGAAACAAGGGTTTACAACCGTGAATGCTGCTCTGATCAAACTTGTGCATGCACTCCCGCCACTACTACCAGCGTGAATCCCACTCGGCAAGGCTCAGAGAACAATGCCTAACAGGATTATACTACTTTTCCCATAGACATGACACTATCTGCAGTGAAAGAGTTATGCTGTTTCCACTATGGTGATCAGGCACAGTAGAAAGACATGAGTGTGTATCCCTTTTTTAAAGATAAATAGATATCAAAACGATACTGACTTCACCGAGAAAACATATCCCTACCGAGTGAACAAATCTGCACATTATCCAGGGGCCCCCGCTGGGTGTCATATCCTTGCTGCTTGATCCTTGAACTCTGCACCGCAATACACATAGATCTCAACCGCGCATAGCTCATAGAGTGTTCGCCAGCAGAGATGTCTATGTAGAGTGAACACGTCTACACATCTAGTGGACTTTTTATTGCATTTTCTATTACTTCCTATGTGTGTTCACTGATATATAGTTTGCACTGGCACTTTATTTTTTTGAAATGTGTATGTATTTTAAGTTATTTTTCAGTTATTACCATATTCAGTTATTGAGGCAGCACAATCACATGCATTTAAAATACTTTCATTGTGGATGTGGGAACATATTTGGTGATTGCAGCAGCTATACAGTATATCTATTTTTTTTCCTTATCATTAGGTGGCAGCGGGTTACTACTTTATTTACAACTGTACATTGTTTGTTTCTTTTGTTTTACGTTTTTAATATATTTGTACAGATCCTTTAAAGTGCATCTCTATTTGGAAATTAAATATGTTGCCAACATAACTAAGGACTATCCCTGACTTTCTAACTTGCCATGGCAAAAGGGGAAACTTGATATGGGAAATCCTGCACTAAAGGTATCTGAAGTGGTCCAAAAGCTATTCTGGAGATACATCCATAAATATCTATATTTATAAACAGCAGGCTAGAAATAGCCGAGTGCCTCTTTCAGGGAGCAAGTGCAAAAACCTTAAGGGAGGAAAGCTATACTCTACTGAAACCTGAATGCCTAAACAATGAGAATGCACATATTTAAGTGAGTAATTTTCAGTTACATTCAATCTATGTCTGTTAATGAAAATGTAGGCTGCAAACAAATACCCAAATGCAATACCAAATAAACATAATTAAAAGTAGCAACTTCAACCATTTTAGAAACTTAATGCTCTAAAGCCTCTGGATTTACTCAGTATGTTGCTGTCCACAAAGTTAATAGCTTATTGCTACTGCAATGCAAAATGGCCATTTTCATCCAAGTTAATTAAGCAAAATTAATTTGTTATTCTATGCAGTATTTATAGAATGGTTTTCTTAAGACACATTTTCATTTCTCTAGGGACAACTTTTAAAGATATCTGGAATGAAGACAAAATAATCCCAGTACTAATTTAGCCAGTTAAATAGATGCAAATTAATATGGTACCTGAAACATTAGATTATATAGAAGTTCTGATGAGTATGTGACTACGGAGAAATGGGATTAAAGAGTGGAGTTTTGAGATAGATAAAAATGTGTTGAGAGTAAACGACCAAGAACAATTGAACAAATTATCATTAACATCCTTATGGACTTCTTTGAAATCCAATGGGAAATGGAAATGTGTTTTTTGTGTATGTAGAAAGACTTTGTCACTTCAAAAATGTTGCTTTGAAAAGTTTATGCTCAAGAAATAACAGTTGCAATTAAAGAGCCTGCAAGGCCTTGCTCATCTGTCAACTTTTCTCCAAATTTTTACTGTATTCCATGCACTGTTGGATAGATGAAAATAAAGAGTCAGTAATTTCTTGTTAGAGTGAAGAAAAGGCACATAGCAATGGAGACAGAATAAAACTGAATCATACGTTCAGTTTAGGCACAACTAGGAATCATCAGGATCTACTGAGAAGGTCAGTTATATTGGTAAAGCATACATATGTAGAGGCAGTGACCCCTTGAGCATTTTAGAAAGCTGCAGATCTAAAAAATCTAGCACATTTTGCTCCCATCGACAGATTAACAATTTTAGTTTCCCATCATCTCTGAGTGATACAGAACCACACTCAACTCTAATATCAACCAGAATTAACGCTTTCTTGGGCAAAAAGTATTCACAAAGAGCGGGCTTTGTGTCCTCATGACAGTGAGACAATGTGCAGGATGTAAAACAGCTCATCTATCTTGCCCGCTCCTGATCCCTAGAGACGACTATGCTACTCTCCCTCGATTTCCACAAGGCCTTTGACATGTTTTTGTGGCAATAAATGTTTTTTGCCCTCCATACGTGGGACTTCAAGGAACATTTTTTAGCAATAATCACAGCATTATGTGCCCAACCATCATCATTATTCAAATATGCGGCTTTGGATCTGAGTTTTCCCTATTTTCCAAGGCACCCAACGAGGCTTCCCCCATCTTTGATCCTTTTCATTACTGCTTTGGAGCTTTTTGCCACTGCAATCCACATGAACTCTTTTTTCTGTGGATTCAAGTTTGCAGACATCCATCGCAAAGTCATGTAGTTCACTGATGACTTTCTATTGAATATTTCCACTCCCCATGTTACTGTACAAAATCTCTTCTCTTCTTGGTCTTTGTGGCTATTTCAGGACTCAAAGTTAATGAAGCCATGTCCAAAGTCCCAAATGTCACTTTAAATCTCTAATCATACCACCAAATCCAGTAAAACTATAACTTCACTTGGACCATGTCTTTATCATACATGGGTGTTAAACATCACTTCCTTATTTGACTCCTTATATAAAGTGAACTCTGTCTCACTTTATAAAGTGAACTCAATCTTTGTCTAGGGAACTCTCAAACCTTCTATCCACCTGGCTCTCTGCCTCCCTATCGTTATTAGGCAACATACATGTTGTCAAAAATGTAATTTCTCCCTAAGCTTCTTTTTTGTCCTCATACCTAGCTATCATCAGGTGAAAATCTTAAAATTCATACAGGACACATGGAGACAGAGAATGACAACTCACATTGTATTCTGTCGCAAACTGTCAGGTGGACATAGAGTTCCCAACATGAGGAAATACTACAAAAGCAGCAAAATTTGCACCTTTAGTGTTTCTTCATGCTACACTAGAACTCATAATGTAGTCTAGTGCTTACACCCTGTCACATGTGCCTGTGGATTTTATAACATATCCCAGGATGCAAAATTGTTGTGCCTACCCACTGGGATAGTCATAAAAGCCTGTGTGTCACTGTCTGGGTTTCCTCCACTGTCCAACAGGCTTCCCTATTGGATACAGTGGGGACACTCCCTCAGCCCAGATGAATCACACATGGACACATGCAACAGGCCTAACTACTGATCAGGCTCCCCTGTGAAGCAGGTAGAGCAAACTATTATTTTTTCTAGCACCTACCTAGGAGGGTGCTACATCCAGTTAATATGTGAATCTCTGTATTATTGTGAATGTTCTGCGTAGTTACATTATGTATCATTCTAATGTGAGACAGTATTAGGATATTGATCAGACACCACTTCCCTTCTCTTTTCCCCTTTCCCCTCCCCCTGATCCCGGTCCGTCTCCAGTGTTGATGATTAAGCAGAGATATTTTAAATAACCTTCAATATTTATATTGTTTTATATTGCAACTTTATATTGTTTTCTTATAGACTGCAGTCTTGAATTATGAATTATTTCAGCGAATGAATTAAAGTGTATAAAGTCTATGAAGTATAAAATGTCTATTTATTTTATTTTCACTATTATATTCAGTCACTTTGTGATTGTTTTTAATCTTGTACTAATAAATATCTGTATTTTAATACTACACTTAGGGGGCACCTTTCCTTTCTTGTTTATATCATTACAGAGTTTGGACACACTATCAGGATGGCGGCCGCCATTACTTTTATATGAACTTGGACTTATGGACTTTTGACAATTGCGCAGTCATGCAACATTGTACCTAAACCAAATTTATGTATTTTTTCCTCACAAATAGAGCTTTTTTTTGGTGGTATTTGATCACCGCAAGTTTTTTTCTTTTTTGCTAAACAAATAAAAAAAGACCGAAAAGTTTGAAAAAAAAAGTTTTTTGTTTATGTTATAAAATTTTGTAAATAGATACGTTTTTTCCTGCACTGATGAGCACTGATGAGGCTGCACTGACAGGCACTGATGAGGAGGCACTGATGGGGTGGCACTAATAGGCGGCACTGATATGCAGCACTGATGGGCACTGACATGTGGCACTGATAGGTAGCACTGATATGCAGCATTGGTGGGCACTGATGGGCACTGATAGGCGGCATTGACGGGCACTGATAGGCTGCACTGGTGGGCACTGATAGGCAGCACTGATGGGCACTGGTGGGCGGCACTGATGGGCACTGGTGGACAGCACTGATGGGGAGGCCACTGGTGGGCAGCACTGATGGGGAGGGCACTGACGGGCTCCCTGAGCCCCGATTACCAAACCTAGTGGCCATGGTGGGCATCCCTGGGGTCATGGGTGGGCATCCCTGGTGGTTCTAGTGGCACCCCTCCCCAAGGGTCTGCACTGGTAATCAATGCTCTGATTACCAGTGCAGACCCCCCCCACCCACCCGTCAGGAGAGCCGCAGATCGGCTCTCCTCTACTCGTGCCTGTCAGGCACGAACTGTGGAAAGCCGATCAAAGGCACTTCCTATTTACTATGTGACCAGCTGTTCCCACTATAGCGATGTCAGACATTGCATGCAATTTTCACTCTGCAAATCACATGCAATGTCTGTGCGATGCAAATTAAGTCATAAAGATTGTATAGCTGAATTCACATCATATTTGGGCCAAAGGGCTCTTTCACACGGGCGATCCGATCAGATCCGCCTGTCAGTTTTTTAGGCGGATCTGATCGGATCCTCCATGCAGCTCTATGGGGCAGCGGATGTCAGCGGAGACACCTCCGCTGACACCCGCTGCCATCCGTATCCGATCCTGTCCGTGAAATCTGGACGGATGGAAACCCTATTTTTTATACGGTCCGCTTTCATCCGATCCCCCATAGAGAGCAGCGGGAGCTGTGACACCTCCCTCTCGGCACTGCAAGCGGAGACTGAGCTGTCATCCACCGGCTCAGCGGGGATCGGCAGATCGATCCCCACTGAGCAGCACGGATCCGCCTACGGAGGCGGACCGTGTGAAAGAGCCCAAAGTCTTGCAGGACCCTTTTTTTTTTTTTGGTCCACACCAGAATCAGATTGCATGGGTATTCACACCTATGCGATCTGATTCCTGTCCGAATTAACAGTTTGCACTTCGATATGCAAAATACTCTGGGGGTGTCATTAACTTTGTATTGATACTACCAGCAGTTCGCATATGGCAGTGTGAACTGCCTGCAAGTCGGGTTCGATGGGGGAACCCGCAGTGGTTCCTGCATTGCGCCAGTGTGAACCAGCACTCATTGTGGACTGTCGAGTGTTATGCCTCATTTTTTCAAGTCAGCTAATCAAACAATTCAGGGCAATGAGCAATTGTTAATGTCATTCTTCATTACCTAACTTGTTCTGTTATGTACATACAGACTTTTGATGTGCCTTGTGTGTCCTATGTGCAATGTTTTGATGTTGTCATGTGGGAACTATAAACATGGAATACTGTATTTATGCCATGTTTCCACTGCCAAAACCTAATAATTACTAGATTTCTACAAGAAGTACTACAAAAAGGAACATTCAAATATTTTGCAATGGTCAAAAAATGAATTTGAGATGCAATATATATTTTTCAAGAAAACCTGCTTCATCAACCAAATAATTATGACACAACGGAGAACACCTTGTCTGTTTTTGGTTGGACAGTGGGAATATATTTCTTGTCAATAAAAAACAGAAAATACGCAAGAACAATTTTTATCAGTTTAATCACTTTAAGACAGGAAGGATTTGCCCCCTTCCTGACCAGGCCCTATTTCGCGATTCGGCACTGCGTTATTTTAACAGAAAATTGTGTGGTCGTGCGCCGATGTACCCAAATGAAATTAATGTTCTTTTTTCCCACAAATAGAGCTTTCTTTTGGTGGTATTTGATTACCTGTGTGATTTTTATTTTTTGCGCTATAAACAAAAAAAAAGAGCGACAATTTTGAAAAAAAAATAATAATATTTTTCACATTCTGCTATATGTCATTCTCAAAAAAAATAAAAAATCAAATTTTTTTAACATTTTAGACCAATTTGTTTTCTGCTACATATTTTTAGTAAAAAAAATTGCAATAAGCGTATTTTGATTGGTTTGCGCAAAAGTTATCACATCTACTAACTACGGAAAAGATTTGTCATTTTTTTTTCTACTAGTAATGGCGGGAATCTGCGATTTTTTGCGGGACTGCAACATTGCGGCGAACAGATCAGACCCCTGACTGACATTTTTTACACTTTTGGGGGGACCAGTGACATTACTACAGTAATCAGTGCTAAAAATATGCACTGTTACTCTAATAAGGACACTGGCAGGGAAGGGGTTAACATTATGGGTGATCAAGGGGTTAAATGTGAACCTAGGGGAGTGATTCTAACTGTGGGGGGACGTGGCTTCTGAAATGACCATAGAGACATGTGATCCTATATAGAAGGATCACATGGGCTCTATGATTATTTCAGGGAGAAGAATGGCAAGCTGTGTTTACAACAGCTGACCGTGCTTCTCTCTCAGCGGGGAACGTTTGCGAGGGTCAGGCGGCAATCGGAGCCGGCTGCCCACTGCATCGGCTTCCCCGCCAACATGCGGGGGTGGGAGTGTGCCGCCGCCGGCACGCGCTTGCCCCCTAGCCTCCTGCGAGCAAGCAACGTACAGCTACGGTGATTCGCCTGGGAGCGGCTACCTGCCGCCGTATAACTGCGGCTGGCGGTCGTTAACAGGTTAAGGAGGAAAAACTAAGCACATACATAAAACAGTATCCAGACCCCTTACCCCTTTTGAAACTACCAACAACACATGATCTCCACCTTACACTCCCTCCTCTATAACTCCGTCAAACTAACATCCTATAACAAATGTAAGATTTGGGAACGAGACCTAGAACTGAATATTCCAGAGGAACAATGGGAACGAATTGTCTTTCTGACGCATAAAGGATTCAGGAATGTGACAGTACAGGAAAATAGCTATAAAATTTTAAGCAAATGGTATAGAGTTCCAACCCTATCCAACAAATGCTGGAGATGTGACAATGAAGTTGGTACTTTCCTCCACATTTGGTGGTCATCTCCTGTCCTACAACATTTCTGGAAACAAGTACACGCTTTGACTATACAAACTACTACCCATCCACTGGACTTCTCGCCAGCCATGCTTCTACTCAACCATGCCACTGGCTCTGCCCACATATACCGGAAATCTTTAGCTATTCACATGATAAATGCCACCAAGCTTTGTATCCCGAAACATTGGGGTTCTTCTTACCCCCCAAAGATCTTGGAATGGCTCTCACGCATTAATATCCAGCCTGTGTCTTGTACTGTATGATCAGGATAGTGTTTTATAAATTGTATTGTTGTTAATTTCTTGAGGTGGAAAACTAAAGGCAAATAGGCTGTTCACTTTGCAAATACATTTTTCTTTAGCTTAGTGAATGCAACAAAGCTGCTTACTATTCATTTATGTAAAGTGCTGCAAAGAAAGGGACGTTCTGAAGTCCCCTTCTGTCTCAAAAAAAGAGATATGGGGGTCTGTTTAGACCTCTGATATCTCACCCAAGACCCCCACCGCAAAAAAAAAAAAAAACCTATAATTGTAAAAAAAATAAAATAAAAAAAAAATCCATGGAGCGGACTCTGTCTAGCAGATTTTACTGCTCAGTGGGGATATGTCTGCTGATCCCTGCTGAGCAGGTGGATGACAGGTCCGCGTCTGCTCCGCTGATGCAGAGCAGACACGGACACAGCCCACTGTTCTCTATGGGGCAGTTGGATAGAAACAGACCGCCTGTCCATTTCCATCTGATACCATCCAATCCGATTTGCTAGATGAATGGGGAATGTTATCCCCATCTGTCTGTTTTTAGTGGACCAGATGGAGCGTATCGGATTCAGGCGGGTGTAAATGGACACATGTCCATTTACATCAGCCTCTCCAAAGAAAACAATAGGTGGCCCGATTGGGCCCGCCTGAAAAACGAATAGGCAGACCCAATCGGTCTGCTTGTGTGAAAGGGGCCTTGTTCACACCGGGCATACACAGTGTACTTTTACAAGGATGCACAGATGTTCCGTGCATCTCTCTGCAGGCATTACCATTAATGTAATTTGGGATGTAGCAACTGCCCGAACA
This sequence comes from Pelophylax lessonae, assembly GCF_965119305.1. Taxonomy (NCBI): domain Eukaryota; kingdom Metazoa; phylum Chordata; class Amphibia; order Anura; family Ranidae; genus Pelophylax; species Pelophylax lessonae. The sequence goes on along the minus strand of NC_138772.1, from coordinate 188,783,317 downwards.
GAGCCTTGCTTTCGATTTGACCTCCATGTAGGTCAACGTGCATGTCCCTGAGCTCACACTGTCTGTGTTCGGGGTCATGCACCCACACAGATGTCAGATTGAGAACAGCAGCTATGCCTGTGCAGCTGTTACATCGCAATTTACATAAATGGGACTGCCTTTATGGTGATGCATAGAACACCTGTACATCCCTGTGCGGGTAAACATTGCCCTCCATGGGCATACTTTAGTATTCCACATGTGAACGATGCTTTAGTAGTATTATCGCATGTATTTTGTAAGGTATGTTGTGTTTATGTGCACTACTAATGATTTTAGTGTATTTTTAGTGAAAATAGCGATATGATGAACATTTACGCAGTTATTGTGGGGCCCAACAAATCAGTACTACGTTTTTTTAACCTACAGGTCATGTGCTTTCAGAAAATGTAAGGTCTTTTCTGTAGGTAAAAAATGGTAACCTTCGGAGTAAACTGTTTTTATTTACAGTTTTGCATAAGTTTTCACCATTTTACAAAAAAATTTAGAACATACAAATATTTGTTATTTATTAACTCAATAAAAAGTTAACTTTTTTATTTAATAGGAATTTAGCAGTAATTTTGTACATTTTTCCATGTATGAATCCATCTTATTAATGATTTTAGTGTATTTTTAGCGAAAATATTGGTTTGATAAACATTTGCGCAAATATCGCGGTGCCTTAAAAATCAGTAGCACCTACTTTTTATTCTACTGGCCATGTGCTTTAACATGGTTGGGGGGTATTTTACAAACTCTAAAAGCTATAAGTGAAAAAGGAAAACATCCAGATTTTTAAAGAAATTTTTGCGTACGTCCGATTTTTCACTATTTCTCAAAGAGGCGCAATTTAAAATGTACAAATATTTGTTATTTATTAACTCAGTATAGGTTTAGATTTTATATTTAGAAGAAACTTAGCAGGAATTTTATAAAATGTGCTGCGTTTGTATCTGCTAATAACGATTTTAGTGTTTTTTTAGCTAAAATATTGTTTTGGTAAACATTTGTGCAAATATCACGTAGCCTTAAAAATCAGTAGCACCTTCTTATTATACTACTGGCCCTTTGCTTTTAGAAAATGTTTTTTTTTTTTTTTTTTTTAAACTCTGAATGCTGTAACGGAACAATGAAAACCTCCAGATTTTTAGAGAAATGTGGTTATTTATGGTTTTTGTACATTTAATTTTCACCATTTCGCAAAAAGGTGCATTTTAAAAATTAAAAAAATGTGTTATTTATTAACTCAATACAGGTTAAGCTTTTATATTTAGTAAGAATTTAGCACAAATGTTGTAAAATCTGCTTTGTTTATATCTGCTAAAAATGATTTTAGAGAGTTTTTAGCAAATATATTGTTTTGATAAACAATTGCGAAAATATCGCAGGGCAATAAATCAGTGGCAGCTTCTTTTTATTCTACAGGTCATGTACTTTATATATATATAGTTTGGGGGGTCTTAAACTCTGAAATCTGTAAGGGATCAATGAAAACCTCTAGAGTCTTATAGAAATTTTGATATTTCCATTTTTGCGTATGTTCGATTTTCACCATTTCGCAAAAAGGGTCAATCCAAAATTTACAAATCATAGTTATTTTTTAACTCAATACAGGTTAGCTTTTATATTTAGTAGGAATTTTGTAAAATGGGATGTGTTTGCATCTGCTTATAATGATTTTGTGTATTTTTAGCGGAAATTTTGTTTTGATAAACATTTTAGCAAATATCATTGTGCCCTAAAAATCAGTAGCACCTTATTTGTATTCTACTGGTCATGTGCTTTCAGAAAATATATGGTTTTGGGGGTCTTTAACAAACTCTGAAAGCTGTAAGGGAAAAATAATAAAACAATGGAAAAATTGCAAAAATGGCCTGGCCAGCTAAGTTTAAATATGGAGCACAGGGCCTGGCAGCGGAAGGCTTAGATGTTTCTGTTTAACCTGTTAACGACCGCCCGCCGCAGATGTACTGCGGCAGGCAGCTGCTCCCAGGTAAATCGCCGTACATGTACGGCACTCGCTCTTGGGAGGCTAGGGGACAAGAGCGCGCCGCCGACAGCACAATTTCACCCCCGCTCATCAGCGGGGAAGCTGATGCAGCGGGAAGGGGGCTCCGATTGCCACCTGACACCCGTGATTGGTCCCCGCTGAGAAAGAAGAACGGTCAGCTCTTGTAAACACAGCTGACCGTTCTTCTCCCTGAAATGATCATAGAGCCCATGTGATCCTTCTATATAGGATCACATGTCTCTATGGTCATTTCAGAAGCCACACCCTCTCCACAGTTAGAATCACTCCCCTAGGTTCACATTTAACCCCTTGATCACCCATAATGTTAACCCCTTCTCTTCCAATATCATTGTTACAGTAACAGTGCATATTTTTAGCACTGATTACTGTAGTAATGTCACTGGTCCCCCCAAAAGTGTCAAAAATGTCAGTTAGGGGTCCGATCTGTCCCCCGCAATTTCCCAGTCCTGCAAAAATATCACAGATTGCCGCCATTACTAGTAAAAAAAATAATAATAATAATAAAAATTACATAAATCTTTCCGGTAGTTAGTAGACGCGATAACTTTTGCGCAAACACATTAAAATACACTTTTTTTGCGATTTTTTTTTACCAAAAATATGTAACAGAAAACAAATTGGCCTACAATGTTAAAAAATGTATATTTTTTAATTTTTTTTTTTTTTAAATGTCATATAGCAGAATGTGAAAAATATTGTTTTTTTTTTTTTTTTTAATTGTCGCTCTTTTTGTGTTTATAGTGCAAAAAATAAAAACAGCACAGGTGATCAAATACCACCAAAAGAAAGCTCTATCTGTGGGAAAAAAAGGACATTGATTTTATTTGGGTACAGCCTCGCATGACCGCGAAATTGTCCGTTAAATTAACGCAGTGCCGAATTGCAAAATAGGGCCTGGTCAGGAAGGGGGCAAATCCTTCTGGTCTTAAAGTGGTTAAAAGGGATATTTTAGAGCAACATTTTTCTATTTAAATATTAAAAATATATTTTAGTTTGAATTTTTTTTTCCTTATCTAAATGGCACTGGATCCTCAGAACAGGGAAGATAAGAGATGGCTGATACAGAAACATGTTATTTTAATGGAGACATTCAATTTTATTAAAAATCTGAGTCCTGATTGTTAGAACGGTGCCGGGGCTCTCGGTGAGGCCCCAGTCTCAGTGCTCCCAGCACACAGAGGGAAACACAAATATGTATCCCCATGGAAAAAAGCCTAGTCCAATGGGGTCGCATATTTCAGTACGGTCGGCGTGAAGGAGTTAAAGAGGAAATGGACCCTAAAAGTTGTGTCCAAAATGGCAGGCAGAGGACAAAGAACTAGTTACCACTTACCAGTAATACCTGTGGTCTCCCTGCAGCTGAACTTTTACCATTACTGACTTACCATTCCTTGTTCTGAAATGGGCCTCTGTATGGAGGCAGCCATTTTCCTAAAGGCAGGAGTTTACCTTCTCATATCAGAGCCTCCAGGAGGGATCATGGTAAACAGCATCGCCAAATCTCACTCCATATCTTCTGTGACTAGCAGTTATAGGTACAGTGCCATAGTTTCACAATGCAGATATCCAGCAGTGAGGATGTAGGCACAGGAGTATCTAGGCACAATCAAACACCAGAAAGCTCACTGCTATTTTCAGGAGAATTCTAGACAAAAGGTAAATTTTCAGGGTACTACTTCAGCACAGTTAGCTTTTCTAGATGTTTCCTATACCATAAAAAATCTTCACCATTTGAGTTCAAGTCCACTTTAAAACCCATGCCCAATCACATGACTAAAAGTGGCAATTTCTACACACATTCACAGATATTGTCCATCACTGACGCCATCAGAAAACCCACCCTGAGATATAACATGCAGTCATTGCTGGAGTCTATGAATGTAGAAAGAAAATGGCTGTAAACTCTTAATGCTAGAATTTTATTACCTTGATATTGGAAATCAGACAGCACACCAAGTAAGTGGGGTTACCTCTAAAAGGAAGAAAGAGACAATAAAACACTATAAAGGGTTTAACCCTTCCCCATATCCAAAGCTAAGAAAAAGGGGACATGAATCCACTGCAAGATGCCTATGCGAACTAGTGCTGCTTAGTTGTGTTTCCATATCAAATGTTACAGTATTGTAAAGTGGGTACAGAAAGTATTCAGACCCCCTTAAATTTTTCACTCTTTGTTATATTGCAGCCATTTGCTATATTAGATCAAAAGGGGGCTTCTACTAAATACTGAGCAAAGGGTCTGAATACTTAGGACAATGTGATATTTCAGTTTTTCTTTTTTAATAAATCTGCAACAATGTCAATAATTCTGTGTTTTTCTGTCAGTATGGGGTGCTATGTGTACATTCATGAGGAAGAAGAATGAACTTAAATGATTTTAGCAAATGGCTGCAATATAACAAAGAGTGAAAAATTTAAGGGCGTCTGAATACTTTCCGTACCCACTGTATGTAAGAAATGGCCCAGAGAACACCATTAGTGAAAAATGAAAATTGTCTCTTAGACATTCATGATTTTCTTACCATATTAAAAAATTCAGGGATACACTCAGAGACAATGAAAATAACTGTTTGTATTTACTGACATTTTGGACATGACAAAGATAAGGTATCTGACATTTTAGAATGTGTTTGTGGATTATTATAAGCTTTATGAAATATGATTTGTGAGTCCTGGTAACAACAATATAGTAATATTTTTATTTAACTTTAAAGGGTAACTCCACTTTTGTTAAAAAATTATTTGACACATATATAACAATTATATGTCTTTTTTTCAATAAATGTTTATTAAGCATATTAAATAATGCACCGATAACAGACAAATATGTGGTTTCACAGTAATAAAAATGGAAATGTATCTAAATTTCCATTTGTATCACTGTAAAACCACATATGTGTCTGTTATCTGTGCATTATTTAATATTCTTAATAAACATTTATTGAAAAAAATAATAATAATATATTATATATTTGTCAAATCATTTTTAACAAAAGCGGAGTTACCCTTTAAAGTTAGATGAAAATATTACCATATTGTTTTTACCAGGACTCACAAATCATATTTCATAAAGCTTATAATAATCCACAAACACATTCTAAAATGTCAGATTTCTTATCTTCGTATATACAGCCGGTTCTCAAAGAAACTCACATAGTCTTATAGTAACCTGGAAATTTACGTTTAGGAAAAAGTAATAAATTGTCAAGTTTCACCAAGGTGGTTGAAAAAAGCCACCTACTGAGGAAATACATTATGCAAAGGGGGAAAGTCTGCAAAAAGTGCAAATACCCGATAAATTGCAGAGTGTTTCTCTGCATACAAAAGTGATTGATGGGAACCCATGTTATACATTTTATTGATGGGAATCCATTTGTTAAAATATCACTTGTGAAAGTTCAGCATCAATGCAAAAGCAAAGGGAAAGAAACAACAGAGGAATAGATAAATAAAGAGATAGAAAAAAGAGAAGGGGTGGGATAACAGGTTGGAGTTGGGCCAGGGTTGGTGCCTTTCCAAAGGTATCCACTAGATTGGTTCCACTAGATTTTAGTTAGGGGTATCAGAGTAAAGGGAGCTGAATACAAATGCACACCACACTTTTTAGATATTTATTTGTAAAACATGTTAAAAAACATTTATCATTTTCCTTCCACTTAACAATTATGGGCCACTTTGTATTGGTCTATCGCCTAAATTCCCAATAAATACATTTACAAGGTGTGTTCCTGCTGAGAACCTCAATGGGTGTGCCACATCCCGACAAGTAGGAAAAAAGGGGATTCCCCTGGGATTGGGACTTTTTAGGCAACAATTGATAGATATTAAACAAGTAATAAATGTTATAAATATTTGAATGAAAAAAATGCATGAAAAAAGACAATTGGACAAGCAAATATATACATAAAAACAATTGCAAGCGCAGGTGTATGTGCAATATAACCAGAGAAACTCAACCAAAGGACCAGATGATCCGACGCGTTTCGGGGTTCTTGAGACCCCTTCGTCAGGGATAACGCTAATGTCCTACCTGTAAGTGTTCAAAAAAACATAATGATATGGTCTGTCTGAATGTTATACATTATGTTTTTTTGAACACTTACAGATAGGACATTAGCGTTATCCCTGACGAAGGGGTCTCAAGAACACCTGCGCTTGCAATTGTTTTTATGTATATATTTGCTTGTCCAATTGTCTTTTTTCATGCATTTTTTTCATTAAAATATTTATAACATTTATTACTTGTTTAATATCTATCAATTGTTGCCTAAAAAGTCCCAATCCCAGGAGAATCCCCTTTTTTCAATAAATACATTTATGTTATTGTTGTAACACGACAAAATGTGGAAAATTTAAAGGGGTACCAACACTTTAAGGCCCAGTGGAGCCGAATTGTCCCTTGTTGTCTCCCAAAAAGCTATCCCCCCTTCAAAAACATTCCCTGAACCACTTTTGATCACAGTGCGTATTCTGTTTCACTATTACAGTTTACATTGCACGCCATGTACCATATTTTCCCCAAAAAAATAAAGTTACACTTTAGGGCATCCCTTTAATTAATTTTAGTAAAAGTAATTAGCCAGCCAATCTGACCTTTAGATTCTTTGTTCCACTGTATTTTGGGTCTAACTAATTTTATAAATGATGATCTTACTAAACAGCTTTCATTCAACATAAGAAAAAAATAAATAATAAAACAAGGATGTCTTGTAAATGAAGGTTTTTTTTATTGTTCTTTCTTAAAATCTATTATACAGTCCTGTTCATTAATCAGTTAAATGACAGAACTCTTTTAAGGGAAGTTTATGAAAGGAATAGATCTTTTAGCACACTGGAGTCATGCATTCATATGAAAAAGAAGGAAACCAAAGTTGTTGAGCTTTAGAAATAGAATTTCATAGACTTAAGCCAGTCATGGATGGATCAAATTTCAGACGGTTCAGCAGGGACCAGCCAAGATTATATCCATCAATGGGCAGGCTAGTCAATCAATCAACTACGGTACAGGGAGCCTGTCAGATTTTTTGCATGTGATTACTGCCAGTGGCTATAGCCGCTAGCAGTTATAACTGTGTTCTGCTGGCAGGGAAGGCTCCCTGCTGGAAGAACACAATAGTTCTGTGGGAGGGATTCCCTCATCAACACTGTGTTAATGGGGGAATCAAGGGATTTTCTTTACTGCAAGAGAATTGCATCATCTATAGCTTGTCCTACCCCCTCTTTTTTCTTACATCAGCTATGCAGTGTGTCTAAATATGACTGTGCAGTGCAATAGGCATGAGAGCTAGACCCAGTGCACTCAGTAATCAGTACTCCGTAACAGAGCTGGTCTGACATGTCCCTCAGCAGTACAAATCTTTGTGAGAGGATTTGTGATAAGTGGTGTGCCTGGCAATCAAATATGCGCGCAAACAATACTGGAACTGAAGTGAAGAAAGCAGCATTTTCAATGGGAAAAAATGTTTTAGGGTGTTTCTGTTCCTGTATCAGTACCTATTGGGGGTACAGGATTGCGAAGCACTGGCTTTTCATTAATCTTCACGCCCTCCATTCACAGACCACGTTTCAGTCATGGAAGCTATAGTATAGCTTCTATGAATAGAAGAGGGGGCAGAAAGGCCGGGCATCATGGACACTCTTGGTCAGTGCATACGACAGGTTCCTCAGCTCTATAAAACCTCATGGCACTGGAAGATTAGGGTAGCAAGAGTGGGGTAGGGGGGCAACAGAGGAGGGAATATTTCAACAAAATCCCCAGACAATAGCACAAGAGACCCATCACGATGACTAACTAATGTCCATTGTGCTGTTTTTTAAAACATGTTTTGACTAAATTTAGGCTTTAAGGACCAGGATCTTACTCTGGGTGACAAGCTTTACGCAATGTGGTTTCCTGCGATTGCCATGCGACAATGACAAACCACATTTAGGGACCATTGGGAATGAATAGCACACGGACATGCGTGGTGAATTTGCCACTATTGCAGTGTGATTTAGGATCACATGCAGAATCGCAGCAATTCCGCCCAGGATCCAAAAACACCAGATGTGAACAGGGCCTAACAAGAGCAAGCTAAAGAAAGTCATACTTAAGATTATTTTAAGATAAACACTGTAAATATAATTTAGAATATTTTCCCTTTAAGGATCTTATATCTTTAAATATCTTTCAAAATAAATAAACGGTTTAAACAAGTCATCTATTCATTTGTTAGTCTAAGTGGTTTTTCCAATTTCAGCAACTTACCACCCTCTTTTATGTGAGTATAAATAAAAAAATAATAATCATCATTAAAATACTTATGTAAAGCCTTTTAAACTGCTTAAATTGATATTAAAGTCTTGTTTTTTTTTTTTGTTTAAAAATAACAAAAATTTCATACTTACCCGCTCTGTGCAATGGTTTTGCACAGAGTAGACCAGATCCTCCTCTTCTCCGGTCCCTCGCAGGTGCTATTGGCCTTTCCCTTCTGTCCAGTGCCCCCACAACAAACAGCTTGCTATAGGGGCACCCAAGCTGAGCCTCTGCTCTGTGGGTCTATTCAGACACAGAGCCGTTGCTCAGCCCCGACCCCTCTCCTCACTGGCTCACTGACTTTGATTGACAGCAGCAGGAAACAATGGCGTGGGAGAGTCACGGACAACCTTCCCTCTTGTGCAATATTGCTGGGTCAAGATGGGGCTTAGGTAAAATATTAGAGGGGCTGAGGGTACTGCTGCTGCACACTGAACGTTTTGTATCTTAATACATAGAATGCATTAAGATAAAACCCCTCTGCCTTTAGAACCACTTTAAGGACCAGTTAAAACAGAACCAAATTGAAAAAGAAAAATTGTGTGAAAAAGCAGACTCTTTATAGCAAAAACTACATGCTATGTCTATTCTGCAATAAAACACACTAATTTGCCTAATCAAAATCTGCTTTAGATTGTACACTGAGCTGTGCAGTGTTTATTTTCGACATACCTTGGTATTGAATTTAATTATTCTTATTCTTTTTTTTTTTTAAATATGGGTTTATTAAAGAATTTTACAAGAAGAGAGTAAACGATCAACAATAGGGTGACCAAAGATGATCAAAAGGATGAATCCAGCAAGTAATAATCCATATATTCATGAAAGGATCACAAAGACGGTTGCTACATCACCAAAAAGAAAAGGGTAGAAAGACGAGGAATAGGAGGGTGGGGAATGGAGGGAAGAGGGACCCGTTCCTGTAATATCTAACAGTTTGCATAAATAAGTGTTAAACAGGTTAACCACTTAAGCCCCGGAAGATTTTATACCCTTCCTGACCAGGGCCTATTTTGCGATTCGGCACTGCGTTGCTTTAATGGACAATTGCGCGGTCGTGCGATTTTTTGATCATGCGCTATAAACAAAAAAAGAGCGTCAATTTTGCAAAAATAACAATATTTTTTGAATTACTTTAAATGAAATCCCCCCCCCAAAAAAAAAAAAGTAAAAATCAAAATTTTTTAACATTTTAGGCCAATTTGTTTTCTGCTACATATGTTTGGTAAAAAAAATAAAAAAATCGCAAAAAGCGTATTTTGATTGGTTTGCACAAAAGTTATTGCGTTTAATAACGAGTAATGGCAGCGATCTGCGATTTTTTTGCGGGACTGCGACAGACAGATCGGACCCTTGACTGACATTTTTGACACTTTTGGGGGTACCAGTGACATTACTACAGTAATCAGTGCTATACATATGCACTGTTACTGTAAAAATGACACTGGGAGGGAAGGGGTTAACTTTATTGGAGAGGGAGGGGTTAAGTGTGTCCCTAGGGGCGTGTTTCTAACTGTGATTGGCTGTGGCTACTGGTGTAAGAACAGAGATCAACGGTCCTACATAGTAGAACCGTATGATCTCCATTCTTACACAGGGGAGAATGACATGACATGACATGTTTACATTAGCCGCCTGCCTTTCTCCCGCTCTAACGGACGATCGCGAGTGCCCGGCGGACATTGGGTCCGCCGGGCACACGCGTGGGGGGGTCCGTGAGCGAGCGGGAGCGTGCCTCCGGTGGCGCGCGTTTGCTCCCTAGAGCCTCACAGGCTAGCGACGTAGACCTACGTCGCTTTGACTGTGAGGGGCTGACCGCTCACGTAAATAGCCGTGCGGCGGTCGGTTGGTTAAAGACAATATCAATGTAAGTGGTATATTTGTTTTAAAACAAAGCAATAGGCCTATATTTTGCGAGATAAAAAAAAGTTGGTCCTGATTGGGGCAATATATTGTATATCAGAAAGGGTGCAAAGAGTGTTACCTAGGTGACCTTTGAGGAGTAAGAATCCCCCAGGATGATCTGCTAGCATATCTGATAGGAAAAAATAGGTGTCTTCATGGAAACCAATGGCAACTCATTTTGCATTACTAGTTTCATAAATGCTAGAGTACCAAATTGCTTAATAATGAGATTATAATCTGGGTTTAGTAGAGTATGTTAAGTGCATTTCCTAGAGGAAAGCAACACTACAAAGCAAGATGTTTTGCTTCTCTATAAGTTTGATGTCTCTCACCTGAAGAATTTATACCTCTTACATTGTAAAAAATTAGGTTGATAGTTGCCATGTTTAAGTAGATTCACTTCCAAGTGGTAGACACTATGGTTGAGATCAAGTAGGAAGGGGGGGGGGGATAAGATAAGAGTGGGAGGAAAGAGAAGAAAGACATGAAAATACATTAAGCTAGAAACATTAACATTGTAAAGAAAAATCCAGATAACTATGAAACATCACTTAAACATTTGGAGTGGGTAAGCAGGTGACCAGAGAGCTGGTAGGCATTATTTATAACAGAAATCTTGTAGATGTGATCTATGTGCTCGTGCTCGGTGTCCTTGTGGGCATTGTAGGATTTAGCTCAGGACATTAGCCAGATCTCTGTTCAAACACAACCAACCAGCACCATGCAGAAGCCACACCCCTCTATTTAAATTTTATATGCCAGTTGAACAGTTGCATGTGTATGCAAATTTTAATATATGTGAATATATTTTACTCAAATACTCAATTAATATTCATCTTCTGATTTTATAGATTTATGTTATACATTTATTAGATTTTTGGTCTGTATTTACAATTATGTTATGTACAGCCTATGATATGGCTTTTTGTTGTTGGTTTGGATACTCAGTAGAATACATACCATATAAGAGAAAGCCAAGGCACCAGATTAAAATGCAACAAACAGACTCAAGGTGCTCAACCATAGATTGGGCTAGTAGTTATATGTGGTAGTAAAAAGCATCCTATTGACCCAGTCCCATGCTGCATGCAATCCACTAGAGGAATGGAAAAATCCATAATAGAAACACAAAGGCTATGTGCTGTGCACTGGTAAAGTCAGGGCATCCGTGAGAAACAATTAGATAAATTGGAGGATGATGAATAAATGAATAAAACTTGCTTCCATTTAAACCACGAAGTAACATTTATTATGTGACCATAGATAAAGCACACAGTCTATATAAAAAGACAGTCATGTTTGAACGACACAGTCTCATTTGAAAGGTAAAAGTCCAAGTCTCCTCCAGCCTCAAACACTAAATGGAGGGCCCAGCACTTGTAAAAGAAACAGGCTCAAGGTTCACATACAGGCTGGAAGGCACACAAAGGCTCACTAGGACTAGCTGTTGGTGTCCTGCGGGGAAGGCACAAAGTGGTGTGAAGTAAAGCTGGAGCCCACCAGGAAGATGGCAGCTTGCAGGATGGAGACAATAATGCGGCAGTCCAAGGGAGATGATGCGGCCACTCGTGTGGCCCAAGTCAGAGGAGGGGGAAGGACCAGGGGGGCTCTCTCTGCAATCAGACAGATCTTTGACAAAGAAGCTTGGAGCATTAGAACACATTATCTGATTGGTGAGAGAGCCCCCCTGGACATAATAAATGTCACATTGTTTTTATGGAAGCAAGTTTTATTTGTTTATTCATCATCCTCCAATTTATCTACTTGTTTCTCACGGATACCCTAACTTTACCAGTGCGCAGCATTTCTTTCAAGGCACAAGATTAAAGATAAGGAAACCCTCATCAAATGCCTTAAAAATCTTCACTTACAAAATAGCGATAGTGCCATAAATTTCACTTCAATTTCTGCAAAACACATTTCGAGCCACACTCATCAGTGTCCCTAATGAGAGAGGTACAGAAACAGTGATCTTTGTGGTTTACATGTGAGAGGTTTCAGACCTTGTGTGCCTTCACTTCTCTAGTGGTGCACGCACCCGGAATATAAACATCAGTTATTCAAAGCTGTTTGAAAGAAAAATGTTGCTTAGCCTATTCAGGACAATGCCTATGAAAAGCCCCTAACCCAATGAAATTTACCCATTCAGCATAGTTCATACTTCTTCTAGTGCATCCAGAGCAAACTAACTTCTTCTGGGTATAGGGGAGCATATTACTTGTGCAGTTGTACTCTGCAAGTGCAGTTGCACAAGAGCTTAATGAATGTGGGGAAACTCTGCTGGCTTCCATCATCTAATCATGTAAAAGTAAAAATTATGTTTTAATTTTCCTTACAAGCGATTGGGTATTCTTTGTAAAGTGAAGCTTTACCACATTTGAAAAGCTCTGAAGTAACTGTACTTGCAAAGTGCACAGTCGATTTGCTATTAGTAAATGAACCCCAATGAGTATTCTTCTGTCATCTGTGACAGAAAAAAGAGCAGGGGGTGGAATGGGTGGAATTGCTGGAAAAATAACAATTACTGGGTTATAAAGAGGCTTTTTAACAGACACTGCCATTTTGCCTGCTTGTGTTCTTACTGCTAGTTGCCACTCCCTGCTATTTAATCTCCCTGGTGGTATTCCCGAGTGTGGCTCGGGGTTAACTTTCAGTACCGAAAGCGGTAACCCCGAGCCACACTCGGGATTACCCCGCAATGTTACTCACCTTCCCTGCACTCCCACGCCGTCCTCCCCATCCTCATCACAGTCTCTCCCCGCTCTGTGCACGGCCGATTGCCGGCACTTGCCTTCCGGTTCCCTCCCTGCAAGCGTTGTGATGCAGGGATGTGGAACCGGCGGCAAATTCAAAAGTGTAAAAACACTAATACAAAGCTGTGATCCTAACAGATCACACTGTATCATTCCATTTTAGCACAGGATTGCACCTGGTGACTTTTCCAGTGCCCTGCCTGTGCTTTTCCAGTGCTTTGTGCTTGGAAAATTTTGAGCGACCATGGCATTCAAAAAGCGTTTTTTTTTTTTTGTGCAAAAGCACTTTTAGACAAACTGGAAAACTGCGACAGTGAAACGGAGTTACTTGAAGAACTGAGCAATAGAAATTTGCGGGAAAATTCGTCATCAGGTACGGAAAGTGACGACAGAGACGATTCTTTCTGGCACATAGCTTGTGGAATTTGGGAAGTATATCAAATGATTCTTCACAATTGAGCCAGAAAGAGACATCAGAATCATCGCGGTCTTCGCTTTCCGTACCTGATGATGAATTTTCCCACTAATCGCTATCGCTCAGTTCTTCAAGTAACTCCATTTCACTGTCGATGTTTTCCAGTTCGTCTAAAAGCGCTTTTGTGCAAAAAGAATGCTTTTTGGACACCATGGACAATCTCTATTTTCCAGGCACAAAGAACTGGAAAAGCACAGGCAGGGCACTGGAAAAGTCATCAGGTGAAATCTCGGGGTGAAATGGCATGATAAAGTGTAATCCGTTAGGATCATAACTTTGAATAATGTCATTTAGTGTATTTGGTGTATTAGTGTATTGAATAATGTCATTTAGTGTATTTCACTTTTGAATTTGCCGCCGGTTCCATCCCCTGCATCGCAACGCTCGCAGGGAAGGGAACCGGAACACAGGTGCCAGCATCGGCCGAGCACACAACGGGAGGACAGTGGAAGGACGGTGGGGGATCGCAGGGGAAGGTGAGTTTTATCATGTAAAACAACAGATTTCTATGCAAAACAATGTACTGCTTTTAGCACAGAAATCCTGACATAATCAGACCGCCAGGGAGGTTAAGGCACAATTTCCTATACAGATGAAAAATTATTGATTTTTTTTCTCATAATATTCAGGATTACACAGTCAATTCAAAATCTCCAAACTGCCTTAGGCATGGCCTTCAGTCCTGCTATCATAATTCATATTTTACTTGTTCAAGGCTAAAAAGCCCTGTCCAGTTTCCTCTGTTCTCTCTCAGTCCACACTGCAGAGTCAGTTTTGCACTAAACACAATGTTAATTTTGCACTAAACAGAAATGCATTGTAAGTTTTGCATTCACGTTTCTATGCATTGTTCTATCTCCATGTTTGTCTACAACTCACTGATCTCCCTAACTTACTGGGAGCTGCAGATCAGAAACTTTTTTCAGGGCTTACCCCCATATTCATTTTTCATGGGTTCCTCTGAGGCAAACATGTTGGGAAGGCTGTGTTAAAATGTGACTGCTTGATCCTTTTAAAGAAAAGGTGGTATAGAAAATATATCTACACCTTCTAAGCCATTTTGTAATTTAATGTTAATAAAACTGTCATATCATTTCAATTGTAGCCAGCTATAATTTTCTAAAAATGACAAAAACTACAAGCTGCTTTCTTGTGTGCACTGTAACTGTAGGTGTGTACAGAATGTTCCCAGAGAAGTCATTTCTTGTTAATATGATTGGTTCACTGGTTTTCTCAGCAGTGTGTCTTATTAGCACACTGGGACCAATTATGTCACTACAAGATGCAGACCCTCCCACTGGGAACACAGGATGAAGAAAGTAAGTGGAATAGAGGTGCGAGTTTCTAGCCAAGCAGCAAAACACAATTCTGTAGTGGTGTTTATTAACATCCTTGCCATGTATATCACTAGCATAGACAGGATTTTTTTTTTTTCAACCAATGGGAAGTGACACCTCGATGTGTGCAGTAGATAACAAATTGCCTTATTTCTTTCTGTTGATGAGCTCTCATAATAGCAGTTTGATATATATCATTGCAATCATCAAATCAACTTGAGAATTTAAGTAGCAAACAAGAGTCCATTTGGAATTTACATGATCACACACAGCAAAGATATTGTTTGCAATGCTAAACAGTGCATCTAGTACCTTTACTCCACAGTTGAATCAACAGAGTGTTGCTCAGGGGTTGATTAAGAATAATAAGCCCACAGTTCAAATGTTCTGTAATAGAGAGAGAAATAAGTTAAGAGGTGTTATCATATGAAGAAAAATCAATGAAAAACATCTAACTCCTACAAATACACATATAGGCACATGGTTTAAAATAGCCTAACTATAGAAATTTGGACTACAGTAAAAATAAGTTGCTGATACCAATGATCCACCATATACATACTGTTGTCACTTGTTCAGTGTAATTGTGATAATTAGTATTTCCACCAGCTAATAAATAAGATTTTTTTGCAAGCTCCCCCCCCCCCCCATTCATAAATAGGTGCATCTCATAAAATTAGAATATCATCAAAAAGTTTATTTATTTCAGTAATTCAATTCAAAAAGTGAAACTCCTATGTTTTTATAGATGTGTTACACACAGAGTAATATCCAGCATTTATTTCTTTTAATTTTGAGAATTATAGCTTACAGCTATTAAAACATAAAATTCATTGTCTCAGAAAATATGAATATTACACCAAAAAAAAAAAAAGGATTTTTTAATACAGAATTGTTGGCTTAATGAAAAGTATGTCAATGTACAGTACAGTATGCACTCAATACTTGGTCAGAGCTCCTTTTGCATGAATTTCTGCATCAATGTGTTGTGGCATGGAGGTGATCAACCTGCGGCACTGCTGAGGTGTTATGGAAGCCCAGGTTGCTTTGATAGCGGCCTTCAGTTTGTCTTCATTGTTGGGTCTGGTGTCTCAGATCTTCCTCTTGACTGTACCCCGCAGATTCTCTATGGGGTTTAGGTCAGGCGAGTTTGCTGGCCAATCAAGCACAGTGAAACTATGATCATTAAACTGGGTAATGGTAATTTTGGCAGTGTGGGCAGGTGCCAAGTCCTGCTGGAAAATGAAATCACATATCCATGAAGCTGGTCAGCAGAGGCAAGTATGAAGTGCTTTAGAATCTCCTGGTATAGGGCTGAGCTGACTTTGGACTTGATAAAACACAGTGGACCAACACCAGACACATCCACAATTTGTGATAATTTGGGGAGCCATGTCATCTGTTGGTGTTGGTTCACTGGGTTTTATCAAGTCCAAAGTCAGCATAGCCCTCTACCAGGAAATTCTAGAGCATTTCATGTTTCCTCTGCTTACCAGCTTTATGTAGATGCTGATTTCATTATCCAGCAGGATTTGGCACCTGCCCACACTGCCAAAAGTATCAACACCTGGTTTAGTGATAATGATATCACTGTGCTTAATTGGCTACCAATTTCGCCTGACCTAAACCCCATGGAGAATCTGTGGGGTATTGTCAAGAGGAAGATGGGAGACGCTAGACCCAACAATGCAGATTAGCTGAAGGCCGCTATCAAAGTAACCTGGGCTTACATAACACCTCAACAGTGCCAAAGACTGATCGCCCCCATTTCACGCAGCATTGATGCAGTAATTCATGCAAAAGGAGCTCTGACCAAGTATTGAGTGCATACTTTACTGTAAATGGACATACTTTTCAGTAAGCCAACATTTCTGTATTAAAAATCCTTTTTTCTTCTAATCGGTCCTATCTAATATTCTAATTTTCTGGGATACTGAATTTGGGGTTTTCACTAGCTGTAAGCCATAATCCTCAAAATTAAAAGAAAGAAATGCTTGGACTATATAATTCTGTGTGTAACACATCTATATAAAATATATGAGTTTCATTATTTTAATTGAATTACTGAAATAAATTAACTTTTTGAAGATATTCACATTTTATGAGATGCACCTGTACATCTCACACACTGCAAAGAAAATTACCTCAAGTCAAAGAAGTGGATTACACCTGAATCTTTAGACATAAGATTACAACCATGCAAAAAAAAAATCTTTATTTTCACACTTTTTCCTAATCTCCCAAAACGCATCTTTATAAAAAACTAAATTTGATCAAAGTGTGACATCAGTGATAGACTCCTACCAACAGGTATCTAAACACTCACTAAAAGAAATAGATTTCCACTGCCTATGACTTCACAATGAGGTTAAAACCCTGGTAAAAACATACATAGAAATGCATTAATGTATAAACACAAAAAACATATTATTGGTCATCCTGAAAATGCACTAATAGGCCTTATGTACACGGGGCATCTGAAAAAGCCCTTCTGAATGCCAGAACTGCTGGCAGCAAAATGTGGCATGTAAAATGTGCTAAAAGCTGCATATTGCATAAGTGTCTGCACATATAGCATTTGAACGCAAATGCATTTTCTCGGTTTAAACATTTGATATGTTTTCTATTTTGAATAAAATATGGGTTTATGAGATCTGTAAGTCATTGCATTTTGTTTTTATGAAAATGTTACGCAGTGTCCCAACTTTTTTGGAATTGGGGTGTATTTTAAGAGGTAAGTTATTAAACATTAGATGTTCTGCTATATTTTCATTATATTCTTGGAGAATAATTGGTTTTATATTGTCTTAAGCAGGAACATAATTCCACCTTCTCTTTATAATGAATGACTGCAAAACAGATTTACAAGATATTTTATTGAAGAAATATATTATTAAATAATTTCATCTATTCAAAAACACCCAAACATATGAACATATTTATCTGTTGTTTTGATGTAATTTGGGAAAATGAATCAATGCATTGAAATCTTTAACTTTTTTTTTTTTAACTGCTTAATCATTTAAATTTTATTTACTTTGTAGGAGATTTTTTTCCTAGGTATAAATAACAATGGATAATATGAAATTTAAAACATTCTTATTTCACCTATTCTATTATAAACATTTATGTGGAGATGGTTGAATTAAAAGTTTTCTACATGTAGATTTTCCCCACTGTGTGTTGAACCTCTTGAAGTTTGTTCTTTTTATCCAGATTTGAGCCATATTTTGGAGATGCTAGTGATTGGTTCAACAAACATTAATTACAGACAAATAAAGAGGATTCACAATTATTAGGGCATTTTCTTTTCTTCCCTTTATATTTGCAGAATGAAGATAAAATCTACACACTCAAAGGTCACGCTACACCGGGTGTTTATTGGCGATATTTGCTAGTGGTATACAGACCCCTACTGGTGAGCATATTGTATCATCACAGGACTGAATTGCCACCAATGATTTGGGAATGATATTATAAAATCCAATTTTTTTTTTTAGTGATATAGGTACATAATATTAACAGCAGCTACAAAAAATATATTTACCAATACCAATTAACCACCATCAACATATCCCCTGTACTCCCTATCAGAGAACTGCTGAATTCATGATAAACATCCAGTTTATTCTACTAGACGTATGTAGTATTTGCCATTTTACATGTACTGTTTGTTCATATTTTCTGTATATTGTAACTTTACAGCTTTGAAGGGCATTTTTAATGTGGATTTTAGGTGGTGCTATGTGGACCTGCATATAATCTCAATTCTATGGGATTGCTAGCAGGGTTAGACTCTTTTATTTGGATGGTCTGGCTTGCCTCCTGCCCCTCCTACAGCATTCATCTTGCTACACCCTGTCTCTTTGGGGCAGGGTATGTCTGTCTGTGATTGGGAGGGACTGTTAAGGTCTTAACTTACCTTTCTGTTGGCAGCTATCTTGGACATGAGCAGACTACTGTCTGTTATAAACTCTGTTTGCATCATCACTTGTCTGCTGCCTGGGGGTCGCTCAGTGATGATGTTGCACCTGACTAATATATATCACCCGATGACTTTCAGACCCTTGCCCTTGCGTTTGTGCTCCAAGGTGCATCACTGCTAGCAGTCCTCTGGTCTCTGTGATTTCTGCGTGCATGACTTGGCTTGGCTGACGACTTTCCTGGCTCTGGATTCTGCATTGGCAGACGCCCCCGCATCAGACAAAGACCCAGCTTCGGCAGACTACCTGCTTCTGGACTCTCTCGGCTTGGATGACTACCTGTTCCTGGACTCTATCCCGGCTTGGATGACTACCAGCTTCTGAACTTGACCCCGGCTGTTCTTGATTTTGCTCCTCTCTCTTGCTGTGCGGTTATTATTGTTGCATTAATTAATCGCTTTATTTTACTTGCATCTTTGTGTGGTCTGGTTTCCTTACACTCTGAAAGGGACAGCATGTGGGCAGCTGTGTGATGTATGCCATGATTGGTGACTTACGTCACATGCATGCCCATGTTATGCGCTGTGAGCTATGATGTTACAGATGGACCTCCTTGGAACAACAATTGGTCTCCAAAGTGGTCTGTCTGTGACTAACTCCCTTTGACTAATATATGCTAAGTTGCAAACACACTTTCTTTGTAAAAGTGCTCTTTATGGTGTTTATTCAACTCATCAGATCATTTTGGATGGATAACAGCTTCCTCATACATAGTAGGGGCAAGTTGTACATGACTGGCTAATTAAATGGTTACTCTATCTTCTCATTTATATAATATAAACAACACTAATATATATATATTGTTTTAAATTCTCTACATCTTTGGGGTAGTGTGTTCTCCCGTAAGCCTTGGCAGTAACTCCTCCCTTTTTCCTTCCTCTTAGACATTGATACCCACATGCTTGCACATGAATGTTTATATAGTTTATATCATGTCCGGAACTACACATAATAAAAATATATATATTTGTATTATTTTTTTCCATACTCTGTAGATATTACTGATATACTGTAATCATTAACTGTTTTTTTTTAGCACTTCTTATACACTTTATATTGTTTACCCTCCACTGACCCCTGAGGAAGGTGGAAATATTCAATGAAACATCTCTTTCTTCAATATTGTTGCAATTATACTGTAATTGCAATGTTTTGTAAGATGGTGTTCTCATCACTTAGAATATCAGACAGGTAACATGGGGAACATGAGCATGGTAGTGTGTTTTTAGGATGTTTTGCTACGTGAGGCTTGTTTATTGTGCTTAATTTTGCACAATGTTATGACTGTTCAAAAAAAACGGAATTTTTGTAAAATCTTACCTGTAAAATTCCTTTCTCTGAGTCCTCCGACAGTCGCCGCCTCCTCTAAGTCATCACTGTTGGGTATTGACTTCCCATCCGCAGGAGTAGCTAGGCATATAGACTTAGTCAAAAGACAAAAGGCATTAGCATATACACACCCATGGGGGCTGTCCCATCTGGTCAATACCCCCCCTGCATCACCACTCCCAACTCAGTTTGGTAGCATAGCAGTAGGTAATAAGAACCCCAAAAGAGGGGCGGGGGCGGCGACTGTCGGAGGACTCAGAGAAAGGAATTTTACAGGTAAGATTTTACAAAAATTCCGTTTTCTCTTACGTCCTCCGACAGTCGCCACCTCCTCTAAGTCATCACTGTTGGGATGTCCCAAAGCAGTATAGACATGAGGGGTGGGAGACGCAACCGTAGAAAAGGCAACGCAGTACCCACATCAGAGAAAGGAATCTTACATGCACTGTAAGAGAACCAACTGGGCAACAGAAAAAACAATGCTCAACAGGAGCAACAGCCCAAGAAGCAAATGCCAACAGCCAGGGACCCAGAAAAAAACACAAGGGTCCTCATGGCATTGCCGCACTGAGAACTTTGCGGCCAAAGGAAGCATCAGCTGATGCCAGAACGTCTACTTTGTAGAATTTTGAAAAAGTGTGCACCGACGACCAAGTCGCAGCCTTGTACACCTGGGCCACCGAGGCCCGATGCCAATAGGCCCAGGACGCACTCACAGATCTGGTGGAGTGCGCCTTAACAGGGAAGGGCGGAACCCGTTCCTTCAAGGCGTAAGCCTGTTCAATGGTCTGTCTGATCCATTTGGCAATAGTGGCTGCAGATGCAGCCATGCCCTTCCGAGGTCCCTCAGGAAGGACAAAGAGGGAATCCGTCTTCCGAAAAGGACTCCGTAGACGACAGGCACACCCTGATCGCCCTGACAACATCCAAGGAATGCAGAGCAACCTCCTTAGGATGCCTAGGCTTCGTACAAAGCGAAGGCAGGACAATGTCCTCATTAATGTGGAACTCAGAGACCACCTAAGGAAGAAAGGAGGGATGCGGACGCAAGACCACCTTATCCCGGTGAGTCACCAAGTACGGAGAACAACAAGATAACGCTGCCAGTTCAGACACCCTGCGAGCCGAAGTGATCGCCACCAAAAAGGCAACCTTCTTAGACAGCAGAGGCAACAATATTTCCCGAATGTTTTCAAAGGGAGCACGCTGTAAGACGGACAGAACCAAGTTCAAGTCCCATGGAGGTAAGGGCTCCTTCCTGGGATGAGCCAAATGTCGCCCACCTTGAATGAAGGTGCGAACCAGGGAATGAGACGCCACAGGGCGTTGAAAAAAGAATAGCCAGTGCGGACACCTGGCCCTTGATCGTGGCCAGCGCCAGGCGCTGGTCCACTCCAGACTGGAGGAAGGCCAACACTCTTGACACCGAGTACGAGCGAGGGGAGAACCCCCTGGACTCACACCAGGCGAAATAAGCCTTCCAGGTACGGTAATAGAATTTACCGGAGGAGGTCTTTCTAGCCTTGACAAGGGTAGGGATGACCTCAGAAGAGAGACCCCTGTCCCTCAGGACCTGGGTCTCAACAGCCAGGCTGTTAAAGCCAGGGACCGTAAAGCACGATGGAAGATCGGACCCTGAGACAGGAGATCTTCCCGCAGAGGCAGACGCCACGGAGGCGCCACTGCCAGGTGAACAACGTCGGCGTACCAGGACCGGCGTGGCCAGTCCGGAGCTACCATAATCACCAGGTGCCGTTCCGAGACCAATCTGCGGAGGAACCGGGATAGCAACTGAATCGGAGGAAAGGCATACATCAGACGATATTGATGCCAAGGGGCTACCAACGCATTCGAGGCATCCGCCAACGGATCACGCATTCTTGCCACGAACCTTTCCACCTTTTGATTTAGCCAGGATGCGAACAGATCCACGTCCGGGGATCCCCACCGCGCACACAGCATTTGAAAGACCTCCGGGTGTAGGGACCATTCCCCCTGGTCCAGGGTCTGGCGGCTCAGAAAGTCGGCCTGCCAATTCCCCACACCCGGAATGTGAACTGCCGAGATCGCCGGGACATGAGCCTCGGCCCAAGACAGAACGTCAGTCACCTCCCGGGCCGCCTAAGCACTCCTGGTGCCCCCTTGGTGGATGATGTAAGCCACCGCGGTAGCATTGTCCGTCTGTACCCGGACAGGACGGCCCCAAAGACGGCCCGACCACTGGAAGAGACAGAGTTTTATCGCTCGCAGTTCCAGCATATTTATCGGGAGGGAGGATTCTTCCTCCGACCAAGTGCCCTGGGCAGACAGGTTGCCCAGAACTCAACCCCAGCCCGACAGGCTGGCATCCGTGGTAATCCCCGTCCACACCAATGGACGGAAGGACTTGCCTTCCGCCACCGACGGGGACAGGAGCCACCACAGAAGAGCCAAACTGGTCTGACGACTCAAGGAGACACACAGATCCAGGGACTGAGGCAGTCTGTCCCACCTGGCCAGGATCTCCGCTTGGAGAGCCCACGTGTGGAACTGAGCAAAGGGTATCGCCTCGAAGGCCGATACCATCAACCCCAGGCCCCGCAGACAGGTCCTGAGTGACGAGGACGGGCTGTCCCTGAGGGACCTGAGCTCGTCCTGCAAGGTCCGGAGCTTGTCCTCCGGCAAGAACACCTGTGCCTGAGCAGGGTCCAGAATCATTCCCATATAGGGAATAGGACGCACTTTGCCCCCCTTCCTGGGCACTGCAAACAGATTGGAACAAAATCCCCGAAACCTGTCCCGATGAGGTATCGGGACAATCACCCCCTGAGCAAGAAGGTCCTACACCGCTTGATGCAGGTCCTGCCGATGCCCAGGAGGCAAGCGAAGCTTCAAGGGAAAGAATCTGCCCGCCGGCCGGGAAAGGAATTCGATCACGTATCCTGATCGAATGATTTCCTGAACCCACCTGTCCAATATCCGAAGCAGCTAAGGTTGGAGGAAACCGCGCAAGCGTCCCCCCACCCCTAAAACGGGTGAGGGCGGCCCTTCAGGCAGAGTCGAACTGACCCGCCGAGCCGGAATTGCCCGACTCCTGCTTGCCCTCCCAGGGCTTCTTCTGGCTGGGCCTTGAAGGGCTTACCCTTGGATTGGTTCCGAAAGGTACGAAAGGACCCCTGATTGGATCTAGGCGCAGAACCCCGCTTGCCCCGAAAGGACTTGTTCTTCGGGTTCTGGGGCAGCATAGTGCTCTTGCCCCCCCGTGACACCTTTCACCAGGGTGTCCAACGCCTCGCCAAAAAGGCGAGAGCCAGCATAGGGAAAATCAGCAACTGTTTTCCGTGAGGACTGGTCAGCCGACCAGCTCTTCAGCCATATCAGTCGCCGGTTAAGCGCCGCGACACTAGAGAGGCGAGCCACCAAGGGGGCCTCATTCAAGGCTGCATCACACAAATACATGACTCCTTGGTGGATCTGATCCACCATTTCCAGCCGGGCAGGCCGAACACCATCAGACACGAGATTGCACCTAAGCATCTTAGTCCAATCAGCCACCGCCTGAGCCACCAGAACGGACGCGAAAACGGGTTTGAGCAACGAACCCGCCACCGTATAGGAATGGCGAGCTAGAGACTCCAACCGCCGGTCCGTGGGATCCCGGAAAACCGGGGTATCCTCAGTAGGAACCAAGGTAGCCTTGTTCAACACGGCCACAGTGTGATCCACCTGTGGAGGCACACACCATCGTGATTCCGTAGCCAGCGCAAAAGGATAAAGCAATTTGAACCGACTAGGTACCAGGAATGTACATTTTAACGTGCGCCACATCTCATTAACAGTGTAATGAAACTCAGCTGGGCAGGGGAAAACCTGCGCAGACTTGCGGGTCCTGTGCATCCCAAATGAGGACACAACGCCCGGAGGACAGGGCTCATCCTCTAAATGCAAGGGTTCCTTAACAGAAACAATTAACTCGTCCATGGTCGCCCGTTCTTCGGGTGACCCTGGGGAGGAGGTATCAACCCCCTCCATCTCCGCCTCCCCCTCGGACCCCGGGGGGTCCAGGGTTGAGCGGGACCCTGAAAAGGGCACGCTCGCAGCAGCAGCCATATCCCCATCTGAATCAGAAGAGAGAGACAATCTGGGCCTCTTTTTTGCAGCACGTTCAGACATCAGCATTTCCATATTAGACACCAAAGTTGCCACCACAGCAGCCAAATCGGGTCGCAGCGGGGCCACAGGAGAACTGGGGACCCCCACTAAAGCTGGGGGGAACTTGCTTTCCTGAGAATCCATTGCTCAAAGTTCACAGAAAAAAACAGTGCAATAAATGTGTACTGCCCCTTTTAGATCGCTGCGGAATGCGCAGCCCACCGCTACAGCTACAGTGACAAACACCCCAAAAGGAGAAAAGAAAACTGAGCCAGAAGCGATAATAAAGAGGGATATTGAGAGCGATAACCTGCAGAGCCCGCAGAGTGTTGCCACTGATGTCCTGCTGCATATGGAAAGGAAGTGCTGTTGAAGTAGGCTGAACTTAAAGACTTTCAGACTTAGGGAAAATGGCTGCCCCATAGGATTGTATTGGAGGCTTCAAGAAAATGGCCGCCGAACATGCGGTCGGACCGATCGTTCTACACCCACAAAAATGGCGGCGGATGGCGCCAAAATAGCATGCAGTATCGCCCACAGAGGCGCTGACCATGCCTGCCCAAATCAAAGATGGCGGACCGCGCGAGTTCACTCCGCTGCGGTCACCACACAACGTCTGCACCCCCAACAATGCACCGGGAAGGGGACCCCCACACATACAGAAAACTGCACAAGCGATCCCCGCAGGGACCGCATCAGGGAGTCACACAGGCACAGACATGGGGGACACACAGCAACACAGACTGCCACCCCAGACAGAGGCCCCACACAGAAGTACTTACCTGTACCAGATGGCGTGGGAAGCCTCTATGCACGGAAAACCGCTGTCCTCACCTGACAGGGAGTGCCGTGAGCCAGGGACATGACACTGCAGCACCGCAGATGTGTCCTGTGAGGTAGCCACCTCACGGCTGCATCCCTGCAGCGAACAGGGATGGGTCGTTCGTAATGCCAGGGCGAGCCATAGCTGAATGCTCGATGGCGGGCTGGGGGTCCATCTGACCCTTTTGCTCTGGAGAACCAAGGCAGTCAGTCCGAATCCCAGCACCGCATGATCCATCTTCGTCCGAAGAGAAGACTAACACTAGAAGCTGACAAAATAAACAGCTAGTAAAGTAAGAGAAAAAACTGACATTTTCAAAGAAAATCAAATAAAAGATTAGGAAGGCTGAGACTGAAGCCCCAACACAAGGTAAGCCTGACTACTCCTGACGCTAGGCAGATTAAAACTGAGTTGGGAGTGGTGATGCAGGGGGGGTATTGACCAGATGGGACAGCCCCCATGGGTGTGTATATGCTAATGCCTTTTGTCTTTTGACTAAGTCTATATGCCTAGCTACTCCTGCGGATGGGAGGTCAATACCCAACAGTTATGACTTAGAGGAGGTGGCGACTGTCGGAGGACGTAAGAGAAATATTCATTTGTATTACATTTACCTTTCTCTGGAATTCAGCTTCTCCCGTGATAACATTTTCCTATATGTGAGCGACTGGATATTTTAACTAGAGCACCAACTCTTATAGCGTCAATACTGAGAGCTTAGCAGCAAAAAGACTCTACTGATTAGGACATAACATTGAAGATACCAACAATAAATCTGTATTGTTGGTTCATGAATGACACTTGTAGTTTTATTAAGGATTACACTGAGTGGACTGCAATACCAACAGCAATATGTTATAAGCTGGAATTCAACATTTAAATAAAAATAAAGCACAACTCCAGGCTTACAATCTCTGCCACCCTTTGCCACTAATACCTACCATCTCCCACACACACCTTGGGATAAATATTACTGTCTTTACAAAAAGGCTACCTATTCTGCAGGTGTCTTGGACAGGGCCTGCACGATGTATTGCCCTGGGCTCACAGTAAGTGGGTTGAATGAGGCTGGGCATCGTGTACTCTGAAAAAAGGATCAGTGCTACATAGCTGAATTTCTGATAGTCTGCAGAGAACAGCACTGAAAATAAGGTAAAAATAACAACACAAGCTACTTTTTTTCTATTAGCAGCTTTAGTGGATTTTACACTTTAAATGTTTGTCCAAGCTGGTGTTGGGCTATATGAACTCAAACCCTTGCTTGAGTACTGGAAAGCATACAAACTCACATACAATAGGGAAAATAATTAGTTGATCCCCTGCAGATTTTGTAAGTTTACCCACTTACAAAGAAATGAAGGGTCTATCATTTTTTATCATAGGTGTGTTTTAAATAACAGAGACAGAATATCAACCAAAAATCCAGAAAAAACACATAGAACAAATGCTATAAATTAAGATCAGTGAGTAAAATTAGTATTTGATCCCCAAGCAAAACATGACTTAGTACTTGGGGGACAAACCCTTGTTGGCAAGCACATAGATAAGATGTTTCTTGTAGTTGGTAAACCAGATTTGCACAAATCTCAGGAGAGATTTTGGTTCACCCTCCCTTACAGATCTTCTCTAAATCCTTAAGGCTTCTTGGCTGTTTAATGGCAACTCGAATTTTCAGCTCCCTTCATAAATTTTCTATAGGATTAAGGTCTGGAGCCTGACCAGGCCACTCTATGACCCTAATGTGCTTCTTCTTGAGCCACCCCTTTGTTGCTTTGGCGGTATGTTTTGGGTCATTGTCATGCTGGAAGACCCATCCACGACCCATCTTCAGTGTTCTGGCTGAGGATAGAAGGTTCTCATCCAAGATTTTACAATACATGGCCCCATCCATTGGCCCCTCAATGCGGCAAAGTTGGCCTGTACCTTTAGCAGAGAAACAGTCCCAAAGCATCATGTTTCCACCTCCGTGCTTGACTGTAAGGATGGTGTTCTTAGGGTCATAGTCAGCATTATTCTTCCTTCAAACATAGCGAGTTGTGTTAATGTCAAAGAGCTAAACTTTGGTCTCATCTGAACACAGCGCTTACTCCCAATCCTTCTCTGAATTATTTAGATGTTAATTGGCATAGCTGTACATGTGCCTTCTTGAGGAGGGAGACTCATCGTGTTTAGAAGAACAAAAATTCTGACTATGACCCTAAGAACACTATCCCTACAGTCAAGCACAAAGGTGGAAACATTATGCTTTGGGCTGTTTCTTTTTCTGCTAAAGGTACAGGCCGACTTTTTCGCAATGAGGGGCCAATGAACAGGGCCATGTATTGTAAAATCTTGGATGAGAACCTTTTTCCCTCAGCCAGAACACTGAAGATGGGTCATGGATGGATCTTTCAGCATGACAATAACCCAAAAAATACCGCCAAGATAACAAAGGAATGGCTCAAGAAGAACATTAAGGTCATGGAGGGGCCTAGCCAGTCTCCAAACCTTAATCCTATAGAAAATAGGTCACTTGCTGGAGGAAAGATTGCACATCTAAATGGCGCTGTGAGGAGATTCATACAGGCTGTTTTTTACCAGTGTTCTGGTAAGGAGATAAGTGTGTCACTGTCGTTGGATCACTGGGGTGACAGCAGATTAGCTTCACATCTATATCACTTCACCTTCTTGCGGATTCTACTTTGGGACTTCATTTTTTATTTACAGGTCCCTCTAAAAAAATTAGCATATTGTGATAAAGTTCATTATTTTCTGTAATGTACTGATAAACATTAGACTTCCATATATTTTAGATTCATTACACACAACTGAAGTAGTGCAAGCCTTTTATTGTTTTAATATTGATGATTTTGGCATACAGCTCATGAAAACCCAAAATTCCTATCTCAAAAAATTAGCATATCATGAAAAGGTTCTCTAAACGAGCTGTTGCCTCACTGAGTGTTTGATGTACAGGCACTATTCCTGCTATTCATTTATTTATAATTATGTTTTTTGCATAATACCTATTAGTTCATATTAGCGTAGCTTTTCTATCTATATATTGTTTCTTTGGTGTAGTCTCACTTATAGCTGCTGCTTTTTCCTTTGATATTTAGCACGGTTACACATTATATAAGCACCTTATAGTCTATATTTATTTATATTGTGACTCTGACACTTTAGCACTAGTATTTATGTTTTTTTATATTGATTTGTACCAATGTGATTAATTTGGACAAGTGATAATTTTGCACATGATATCTGTAGTCACATGACACACACAAAAGCACTATATTTATTTATTGAATTATATAAGAGATCTATTTAAACACCCTTGAAGCGCAGTACAACCCCCTCATATATTTAATACTCCAAACTGTTTTTCGGTATCAGTTACTGTACGTGCGGCATCAGGGTGGCTTACTTACCCAAGATAGCGCAGGAACCACACTCTTAAAATATACCTACAGCACGGCTAATGGCACTGGCTGGAAGAAGTGGTTAACATCAGGGGCGATCAAAGGGTTGCTAGCCTGTGTTTTTTTACAGTGTGAGAGGTGCTTTTACCTGGGGGAACACATGGATCCTTGTTCCTTTGCAGGAACACAGAATCCATGCCTTCCCTCCTGACAGAATGGCAATCTGCCTTGTTTACATAGGTAGACTGCCATTCTGCCTCTGTACCGAATAATCAGTGAGTGGGAAGGAATTAACATCGGGGGCGATCAAAGGGTTAACTGTGTTGCTAGCATGTGTTTTTTTACAGTGTGGGAGGTGCTTTTATTAGGGGAAGACATGGATCCTTGTCAACCAATCCTTCCTATTGCAGGAACACAGGATTCATGCCTTCCCTCCTAACGGAGCTGCAATCTGCCTTGTTTACATAGGCAGACTGCCGTTCTGCCCCTGTAACGAATGATCGGTGGGTGTCGGTGAACATCAAGTCCATGGTACCCACCCATGGGCTCCCGCTTTGAATAATCACAGTGGAAGCGAGCCGACAGCGCAAATTCGCTCCCGCTACCTAGGAGTGCAGGATCACATATATATACACGTGAACATGCGCACAGCAGCCGCCCTGTGGCACAAAATCTGCTATAGGGCAGTTGGCAAGTGGGTAATTAAATGGGCAGGGGGGATGTTATAATGTTTTCTTAAGAGGACATCTATTTTACCTTGTCTTTTTGATCTTCATTTGCCCACTCGCCGACGAGCTGCCGTAGTTATACTGCAGGAGGTTGGCTCTGTTACGCGAAATTACGTACCTGTATGTCGCTTCATGTAGCAGATAGTGGGGGCACGCGCACATGCCCATTGTCTAGAGGGGGAGAAAATCTACGGGTCCGGCAGACACAATGCCCACCCAGCCTCCGCAATCACTCCCCATGGAGGCAGAATGGCAGTCTGCCGATATAAACACAGCAGACCGCTGCTCTGTCGGTGATGAACACAGGGTCCTGTGTTCTGCCTATTTAAGAACACAGGTCTCTGTGTTCATCCAGTGAGTAAATCCCCCACACAGTTTCGAAAGCATACCCTAGGCACACATTTAACCCTTTGATTGCCCCTGGTGTTAACCCCTACCCTGCTAGTGTCATTAGTACAGTAACAGTGCATGTTTTTAGCAGTGATTACTGTAGTAATGTCACTTGTCCCCCCAAAAGTGTCAAAAGTGTCAGTTAGGTGTATGATCTGTCCGCCGCAATGTCAAAGTCCCGCTAAAAATCGCTGATCGCCGCCATTACGAGTAAAAATAAATAAATAAATAAAAATGACATAAATCTCTCCCCTAGTTTGTAGATGCGATAACGTTTGCACAAAGCAAACAATATAAACTTATTGGGATTTTTCTTACCAAAATTTGTAGCAGAATACATATTGGCCTAAATTAATGAAAAAAAAATGATTTTTTTTCTATTTGGAATGTTTTATAGCAGAAAGTAAAAAATATAGTTTTTTTTTTTTTTCATAATTTGTACAGCGTCGCACGACCGCGCAATTGTCAGTTAAAGTAACACAGTGCCGTAAAAAAAATGGCCTGGCCATCAAGGGGGTAAAACCTTCCTGTCTTTAAGTGGTTAAACAATTTTCAACAAGAGAAATAGCAGCAAGTTCTTATGCTACAGTCACTGGACAGATGTTTCTGCTCGAAACAAGCTGTTCTAACAGTTGTGCACAAGTTATAATAAATTTTCAGCAATTTTATTTGTCAAATTGAATGGCTGTGACATGCATAGATTTTGAATTAAACAATTTGCACTTCTACGACAAAAACACTTCAGCAAAGAATGGCTTCAACTTGCGAGATAAATATTTATTGTTTCTTGTAGTGAAAGATAAATGTTCACTTAATTAAATTAATCTTGTGGTATTTCAAATGATTAGAAGCTGATTAGCAATTTTCACCAGGAAGAAAATTAAACACCTGATTGTAAAGCTTTTGAAGAATGGCAACTGAAGACTTAACTAGCAATCATTTTTTGCCAGCATTGTAATACATTGTAGATGGAATCCTGCAAATGAGAAATAATTAAACAAATATGTTTCTAACTACTTTCATCGCAGGGTTTTAATTGTTAAACACATTACACCAAAAAATAGATTATACACGTGATTCTGGTTTCCACTAATTATATTTGCCTAACTTAACACTCGTTTGTGTTGTGTGTGTGTACATAAAACTGGCAGGACAAAAGTAAATCCTTTTTATTTACTTAGGTTTTAAAGGATACATTTAGTAAAAACCATTTTAGTAAAAAAAAAAAAATCAAATAAAGATATTTTTACAAAAAAGGAAAAAAAAAATAGGGCAAGCATGTCTGCTATTCTGTTTGTTTTAATCATTTTTAATAAAATTCAGGTTAAAAGTTAACATGATTTTTGTCCATCCCTACTGCACTAGGATACAAATATATTCTTTACTATGTAAACAATCAAAAAACTGCATTCTTGTAAGTTTTTTTTTTTTTTAAGGATAAGTGTACCTTTTGGTTCCTCCTACTCCTGCCAGGGCTTTCAGTATACATAATAATTACCTACAACCTCGCTCCTCCACGATTTTTACAGTGCAGACTTCAAGGCACTGCGTTGCTGCACCTATTTAATTAAATGTACAGGCCCCTGAAGCCCAACAGACCGTGAATAACATTTTTAACATAAAATTAGATGGAAAGTGGTGTGGGGAGTTATGTTAACAAATTATGAAGACTTTGCACAGAAATTGAGTGGTGCTGGGCAGTTCACACAGTAAAGATATTGGCCTAAATTAATGAAAAAAAAAATGATTTTTTTTCTATTTGGAATGTTTTATAGCAGAAAGTAAAAAATATAGTTTTTTTTTTTTTTCATAATTTGTACAGCGTCGCACGACCGCGCAATTGTCAGTTAAAGTAACACAGTGCCGTAAAAAAAATGGCCTGGCCATCAAGGGGGTAAAACCTTCCTGTCTTTAAGTGGTTAAACAATTTTCAACAAGAGAAATAGCAGCAAGTTCTTATGCTACAGTCACTGGACAGATGTTTCTGCTCGAAACAAGCTGTTCTAACAGTTGTGCACAAGTTATAATAAATTTTCAGCAATTTTATTTGTCAAATTGAATGGCTGTGACATGCATAGATTTTGAATTAAACAATTTGCACTTCTACGACAAAAACACTTCAGCAAAGAATGGCTTCAACTTGCGAGATAAATATTTATTGTTTCTTGTAGTGAAAGATAAATGTTCACTTAATTAAATTAATCTTGTGGTATTTCAAATGATTAGAAGCTGATTAGCAATTTTCACCAGGAAGAAAATTAAACACCTGATTGTAAAGCTTTTGAAGAATGGCAACTGAAGACTTAACTAGCAATCATTTTTTGCCAGCATTGTAATACATTGTAGATGGAATCCTGCAAATGAGAAATAATTAAACAAATATGTTTCTAACTACTTTCATCGCAGGGTTTTAATTGTTAAACACATTACACCAAAAAATAGATTATACACGTGATTCTGGTTTCCACTAATTATATTTGCCTAACTTAACACTCGTTTGTGTTGTGTGTGTGTACATAAAACTGGCAGGACAAAAGTAAATCCTTTTTATTTACTTAGGTTTTAAAGGATACATTTAGTAAAAACCATTTTAGTAAAAAAAAAAAAATCAAATAAAGATATTTTTACAAAAAAGGAAAAAAAAAATAGGGCAAGCATGTCTGCTATTCTGTTTGTTTTAATCATTTTTAATAAAATTCAGGTTAAAAGTTAACATGATTTTTGTCCATCCCTACTGCACTAGGATACAAATATATTCTTTACTATGTAAACAATCAAAAAACTGCATTCTTGTAAGTTTTTTTTTTTTTTAAGGATAAGTGTACCTTTTGGTTCCTCCTACTCCTGCCAGGGCTTTCAGTATACATAATAATTACCTACAACCTCGCTCCTCCACGATTTTTACAGTGCAGACTTCAAGGCACTGCGTTGCTGCACCTATTTAATTAAATGTACAGGCCCCTGAAGCCCAACAGACCGTGAATAACATTTTTAACATAAAATTAGATGGAAAGTGGTGTGGGGAGTTATGTTAACAAATTATGAAGACTTTGCACAGAAATTGAGTGGTGCTGGGCAGTTCACACAGTAAAGATATTGAAAAAGCAAGGTTGCAGGTATTATCTATACCAGAGGTATTGAATTAAAATTCATGAAGGTCCAGTCAGCCAAATGTTCTTCAAGACGAGGTCCAAATCATATGTTTGACTCTCAATGGCACATCCACATAATGGCAAATGTGGCGGGTTTTTGCGAGTGCCACAGTACCATGCAGCTTAGTACAGCGCAATAAAAAAAAATAAATGGGTCAGGGACTTATTTTTCTGCATTTCTGCTTAAAAGGCAGCCCACTGAAATAATTGGGCCGCCTACACGCAATACTGTGAACCTAGCCTCAGATCTTTTACATCACAATCCATTTTATTACATCAGTGTTCTCAGTCCCCCTGCACATCATTCCCCCTTCACATTACAATCCTCAGCCCCCCATTCACATTCTTGTCTGTGGATCCCCTTTACATAACCCCCTACTTCAAATTGCAGTTCTCAGCCCCATTCATATCACTGCCTTCACATCCCTGTCCTTACCCCCTTTATAGTACCCCTTCTTCACATTGCAGTCCCCAGCCCCCCTTTACATTCCTGTACTCGCCCCGTTATAGCATCCCCTTCACATTTCTATCCTCACCCCCTTAATAGTACCCCCCTTCATATTCCTGACCTTATCCCCTTTATAGCACCCCCCCGTTCACATCCCTTTCTTCACCCCCTTATAGCATCCCCCTTCACATTCCTTTTCCTACCCTTTCATAGCACCCCCTTCACATAACTGTCCCCACACATTTTTTTAGCACCTTTCTTTACATAACTGTATTCACCCCCTTTATAGCACTACCCTTTACATTCCTGTCCTTGCCCCCTTTATAGTTCCCCTCCTTCACATTGCAATCCCCAGCCCCCCTTCACATTCCTGTCCTCACCTCCTTTATAGCACCCCCCTTCACATTCCTGACCTCACCCCCTTTATGGCACCCCCTTCCCATTCCTATCCTCACCCCCTTTATAGCATCCCTTCACATTCCTGTCCTCACCCCCTTTATAGCTCCCTCCTTCAAATAACTGTCCTCTCCCATTTTAACCCACCCCTTCACATAACTGTCATCACTTATTTTATAGCACCTCTCTTGACACTGCAGTCCCCAGCCCACCCTTAACATTCCTGTCCTCACTTCATTTATGGCACCCCCCTGACATTCCTGTGCTCACCCCCTTTTTTAGAAGCCCCCTACACACCGCCGTCCAGAAGCCTCCCTTCACATTTCTGTCCTCACCCCTTTATAGAACCCAATCCCCCTTCATATCACTCCCCTCACATTCCTGCCCTGCCTTTTTTATATCACCCCTCCTCCTTCATATTTCAGTTTCTGATCCTTCCCCCCTTTACATCAGCTTCCTCCATCCTTCATAACAATAAAAGTGCCCTCTTCTATGCCCCACCTTACACAGGGCACAGCAGCCGACATCGGAGGCACAGAAGCAGACATCGGAAGTGCAGCAAAGGGATGGATGGAGGGCGGAACCTTCCCCAGATAACTGATCGGTTGCTAGAATGCAGGGCGGTTCTAGCAACCAATCAGTGAACTGGGCCAGCCCCCGCCCTCCATGTATCTCTGTGCTGCTCTTCTGATGTCTGCTCTGTAAAGACAACAGAGCTAGCGGGTAGTTGCGGCTGAGGAAAAAAAAAACAGATCCTAAATGCGCTACTGCTGTTGGGCCGGATGCAACATTAGCTCGGTCCGGACTTAACGTGCGCTCCGCCATTTAGTGATGCCTGATCTATACTTTTAAGTGAAAGTCTTTTAAGTGACGTCACCGCGGCTCCGGCCAATCAGATGGCCGGATGCCGCGATCCCGGAAGACGGGCGACTGGACATGTCGCCCGTCATAGAGGTAAGCGGATAGCACGGCGGGGGCTCGTTCTAAGGTATTTCATAATGAGCTAGTATGTGATGCATACTAGCTCATTATGTGTTTCTCTTACAGGTTGCAAAAAGAGGAGATTTTTTTTCAGGTTTACAACCTCTTTAAACAGAAGAAAATACACCTTCTGAAGTGGCCCAGTCAGAGTCCTGACCTCAATTCGATTGAGATGCTGTGACATGACCTCAAGAAAGCGATTCACACCAGACATCCCAAGAATATTGCGGAACTGAAACAGTTCTGTAAAGAGGAATGGTCAAGAATTACTCCTGACCGTTGTGCACATCTGATCTGCAACTACAGGAAACGTTTGGTTGAAGTTATTGTTGCCAAAGGAGGTTCAACCAGTTATTAAATCCAAGGGTTCACATACTTTTTCCACCTGCACTGTGAATGTTTAAATGGCGTGTTAAATAAAAACATGGCAACATTTCATTCTTTGTGTGTTATTAGTTTAAGCAGACTGTGATTGTCTATTGTTGTGACTTAGATGATGATGGTCAGATCACATTTTATGACCAATTTGTGCAGAAATCCATATCATTCCAAAGGGTTCACATACTTTTTCTAGCAGCTGTATAAGGCTGGTTACACAGCAGCCCTGTGTAGTGTGTTAGTGAAGATTAGGCAGGATAGTCAGTGGATTGTGTGTTCAGTCAGTTTAGTGTAGTTAGTGTAGTGTAGTGCTGTGATTCTTGTGTAACAAAAGTGTAGTGGTGCCACTGAAGTGTTGGTGTATACAACACGTCTGTGTCACCCCCACTGATTTCTTTCTTTTTTTTTTCATTGATATTGTTTATTTGCAGCATCAGGTTCTGTTGCTGCATTATTAGTACTCCCCCTTCTGTTTTGCAGGTGCTATTCCTTCTGCATCAGCAGTGGTTTTCTTTTTATTTGTGGAGCAGCAGCACTAACAATATTTAGGGCATAATTGCTGTCCCCCCTTCTGCGTCGCAGGTGTTCCTCTTTCTGCGTCAGAAGTGGTTTCCTTTTCTTTTTCCCGCAGTAGCACTAAAAATATTTAGGGCATAATTACTGTTCCTCCATTCTGCATTGAAGGCATTCCTCCTCTACGTCAGCAGTGATTCCCTTTTTTTTTTTTTTTTTTATTTGGGGCTTTATTCATTTTTTCTTCATTTAAAAAAAAATATATATATATAATAAAACGGTTTATAGTGCACCAAGCACCATTATCCCTTCCCACACTCTATAATAAAAAGTTATAAAAATTCCCCCCAAAAATAAAAAACAATAATAAAACGATTTATAGTGCAGCAAGCACAAAAGTATTGCACCCAAGCACCATATTTCCATTACAGAATTTTATAATAAAAAGTTATAAAAATCCCCATTAAAAATCCCCATCATGTCCAAAAGGCCAACAAGGAGAGGCAGACACACACAGGCTACTAACAGAAGGCAAGCGGTCTCTGTGTCCAGAGTGAAAAGTGGTGGTCGCGGACATGGTGCATCCTCTGCAGGTGGGACACGCTTGTCCTTTTTTTCGGGTGCTGGCCGTGTTATTGAGCCACAAAATGCAGAGTTGGTGGAGTGGATAACTAAGCCTTCCTCATCCTCTGTCACCCAGGCTCATACTAGTTTGCCTTCCACTGCAGCTTCCAAATCAGCCTATTCCACAGGTCCACAGTTACTCCTTCCATAGCCCCACCATCATGCACAGAGGAGTCACCTGAATTTTTCGATCATAGTGTCAGTTACATGCTGCTAGAAGATGTGCAGCAATTTGAATGCTCCGCTGTTGGTTCCCAGGTTGAGGAAGGGAGTAACGTGAGCCTATATAGAGGGGGTGCCAATGACGGACAAGAAACTAGCAGTCATGTTCCCCCAGCTGTAGCATGCTCCCAAGTTTGCTCCAGTGATGAGGAGAGAGGGGATGATGAGGTCAATGACTGTACTTGGGTGCCTGAGAGAACAGAGGAGAAAAGTGAGGAAGAGAGGCCACAACTCTAATAAGGCAGGATGTCCTCCAAGGGCTGGCTTAAGGGCATCCACCCTATTGCATTACACCACAGAGCTCCTCAGGTGCAGGGCACTGCTGACTCCCCGCTGACTTCCAAAAGTCCGTTGGTGTGGGCTTTTTTCAACACATGTGCAGCAGACCGCAGCATTGCTGTTTGCAATCGCTGTCTGAAGTGGATCAAGCATTGCCAGAACACCAGCCACTTGGGCGCCACATGCTTGATAAGACATATGATGACCTGCCATGCAGTTCATTAGCAACAGCACCTAAAAGACCCACATTATAAAGAAAATGCCGACTTCTCCTTGCTGCTCATCTGGGGTCTCTACCCCTACTATACCTCAAGTCTTTTCAAAAACCTGCACTGAGAGGGATGATGGTATATCAATGGGTGCCACAGGTACTTGTACCCAATCTGCTAGCAGTACACCACCTGTTGATTTCACCAGGCAAATTTCGCTACCCCATTTGCTGAACTGTAAAAGAAAAAGAACGGTCCCAGCCACCCACATGCTCAGCGTCTAAATGGTAGCCTGGCCAAATTGCTAGCACTACAACTGCTGCCTTTTCATCTGGTAGACTCTGCCCCCTTTAGTGAATTTGCGTAATGTGCTGTACCACAGTGGCAAGTTCCAAAAATACATTTCTTTTCACGTAAGGCCATTCCAGCTCTGTACCATCATGTGGAAGCCTATGTTTTGGCCTCGTTGGACAGAGCGGTCAGCAGCAAGGTTCACATTACAGCTGAATCGTGGTCCAGCAGGCATGGTCAGGGATGATACTTTTCCTTCACGACGCACTGGGTAACTCTGCTGGCAGCTGGGAAGTATGCAAGACAGGGTTCAGTGCTGGAGCTTGTTCCGCAAACCAGCAGTGCTCCCTAAGCGTCCAAGGGGCAACACAAGCAGTCAGGCTAAAAGATGCCATGTGGTGCTTCAGTTGGTCTGTCTAGGTGACAGGAGCCACATTGCGCCAGAGATTAAGTCAGTTCTGCAGGGGCAGGCTGAGAGGCAGCTTTAGCCAGGAATGGTTGTATGCAGTAATGGCACCAACCTTCTCTCCGCCCTCCGACAGGGACACTGGACACATGTTCCATGCTTGGCACATGTCCTGAATTTGAAGGTACAGCATTTCTTGAACAGGTACCTGGGCTTACAAGATCTTCTGAGGCAGGCCAGAAAAGTCTGTGGCTGTTTCCATTCCATACAATGCCAGTGCTCAGCTGGCTGACAATCAACGGGAATTCAACCTGCCCACCAACCGCCTCATTTGTGACATGCCCACCAGGTGGAACTCAACATTGGCAATGCTGCAGCGGTTACACACACAGCAGAGGGCCATCAATCAGTACCTGTGTGAGTATGGCACAAGGACAGGCTCAGGGGAGCCTGGCTTCTTTTTGACACACCAGTGGCTGCTGATAAAGGATGTGTGCACTGTCCTGTCATCATTTGAGGAGGCTACAAGGATGGTAAGCCACGACAATGCATGCATCAATGACACTATCCCTCTAGTCTTCCTGCTGGAGCACACACTTCATGGAATCCTTGAAAGGGAATTTGAGGCAGAACAGGGAGAGAAGAGAAGGACTTCCTTTCCTCTCAAGACACCCTTTATGCAGATACCATTCATGCGGGTCCACAAAACACACAAGAGGAAAAAGAGGAAGATTGTGGCAGCATTGATGTAGAGGATAACATACAGCGGTCTTCAAGGGATGGTTTTCATTCCCCAGAAACCCCAGGAGTTGTACATGGCTGGGGAGAGGTAGTTCCTAACAATGTCATCCTTAATGACCCAGAGGATTCAGAATCCCATGTCTCCTCAAACTTATGCTGAATGGGCTCCCTGATTCTGCAAAGCATGCAAAAGGACCCTAGGATTCATGGTATCAAGAAGAGGAATTGTTACTGGTTGGCAACCCTTCTTGATCTGCATTACAAGGGCAAAGTTGCAGAGCTCATCCTGCCTTTGCAGAGGGAGCAGAGGGTGAAACATCTTGAGGACGCCTCAAAGAAAAATTAGTGTAACAGCTTTTCTGACACTGGGAGGTTACTATTTCCTGAACAACGTGCGTCTGAGGCTTCGTTCGGTCAAAGGAAGTGCTGTGGAGAAGGCAGCCAGCTGACCGATGACTTTAAACAATTCTTTAACCCTCAGTGCCCAGGGCTGTTAGGTTTAAGCAACCATCGGAAGCATTTGCATCATATGGTGCAGGATTATTTGGTGTCAAGAGCAGACTTGGGAGACTTTTCCAACTGAGAATCCACAGGGTTAATGGATCTGGAGGATGGACCACTGGCCAGAAATTTCTTAATATGTAATCAAGCTACTGGCCTGTACTGCTTCCAGCGTGCTTTCCGAATGGATATTCAGTGCGGCTGGAGGTTTTGGAAGGATAAAAGAGTGCGTCTGTCCACAGACTCCATTGACCGACTGACATTTTTTTAAAATGAATCAGTTCTGGATCAACAGCAGCTATCAAGCCCTTGATGCTGATATAACTGATTGAATTTTGAAGACTGCCTATCCTATTCCTGAATCTTGATTATGCTAGCTTCCAACAATGTTTTTGGTTTAGGGCACCACCAACACCCAAGGCCCAATTTTTCTGCACCTGTTTGACAGGTGCATGTAATTTAATATTTTTTCTAATTTTTAACAGCAGGGCCCGTTCCTGCGCCCAACAAGAGTAACTTTGAGGGGTTACAGTGTTCAGGCACCACTAAGGATGGGTGAACGGTTTGGGCCAGAGCATAAGTTTGGCCAGAACATCGCCCATTCAGGTACTCGCCTAATACTTGAACTTTCTCTGCTTTTAGCGGGATGTTCGCCTGCTGAGCACACAGTCAATAGGTTGTTAAGGCTTCCCTGCTCAGAGCTGAATTTAAAAAAATAAAAAGAAATGTAAATTTAAAAAAACTAGGGTAAAAATGGATTTTTGTAAAATCTTACCGTAAAATCCTTTTCTCTTAGCTCATTGACAGACGTAGTCCTCTGTGATACACCACCTTCAGGTTATGTTGCCTCCACAGGAGCAGGACTAGACAGGAAATTAAAAAGCTCTGGCCACACCCTAGGGGCAGTCCCAGAGGGTATATCCTCTCTCTCTCTGCCTCAGCAAATCAGTTATGTGAAAAAGCAGTCTTTAGAGATTTTAACCCAACCCAACTCAAAAAAACAGAGGGGCGGGGACTACGTCTGTCAATGAGCTAAGAGAAAAGGATTTTACGGTAAGATTTTACAAAAATCCATTTTTCTCTAGCGCTCATTGACAGACGTAGTCCTCGGTGATACACCACCTTCGGGACGTCCCAGAGCAGTATCACAACTGAGGGGTGGGAAAATGAAATCAAATCCCAATCTAGAAGGCCCAACCGGTGCCAACTAGAAGTTTATAATGCTCATCCTTAATGATGAGACTCAACAAAAGAGAGAAAAAATTTTTCTTTTTTTTTTTTTTTTTTTCAAACAGAAAAAAACCCTCGAGGTAGACCACCGGTCTCCTCAAATTGCGGCCTGCAAAACCTTGCGGCCAAATGAGGCATCCGCCGATGCCGTCACATCAATTTTATAGAATTTTGTAAAGGTATGTACCGACGACCAAGTGGCCGCCTTACATACCTGGACCACTGACGCCTGATGGCGAAAGGCCCAGGAAGTACTGAGCGCTCGAGTGGAGTGCGCCCTAACAGGGAACGGAGGACTCTGACCCTTAATAGAATAAGCCTGTACCACCGTTTGTCTAATCCATTTGGCAATGGTCGCGGCAGATGCAGGCAAACCCTTTCTGGGGCCATCCGTGATCACAAAAAGTGAATCCGTCTTACGCAATGATTCCGTAGCTTTCAGGTATACCCTGATTGCCCGAACCACATCTAAGGAATGCAACGCATGTTCCCGATGATGCTTGGGCTGAGGACACAAGGAAGGTAGTACAATATCTTCATTCAGATGAAAATCTGAAACCACCTTAGGAAGAAAAGATGGCTTAGGATGAAGTACTACCTTATCCCTATGAATCACTAGGTATGGGGACTGGCATGATAATGCAGCCAGTTCTGACACCCTGCGAGCAGAAGTAATAGCCACCAAGAAGACCACCTTCTGGGATAAAGTAAGCAAGGGAATCTCCCTGATGTTTTCAAAGGGAGGTTTCTGTAGAACCGACAAAACCAAATTAAGATCCCAGGGCGGTAAGGGCGCCCGGACTGGAGGAGCCAGGTGCCGCACCCCCTGGATGAAATTCCGCACCAAGGATTTGGTAGCTAAAGGTTTCTGAAAGAAGATTGCTAATGCTGAAACTTGACCCTTGATGGTGCTCAAGGCTAGCTTCTGCTCAACCCCTTGTTGCAAAAAGGCCAATATTCGAGACACCGAATAGGTACGTGGAGGAAATCCTAAAGATTCGCACCACGCAATATAAGTCTTCCATGTGTGATAATAGACTTTGCTGGAAGTCGCTTTCCTTGCTTTAATAAGGGTAGGAATGACTGAAGTAGACAAACCTCTGTCCTTCAGTACTTGGGTCTCAATGGCCAGGCCATTAAAACCAGCGACTGTAAAGCACGAAGGTAAATTGGTCCTTGAGACCACAGACACTCCCTGAGACGAAGTTCCCACGGAACGTCTGCGACTAACATGTCCAAGTCGGCCAGGCCGGCTTGAGGAGGCCAGCCTAGAATTTCTAGGACCACTGGCGCTGATTGGATCTGAACCAGGCGTCCCTAGAGCTATCTGGCCCCGACCATCCGAGAAAGTCTGGTCGTTTTCTGTTTCCACACATTTATCAGATACCTGATAGTTATCAGGAAAGGTGATCTTTTCTGGTTGAACCTCAGGGACCGAAGTCACCCGACTAGAGGCTACTTGACCTATCTGGTCAATCAGATCCGATTC
This sequence comes from Pelophylax lessonae, assembly GCF_965119305.1. Classification (NCBI taxonomy): domain Eukaryota; kingdom Metazoa; phylum Chordata; class Amphibia; order Anura; family Ranidae; genus Pelophylax; species Pelophylax lessonae. Next base: position 188,741,854 of record NC_138772.1, on the reverse strand, counting down.
CTGTGAGGTATCGGGACTAATCTTAGGAAAAGGTAAAGGAAAAGATCTATTCAGGGAACGGTAACTACCGCTTCCTGTGGTACTTAAATGTTGGAAGGGAAGAATCGCACCGGTAGTAGTGGTTGATGCTCGATCTAATGTCCTGAATACCGGTGAAAACGTCCCCCCACCCTGAAACCGGGTGGGGGCGCACCTTCAGGCTGTGTACTCCTTTACTTCGGGTTTGGCTGGGTTGGTCCTCTGCTTGTCCGACCAGCCCTTCTTGAACCCTCCTGGAGGAGTCTTGCCTTTCCCGGGAGTACCAGCCGGGCGCCCTTTATGGGCGGTAAAGAAAGGTCCTCGCTTGTTGCGAGGTCCCTTAGCTTTTGCAGCCTGTGGCAAAAAAGTGCTCTTGCCCCCAGTGGCATCCTTAATGATTTCATCTAGGTTGGCCCCAAATAGACGATTCCCCTGAAAAGGGAGATTGGTCAAGGTCTTTTTGGAACCTAGGTCAGCTGACCAGCATTTTAACCACAGCACACGTCTGAGGATCACTGCTAACTTAGATGCATGCCCTAACAAGGGAGTAGTGTCCAAGGCTGCGTCACAGATAAACCGTAGCCCTTGTATGATCTGTTCCATCAAATCAGATGTCTCCTGGGGAATATCTTTTCCCCTAAGATCTTGGAGTACCATTTTCGCCCATTCCGTAAGTGTCTGGGAAACTAGACCAATAACAATTACTGGTCTAAATGCAGACCCTATCAGAGAAAAGATAGTGCGGGACTCTGCTTCTATCTTTCGATCCACCGGATCCTTAAAGGACGAAGTGTCCTCCACTGGAATAACCGTGGCTTTATTCAGCCTGGAAATAGGCGGATCCACGACTGGTGGTACCGTCCATTTCTTAATGATGGATTCCTCAAACGGATAGCGTCTAGCAATACGCTTGGAAATAGTAAAGGTACGTTTAGAATGCTCCCATTCTCCTTTAATCTGATTACCAAAACATTTAGGTACAGGAAAAGCCTTCGCCGTCTTGATGGGCTTATTAGTCCCAAAAGGCCTCTCTGTTTCAGTTGCCTCTGCCGGTAAAGCCTCAAGTTTTAAGGTTTCTTGCACTGCCACAACTAGTGCGTCCACCAATGCTTCTTCCTGAATTATAGCAAGAGAAGAAGCGTCCTCCTCACTGTCTGAGGGGGCTTTACCTGGGATAACAGCCCTTGCAGAGGAACCTGCAACTGCCGTGACCATCTCTGAATCTGAGTCAGAGGTGTCAGATAGTATAGGGGTAGGCGGGGGTCGCTTCCTTGACCCCCGTCCCTGACAGGCCGCCTCCACCCGAGCCACCATAGACTCCAAAATTGCTGTAAATGACTCTATACTCTGTGCACCGGCGGGTCCCGAGGCCCCCTCGAGGGAAACAGGTGGGGGAATATGTGTGGCAGGGTCCATAATAACTCCAGTTACTTCCTGGATAATATAATTCAAAAGTAAAGAAAAAAACTTTTTTTTTTTTTTTTTTCTTTTCTGACCCCCAGCGCCACAAAAAGCCCCTTAGTGTTACCTGCTAGGGATCCCTATCGATCGAGAGAGAGAGAGATAGACCCCCAGGCTCACCACTTGATGCTCAGAGTTAAACTGCAACAGCTTACAGCGCTGTCTTGACAAACAGGAAGTCTTTTGGCTGGCTGCCCAGGAAGAAAGGAGGCGGCTCCGCCCCTCTGCACGCCTTCCGGCACCTCCCCCAAGCTCCACGAGGTGTAGGATCACCTCAAACATGGCCGCCCCCATGCTGGAGACATGAGGCTACGCCAAAATGGCGGCTCGTGCGATCCAGCAAAAAAAAAAAAATGGCGGCGGCCTATACTGAATAGTGGTGTGCTGCAGGGCACACAACACTCTCTCTGCATGGGGATATGGCGTGGTTGGCGGTACCGGCCCTGGCGGACCGCATGGCCGTTCGGGAGGCCTGCTAATAGCTGGAGATCTGATTTGGAAGGCAGTCTACATGTCCGTGGCTTCTGACTGGTAGGTAGCTTATACTTAACCCATAAGATTCCCAGAATGCCACAGATTACATCTTTTAAACATGTATACAATAGATTGTTAGCTCCCAAACCAAGCCTCCTGGCTTTTGCACACATAAAATCACACTCAAAGTAGGAGGATTTGTGACATGTTATAGGATAGAAAGGACTCTTTCTTACCATACAGAGAGGGGCCCGCGTTCACCACAAAACCCGTCAGGGAAAAAGGGGGAACATACTACTCACCATACCGGAACCAGGCGGGCACCAACTCCTGACAGTACCCCTCTCCACCGGGGCGGGAGGGCTGTCGACCGATACGGACGCCGTGACTCATGGTCTTTGGCGTTTCAGCGAGACGTTTAACTCGCGGGTTCAGTCCTTTTAATGGGACTTTGTCGCGGCCGACCCAGCGCGGAGCTATGGCCTGCACGCGCTCGTAGGCTGAACTGGGGTGACCACCGGATCTCAACATCCAGCCCGTCGCCCAGTTCAGCTTTCTTGCTTGAAGATCTCACAGGAACACTGGAGAAAAAAAGCTGTCTAAAAATCCTTTAAGAAAAAAATTCTTGCCAGGACCTAAGATCCCAGCAAGGTATCTAGGTCCTTACTCCTAACTAGACAGAAAATAACTGATTTGCTGAGGCAGAGAGAGAGAGGATATACCCTCTGGGACTGCCCCTAGGGTGTGGCCAGAGCTTTTTAATTTCCTGTCTAGTCCTGCTCCTGTGGAGGCAACATAACCCGAAGGTGGTGTATCACCGAGGACTACGTCTGTCAATGAGCGCTAGAGAAAAACAGCTTGGGGGGACCCTTTGGGTCTGGTATGACTTTTAAGGGAAACCCCATGACAGAATTAGAAAAAAAAAAGGTGTGGGGCTCCCTCCAAAATCTATACCTGGCCCTTTGGGTCTGGAATAGATTTAAAGGGGAACTCTACACCAATTAATAAAAAAAAGTGTGGGGTCCCCCCCCAAAATCCATACTAGACCCTTATCTGAGCATGCAGCCTGGCAGGCCAGGAAAGAAAGGGGATGAGCAAGCGCCCCTCCTCTACCAAGCCACTTGCCCTAAATATGGGGAGGGTGCTTTGGGGAAAAAGGTCTCTTCCTGACAACCCTGGACTGTTGTTGTTGGGGTCTGCAGGTTGAAGGCTTATTGGAATCTGGAAGCCCCCTTTAAAAAGGGGGCCCCCCAAATCCTGGCCCCTCTCCTATGTGAATGGGTATCAGGTACATAGTACCCCTACCCATTCAACAAAAATTTTTAAAAAAAGTAAGAACCACAGTAAACAGTTTTTGAAAAGTTCTTTATTGAGAAATAAAAAAATAGTGTTCCTCGATGTAAATCCATCTTCAATCACGATGCCCGCCAGACCCGAAAAATAGAAAAAATAAAAAATGCTTTTTCCTCTTGGGAGGCGTCCCGCCGTCTACCCGATCTGTGCTTTGAAAGTTCTTATATAGTCCTATAAGTGACATAGCCAGTGGCCCTGCCCCTTGCCTATATAAGAACTGTCAAAGCGCAGATGGGGCGGGCGGCAGGACGCCTCCCAAGAAGCAAAAGCGTTTATTTTTTTTATTTTTTGGGTCTGGCAGGCATTGTGATTGACAATAAATTTACATCGAGGGACACTTTTTTTTTTTTTTTTTTTTTTTTTAATAAAGGACTTGGGGTTTCTTACTTTTTGACACTTTTTTTTGGTGAATGGGTAAAGATGTACCCTATATCCATTGTTAAAAGGGGGCTTCCAAATTCCGATAAGCCCCTCCAATCGCAAATCCCGACAACCACAGCACAGGGTTCAGGGTGTTCGGCTCTTACTGAGGACTCTATGGAACATAGAGTATTGTGTGAGAAAACACTTCAGCATTGTGCTAGATGGTCTCTTTGTGAGATTTTGGATCCTAAGCATTGAGTTAGCATGATACTCAGGCAACTAGCATTTTAAGAGAGGTCAACAATGGCACCCTTCTTGTTTCGCTCAGACAGATTTACTTTAATTGGTAGTGTCACCTTTAGTTGCACTGTCTGCAACTTCCTGTAATAATTTAACAACAGTCTCTGGTCACTTTGGAGGATCATTAGCTTACTGTTCCTTGAAGAACTCATTATAGAAATATAGGTCTGGCTTTTAGGCATGAACTGCACGTTTCAAGTAGTGGCACAGTATTTCTATTGGAACAAAAAAAAGAGAAATCCCTGTTTTAATTTGTTACTTCCTACTACATAAATCACAGGTCATAATGAAAAAAAATCCCAATACTTTATTAGAACAAATAAAAGAACTGTATACTCCAAGACATATAACCGTATATCCTAACTATCACTCAAGTTAAAAACATTTAATAGCAATAACCATAAACCAAGTTTATCCCAATCACAAAAGAAAATACTCTTGATATCTCCCACTAAAAAGCATTTTTTTTAGTTTACGGTAATTTTGAATGGGGAAGTTGGGAATCAATGTCACATTTTTTATTGCTTCTGTTAATTTCTTTGTATTACTAAAAATTATATAGGTTACCACTGAGAAATAATTGGTGCTGCAGGACCTCTGTATTACAGCATCCTTGGTAAGGCTAGTTCAAAGCTTTAATTTTGCTAGTATTTGTGCAATTAATCACTTCATTGCTACATAATCCAACTATACTGCTTATAGCTGAATGACTGCATAGTCTCCTTTTTTTTTGAGTTTTAGAAATCAAATCAGAATTTTCTGTATGTTTCTTCATTTACTGCACATTCAGTTTCTGATGGTTAATGCAAGATAAAGGGAGCCACATCTTCCAAATGGCATCTTATCTGCCCAGGCAAATACCGGATAAGCATTTGCAAAAACTATTAAGTGGTGATGGTGCTCACCATACCATATGACATTAAGATTTTGGACTTACAATTATAAAAGGACAGACTGAACCCAACTGAAATTTAATTTTAAACAACAAAATCTATTCCAATTGCATCAAATGAAAAGGTGTTCAAATGCTTACAGTGTTTTTTTTTCCCCTCTAGAGAACAGCCCCAGCCTGAGTAGGAAAGCATTTCCCCTGCTAGCAAGGAAGCCCCCTGCTGAGTCTGACCTATAGCACTTTGGCTCTTAACATAATAGGATGTGTTTTGGAACTCTGCAGAGAGACTGCTGCTTCCACATGGACACTTTGCAGAACATTTATCAACTCTGTCACACAGAAAGGCAATGCTAAACAGAACCAGAAAAACAGATTTACTACAAGGTTCCAGCTTGATTATTAACATGAAATTCTTGCTATGTAATGCTAAATTCAAGTGCCGCTCCAGATGACGTGTGACGAAACGTATAGGGAGGAGTCTAGCGTCGTGTCACTTGCGCTTCCTGTCCGAGCGCACTGCCGAAGCCGGACTTCCTGTTACCGCTGTATCCACATAGGATAGTTCCAATCCATATTTAAGTGTACTATTTACAATGAACCACAATATAAATGTTACTGCACTATGGAAGTTATTTTTTCTGTACCTATGTGGAGCTATTTACATTGAGTGGAGGTGTGGGGAGAGGAGTCGCCCTTGGGAGCTGTATTATTAAAGCGGTTTACCCTGATCCAGGGGACTGCTATCTGGTGAGTGCAACCCCATATGGAGAACACTACGGGAGTGTCTTTGGATTTGTTGTCTTACAATGCAGTTACCGATCTTTTCTGAAGCACCATGAAGGGACAGTAGTACTTTGGATTAATGGACTATAACTGGACACTGAGCACAAGTGTATAATTGTCTACTCCTGGAAATTATTCATACTTCATGAGAAGGGGTTTTTTGCTGCCATATTTCACTATTAATTGGTTTTTGCACACTATTTTCTTGCACCTAAAACATTTGGCACCTAGTCACTTTATTACTTTTGCAATAGCACTTTTAAAGTGTGTTTAGCACTATTATTTATTATATAAAAAGTCATGTGTCATTATTTTTTGCACAGGTAATACCAACTGTATATGCACCAACTGCACATGTTTAATATCACTATCAATTGCATTTTTATTCTTATATATGCTTTTTATCACTGCATAAGGCTCCGTTCACATGTAGGAGTTTTGAGGCATTTTTGGGGAGATTTTCTGCTCTAGGATCAGCTCTCAACAAGACAAATCCTATTCATTTCAATTGCCCCTGTTCACATCTGAGCGTTTTGACGCTGTGAGTAAAATGCCCAACGCTCAAAAAAAGTACATGAGCTTCTTTTTGGGCAGATTACAGGCGTTTTCCATTGGTCTCTATTCAATCAAAAAAACGGCTGCACAAAAAAACGCCTGTAAAACGCGGTAAAAATCGTGGTAAAAACGCGCGAAAACGCTACGCTCAGGTGTGAATGTAGCCTTAGACTTTTATTTTGTTATGTAGAGGTTTTCAGATCAAATATTTATTTTCACACATTTTTTAAATTCACTACAAGCAGCGGCATCACCCACTTTTATTCAGTGCCTTCTATTTAGATGCTAGTTGTCAGTTGTAGTGGGGGCAGCAGCTAGAATTATATGCTTAACCTAGATCTATAGCACGGGAATAAACACATAATTGTTTCCCAAATTCAAGTGTTTACTGGTTTGTTTCCTTTTAATAAATAGTGTGATCCAATATCTATACAGCTTAGTGCATTCCTATCACTGCAATCATATTTTTCCTACCCTTAAAGCGGAGTTCCACCCTGGGAATACTTTTTTTAAATAAAAATACCCCCGGGAAAGTCAGGGCTAGTACATTCCACAATGGCTAGCCTCTGATCTGTCCCGGGTTGCACTTAACTTTTAGGAGAAATACTTACCTTGAAAATGTATTCTCCAGCACTGCCATTTCAGGTGTGGGCAGCTTGAAGCCAGCACGATCCTCTTCCATCTTCTTCGGTCCCACGATGCACTGCACCGGCCCCAGCGTCACTTCCGGTGCGCGCGCGTCATCCCTCCACAGCTTCTGGGCATGCCCAGAAGCCGTTTAGAAGGGAATGACGCGCGCGCACCGGAACTGACGTCGGGGCCGGTGCAGACGCATTGATTCCTGGGAGCGATGACGTTCAGCTCCCAGGAATCATTGCAAAGCCAGGAAGTGACGACGGGCCGTGGCCGCCGAGGGGAGGAAGAAGGAAGTAAGGTAAGTATATTTTCTTCTATACGAGGTAAGTAAAAAAAAAAAAAATTGCGATTATCCATTTGTTTTTCAGGTGACCCGGAGCAAGAAAATGGAGGTAAGTATAAATTTAGGGTGGAACTCCACTTTAAAGAGGTAGAAAAGTCTGCTGTAGTTTATTTTATTTTTTTTGGTATGCCCCAGGTGGATTATGCCATAATGTACTGGTATGCACAGCATATTATAGCATACTTACCTGTTAAACCAAGCACTCCAGCACTACACTGTGATCGATTCGGCAGGGTCACTTCTTTGCCCGGTATGCCTTCAGCCGCTTGAATGGCTGGGCCGTGACAACGGCAGCCCTGTCCATGCGCACGGGAGTCACATCGCAGCGGCACGGGTCGGGGGCTGTAAATGTGCTCTGCTCAGTGTACATAACAGCTGACAGGCAGGAGGAAGCGTTTTATGATGGCAGAGATCGATAGGGTCTCTTCTGTTATACATAACGTGCCTGTCAGCAACTGTTCACAACGCTGACTTTACTACCATTTTAACCCCCTGCTCCTATATTCAGTAAGAACCGATTGTGAATTAGGATAGGCATCACTGTGGTTATTCTTCTGTGACCACTAGGGCAGGAATTTTGAGACACACACTACTTTAAAAAGGAAAAAGGAGCTGAATTAAAAACAGATAAAATCATTAAATGTGGTTTGATGGGACGATGTTGGTTATTTATTAGGCTTTAGAAGTGTTTATCAAATTACAAAGATCAATGTTTTAAGTGTTGCGTGTCTAACATGACTCTGTCCATTATCAGCCCTGGCCCTTTACTCCAAACTTTAGCATCAAACCCTTCAGGGTGTTTGTTCCCTGTTGCATATCAGCAGGCTGCACCTACAGGCTGCTCAGTCACTAGTACGTTTTACACATAAAAGTGTTTGTTACCCAAACATTTCAGAATTCCTGATATGTGCCTGCTGTACTATGTACTTATATATAAAATTATCCTATTCTCTTTGCATTGCTTCCTTTGTGTGAAGTCCCTGGTGTTCCTGTCAGTCCCCCTGCTTCCCTTTTAAAAAACTGACCATACTAACCAGAAGAACATACCCTAGTAAGTTCTGTAGCTATAGTGGAAATTCAGCCTTCTCTCTTCCAATGATTAGACTTTTCCTGACACCCCCCCCCCCATCCTTTGCACAGCCATTCACCGGGAAGATCAGTGTGCTGTTGCTTCCCCTCCCCCCAGCTGGTATGTAGCAAAGAACAGAGGGAATGTGATTACTTATAAAAAAGGGAAATAGGTATTTATAATTATTTATTTTTAACTTCTATACACAAATGTTTTCCTTTTCATTTAAATTTTAAACGGAATAGATTGTTTTACAACCTGTTCCTTTACCATCACCCTAAAGAGTATACAATTATTATAGCCATCTAAAAAGTGTTTGTTTTTTCAGTTTTTAAACGACTGATAATATCCATGCAGCATTGAATTGGCATGGTGTTATTTTAAAACTCCAGTTTTACAAATACAGAGTCTTGCCAGTAGGTCAACATTTATTGAGGGCTGTGTAGGTTGTTGCACATCTGTAGAGATGTATCCATTATACATGCTGGAGGCAAACCACAAATTATTTATCCCAACAGAAAGAAAAGTATAGGAGATCATCTAATTTTCTGTGACTGTGCCACACATACATTTGCCAGCTTTACATTCCATAAAATTTAGTTTCCAGTTATTAAAAGATGGTATGGGTGGATGTTCAGTGCAATATACCCATTCAACTAAGTTCTTTGCATGTCAGGAGAAAATAGGAATCTGCTTGTGTGAGGGAATTTTATTTCTCTACATTAAAGTGTGGCCCTATATTATTATTATTAATATTATTAATATACAGGATTTATATAGCCCCAACAGTTTTCACCGTTCTTGAGGGCAGACAGTACAGTTACAATACAATTCAATACAGGAGGAATCAGAGGGCCCTGCTCATTAGAGCTTACAATCTAGGAGGGGGGGGGGGGTCAAGTGATACAAAAGATAATAAATCTGATGGAAAAAATAAAAGCATGGTTGTTAGGCGGGGTCAGAATAGGCTTCTCATAAGAGGAGAGTAGGAGATAGATTGGGGTAGTTCTATAGGATAGGAGAGGCTCGAGAAAAGTCCTGGAGGCGAGCATGGGAGGAGGTGACGAAGGAGCTAGAGAGCAGGAATTCTTGGGAGGAATGAAGAGATCGAGTAGGTTGGTATTTTGAGACTAGGTTAGTGATGTAACTGGGGCCGAGTTGTTGATGGCTTAGTAAGATGTTGTTGGTATTTTAAAATGTAATTCGTTGGGTGAGTGGAAGCCAGTGGAGGGATTGACAGAGAGGGGTTTGCAGACACTGAATGGTTGTTTAGGTGGATGAGTCTAGCAGAACCATTCATGATGGACTGAAAGGAGGATAGTCTATGTATGATAGTCTGTGTGTAAAGGTAATCCGGTGAGGAGGGAGTTGCAGTAGCCGAGGAGAGAGATGACCAGGGAGTTTACTTGGAGCTTTGTAGTATCATTGGTTTTGGCAAGGTGTTGTTGCTAACCAATGAAAGTTCATTGGCTATGATGTTAAGATGGCAAGATTTGGACAGTGATTGGATGTGGGGTCGAAAGGATAGTTTAGAGCCTAGGAGTACATCTAGAGCCTTGGCATGCGGGTATGGGCTGATAGTAGTGCCATCAATCTTAACAGAGAGATCAGGGGAAGAGGCACCTGGGGAAGGAAAAAATGATGAGCTCAGTTTTGGATAGATTTTGAGGAAGTGGTGTGACATCCAGGCTTATATGTCTGTTAGTAAATTAGTGAAATGTAAGAGGACTGAAGAAGTGAGCTGAGGAGTAGAGAGATAAATTATTTAAACAATGAGTACCGTTGCAGACATGTGCCTAGGTATTAATTACTCTGTTCATGTGTCCTATCTTAGTTTAACACTTAAACCACATGTGTGTTCCCTAACACCCCATAACTGTGAATGTGTAAAGACAATGTTTTTTTAGGAACCGTGTCATTGCATACAGGTCAATGACAGTACATAGAAATTTATATGTGCACACAATTACTAAAAAAATTCTAACAACTTGGCGAGAAAAATAAATGTAAACATACCTTGATACTCTTATACATAAGCATAATCTAAAATGACGGCGAATAGAAGGTTTTTAGCATATACTAGGGTGTAGAAATAATAAAAATTATAAAGTCATTAAAACATTATAACATGGGTTATAGAAATAAAGCACAAAGCCATTTATTTTTCGCCTACACTGTATAATGACATTCAGTGAAAGTAAAGATTTTTACCCTTCATGTTTGCAAGAAATGCTAGCTTGCTGTTGAATGTCAATCATATAAGCATTGTGTTAGGTTAGCTGGCATTTTATGGCCCAGGCATAATTAACTTTGCAAAGTAACGACAGTGCCAATACACATAGTATCTGTATTTATTAGATATGATGAGCCATGCTGCACATCATGTATAATTAAAACACAGCTACGGCTTCCCTATCCCCAAGAAATACAGCAAAACCTGTAAATAAAGACTAGCTATGGGACTACAAGGAATTGGCCTTGTTTTCAGCCTGTCTTCTCAGCCATTTCCTTTAGTCTTAACACTAAAGCTGTCAGACCTAATTAAGAATTATTGAGAATAAGGGTTTCAGCCCTATAAATCTACATTTCGCCAAAGTAACTTGGGCGTCTTAGCGAACATTTCTTTTTAAAGAAGCAATATCTCTTAGTGAAACCTAATTTAGGCTCTTGATATAAAACTTTATGCTTTAAGTGGCTTTATAACTTTCCCACACAAAAAAGCTCTTGTCATGAAATAATTTTGATTATATATCTGGTTTATTACGGTACTTAAGGTTGACTTTGGTGCATTTATGCCTCAAATGCTTTTCAGCTGTAATCGCTGTACCAACTTCATTTAGTGACTTTAAACAGGCTTATTCTGAAATATTAGTTCGGAATGCACACGGTTTCCTTCTTGCACTAAGAAAAACAGCAAATGTCAATAAAGGGAAATGCTGGTAGAGAAGTGTATTCTCTACTACAGCTCATGGTATCTTGAAATGTTATATTATATTTTTGCTAATTTTGAAGTGTGTGCGGCTTGCATACTCTTTTTACATTTTAGGCAACATTGACCCCCAATAAGGCACTTCCAACCCAAAACAGTTTCTCCTTGTGGAGCAGAGTGCAACACAGTTTGTCCAATAATTGCTATTTTTTTTGTATTCTACAAGAAGATCTACCTGACCCCCAGCAAGGGTGTGCTAGGTCAACCCTGTCTTTTTAACCAAGTTGCCATTGTCACCTGTCTGACTTACAGATATATCCCTATGGAGCATCCTTAGGGTAAGGAAATGCCGCATCACCTACCTTCCACACGAATATACAGGTTATAGCTTGGCTAATATGGCTTGATGCACACATAACTGGCAGAACCATATATATCTCTAAATTGGTATAAGCCTGGGACTCTACAACTCAAGCAATATCTGTAGTTTTATCCACGGACTATAGGGCAGCAATGTGACTAACAAAATTAATTTAATTACGAGAAAGTATCCCCTGTTTCTCAGTTATTGCTAGAAGTAAAAAAAAGTTGTTAAAAATCTGCACTTTAATTAAACATGTAACTGTGATAGAGAAGGTTAAATTTAAAAAAAAAAAAAAAAAAAGTACGGTTAATGGCTGAGGAATGTCATAGTCACTGTAACTACCTCAGCTCTCACACCTATACATCCCCCATAGAATAGAGAAGTTTTGAGTTTCTGCTTTGAGCTTGTTTATATTTAAAACACATTTGCCATTACTTAACAAAATAGAACATATATTGTCTTTAGGACAAACAAGACATTCATTTGGATATACTGCCTTGCAAAAATGATTTCACGTTTTATGCAATCAATTCATAAAAAAAGTAACAAAACTAGCTGACTAATCAGTCTCTACTCACAGATTATCGCTATAAAGCTCCTGAAGAGTGGACTTTTTTTTCTACTTTGAGCAATATTAAATTAAAAAAATATTGTCACAGTAGTATATTTTTCATTCTATAATTTGTTCTGTTTAAAAGAAACTAAAATTATGATTCTGGTACCAAGTTATTTACAAATAAAATAAAGCTGTTGCTTTTTTTCGAATGTTGCATTTTTTTTAATGTGACACTATAAAAAAAAAAAAAATAAAACAATATAAATATTAATGATTAGAAAAACAGAAACAAAAAAACCTCAAGAAAAAAAATGTGGGAAAGAAGGCAAAATAGAGCCGATTAGGACCGATTAAGATAAACTAAGGATTAAAAAGTACCAATAAAAAGTACCAATACACCTACACAGGTTGAACTAGATGGACTATTTTCCTTATTAAACCTCACCTACTATGTAACTATGTAACAATATCAATAAATACAAACAAATTATTCATACAGCAACTTCAAGCTATTATTTTGACAGCTGGGAATTACTGGCAGGAATAAGGGGGGAAGCACCAGCATGGTAGAAGGACAGGGTGTCCCACACATGCCATGTGTACTACGAAGAAGTTTTTTTTGGCATTTGTAGCATGTCTAGTGTACACAACTGGCTTATCAAGCTACCTTGCTGAGGATGTGATCCAATGGCTAAACAGTTCTTACATGATCAGTGCCTGAACTTGTAGGAACAGTGTGAATCCAGAAGCGCTAAGCATTGAATACACTACAATTGCTCAAAATGTGTTGGCTATTCACCTCTACAAGCATGTGTAGAGATGTACTCATTATACATGCTGGAGGCAAAATCACATTTTTCCCAGGACAGGAAGTGATGGGAAATCCAAAACTTCACAGCTATTATTGAAACAGGAGGTGAGGCGAAAACTTCCAAAGAGGCACCTGTTCCAGTGTCAGCTCAGAGGGAATGTCCACTTATTTTGAAGATATTTCCTCTTAATCTTGTCCTCTCAAGACAGAAAATTGAGAAAAAAAAACCCCAAGCGGAGATACAAGCAACAAGAAAAACCTTTTAAATGCATCAATGTGGATCACCTTGAGCAAGGATACATACATATGAAAGGTTTTGTTATAGACTTTATTGCTGATTGGTACAAAGTATACAGGGTTCAAGCTCTCCCTTCTTACCGATAATGATTAGTTTACCGAACATTGATAAGAAAATCACTTGGAGACCCTTTTAGGATTTTAGAGTTGAAACAAAGGGGGTTATTTACTAAAGCGGGGAAGAGCAAAATCTGGTGCACCTCTTTATAGAAACCAATCCAGGTTTTATTGACAAAGCCTAACTGAACAAGCCGAAGTTAGAAGCTGATTGGTTACCATGCCGAGTTGCACAAGATTCTGAGTCCACCAGTTTTAGTAAATCTCCCCCAAAGTGTCTGGGTTACTCCTGAATGGCAAAACCCAGCAAGGGTTTTAACCAATCCTTTCCAATCTTTGCCCACGTCATGAAAACTGCTCATTGCTCTTGTACCACATGTATATGTGTTCACTATGAAGGCAGAGATGGACAAGGAGATAAAGCAGTCAGCAAATCAGTATAATAGAAGAATAGTAAAGTTACTTATGTAAAAAAAAAAAAAAAAAAAAATTAAGTTATATACAGTGGGTACGGAAAGTATTCAGACCCCCTTAAATTTTTCACTCTTTGTTATATTGCAGCCATTTGCTAAAATCATTTAAGTTCATTCTTCTTCCTCATGAATGTACACATAGCACCCCATACTGACAGAAAAACACAGAATTTTTGACATTGTTGCAGATTTATTAAAAAAGAAAAATTGAAATATCACATGGTCCTAAGTATTCAGACCCTTTGCTGTGACACTCATATATTTAACTCAGGTGCTTTCCATTTCTTCTGATCATCCTTGAGATGGTTCTACACCTTCATTTGAGTCCAGCTGTGTGTGATTATACTGATTGGACTTGATTAGGAAAGCCACACACCTGTCTATATAAGACCTACGATGCATGTCAGAGCAAATGAGAATCATGAGGTCAAAGGAACTGCCTGAAGAGCTCAGAGACAGAATTGTGGCAAGGCACAGATCTGGCCAAGGTTACAAAAAGATTTCTGCTACACTTAAGGTTCCTAAGAGCACAGTGGCCTCCATAATCCTCAAATGGAAGACGTTTGGGACGACCAGAACCCTTCCTAGAGCTGGCCGTCCGGCCAAACTGAGCTATCGGGGGAGAAGAGCCTTGGTGAGAGAGGTAAAGAAGAACCCAAAGATCACTGTGGCTGAGCTCCAGAGATGCAGTCAGGAGATGCGAGAAAGTTGTAGAAAGTCAACCATCACTGCAGCCCTCCACCAGTCGGGGCTTTATGGCAGAGTGGCCCGACGGAAGCCTCTCCTCAGTGTAAGACACATGAAAGCCCGCATGGAGTTTGCTAAAAAAACACCTGAAGGACTCCAAGATGGTGAGAAATAAGATTCTCTGGTCTGATGAGACCAAAATAGAACTTTTTGGGCTTAATTCTAAGCGGTATGTGTGGAGAAAACCAGGCACTGCTCATCACCTGTCCAATACAGTCCCAACAGTGAAGCATGGTGGTGGCAGCATCATGCTGTGGGGGTGTTTTTCAGCTGCAGGGACAGGACGACTGGTTGCAATTGAGGGAAAGATGAATGCGGCCAAGTACAGGGATATCCTGGACAAAAACCTTCTCCAGAGTGCTCTGGACCTCAGACTGGGCCGAAGGTTTACCTTCCAACAAGACAATGACCCTAAGCACACAGCTAAAATAACGAAGGAGTGTCTTCACAACAACTCCGTGACTGTTCTTGAATGGCCCAGCCAGAGCCCTGACTTAAACCCAATTGAGCATCTCTGGAGAGACCTAAAAATGGCTGTCCACCAACGTTTACCATCCAACCTGACAGAACTGGAGGGGATCTGCAAGGAGGAATGGCAGAGGATCCCCAAATCCAGGTGTGAAAGACTTGTTGCATCTTTCCCAAAAAGACTCCTGGCTGTATTAGATCAAAAGGGGGCTTCTACTAAATACTGAGCAAAGGGTCTGAATACTTAGGACCATGTGATATTTCAGTTTTTCTTTTTTAATAAATCTGCAACAATGTCAACAATTCTGTGTTTTTCTGTCAGTATGGGGTGCTATGTGTACATTCATGAGGAAGAAGAATGAACCTAAATGATTTTAGCAAATGGCTGCAATATAACAAAGAGTGAAAAATTTAAGGGGGTCTGAATACTTTCCGTACCCACTGTACATAGACAGACCCAAAAAGGAGGATGATATATGACAGAAACCAGAATGAACATACAGTATTTCTAGAGAACAAAATATAAAAAAATCATGGGTACTTGCCATCTCATTTTTCTGCCACATGAATCATCCATTGTGTTTTTCAAAAATAAATAAAAAATCAGAAAAAAAAAAAAAAAACAGACGGCACTATAAAGCAGGGCAGCACTCACACTGAGCACTGTTTGCAGCTCTTTACTCGGTTTCTCTCTTTATTCTGTATATTAGCAGGGTAGCTATAGAGACATGAACTTTCTTCTTCTGACAAAGAGTCTAATTCTTTTCTGTCTACCATTTACTACAGATAGTGCAACTGCTCCAGTTTATTGCTGCAACTAGCTGTAAAAACTGTACAATGGTCCACTGTGGTTACCAACTTTTCATAATATTACAACAGAATGAGCCAACTGATCTACAGCTCATTAATGATGGAACAAAACAGCGAGACTTCCGAAGAAAATCTAAAAAGTACTGGAAGACGACATATGGCTGACAAGTGGGAAGTCGCGTACATAGGTGAAAAATAATTTAAACAACCTTTAAAGCCACGGAGACAGGCATTTGCAACTATTAAAATAACTAAATTCATCACTGTATGGTCAATATCTGAACTGGTGAGTCCTTGACTGGTATTTATATTGACTGCTCACTAACGCATTTTAATGAGAGCTGCTGAGATAATCAATTGTGCGGTTTGATTCAATTAACTAGCATCGCATCACTTCAGCAGATGGCTCAAACCATTTGACTTTTATGAGGTGTCTTCCATGGAGCATAAAAGTAATTGAAAGAACTTACTGGTACGTACTTGATGTATTCAAATATAAATGAGAGATAATCTGAAGATGCCTGCTAAATATGGAGATGAATGCAGGCAGCTGTTATGCAGTATGCACTTTTTTGGCTTTCAGCGTGTGCTTTCGGGAATAAAAGCTAATCAATACGCTTTTATCATGAAGGCAAGGGTAAATACCATCATAAAAATTCCTGGTATCTCTAGTAGTGTTGCTGTAGATAGTACTATATACCAACATTCATATTTTCTGCTGTTCATTTGGAAAGTGTATTGTGTGTTTTCATTAGTTTTAAAATATTTTACACTAAACTATGTACCTCAGTATATTAAACAGAAACTTTAATACGTGACCCCCCCCCCCAGGCAATCATCAGTGCAGCCTATCAGTGCCACATTAGTGTAGCCTCATCAGTGCCCATTAGTAAAGCCTATCAGTGCAGCCTCATCAGCACACATCAGTGCGGCCTCACCAGCGTGGCCTCATCAGTGCACATCAGTGCGGCCTCATCAGTGCAGCCTCATCAGCACACGTTAGTGCAGCCTCATCTGTGCACATGAGTGAAGGAGATACATTTCTTATATGCAAAATGTTATAACGGAAACTAAGAAAACTTTTTTTTTTTATTTACTTTCCAGGGTTTTTTTTTTTTTTTTTGTTTAGCAAAAAAAAAAAAAGTATAAATAAGCGGGTTACAGCCTCTTAGATAGTAGGCAAGAAAACAGATCTCCGGCATGAAGAACAGAGAGGAGCACAGTAATGACATAGAAAAATCTCACTCCAAATCTCCTGAAACTATATTAGGCAGCAGTGCCTTACATGTAGATATAAGGTTATGAGGCTGTGGGAACAGGAGTGCCTAGGCTCCCTCACATGCCACTAAGTACACTATTTTTTAGGGGCTCTACTTAACTTCCTTCTGGGTTCAGTCACACCCATCTGCCTACCAGCCATAAAATAAGAGAGGCCTAATGGCCACTGTGGTGCTTCTATTGGACACGGGGAGGGCTGCTCGGTGGGGTTTACCACAGGAGCCAAGACGCTGCACCTCTAATAACACATTCGCACAGAGCTGCTTTTTCTGGCCAATTAAGGCAATAGCATGCAACTTTGGTATTGCTCTTAAGCAACATATTTCGTTTTTAAAGTTGGAAACAGTTAACAGTTCACATTTAAGACTATATCATCCCAATGTCATATTCCTGATGGGGGTTTGCTGTACCATGTACTTGTATGAAAATGTATTCTGTTCTCTTTGTATTGCTTTCTTTGTGTGAAATACCAGGTGTTGCTGGCAGTCACTCTGCTTTCCTAGTTCCTATTTTTAAAACAACTGACCACACTAGACATGAGAGCAAAGTCTGGTCAGCTTTCTAGCTGTGTTGACATGCCCCCTCTCCCACCTTCCACTTGTAAAGCTCAGTGTGCTGATGCTTCCCCCCCCCCCCCCCCCCCTGCTCTATAAGGCTTGATTCACATCTATGCATGTTGCTTTTGAGCGTTTCAGCAGTGCTTTTTGCTGGGATTTCTGCGGTTTAAACCACAATTTTACCACGATTCGTGTTTTGCTTCCTTTTTTTCTTTTTTACATTCACTGTATATACCTGCTTGATAAAAAGTGGGCCAGAAAGCCATCCACCACGTCCTTAACAACCGATGAGTCATCAGCTGTCAGCCGGCAAAAAAAATTAGTGAACAAAAACAGCGCGGAGTCCTCCCCTAGGTCCATACCAGACCCAAAGGGTATGGCTTTGGAGGGGACACCCTCACACGAAATTTAAAAAAAAAATGTAGTGGGGTCTTCCTCAAAATCCATACCAGACCCTTATCCGAACATGCAGCCTGGCAGGTCAGGGAAGGAAGGGTACAAGCGAGCGCACCCCCTCCTGAACCATACCAGGCCACATGCCCTCAACATGGGGGGGTGTGGTGCTTTGGGGCGGGGTGCTGTATCCCTCCCATCCCAAAGCACCTTGTCCCCATGTTGATGGGGACAACGGCCTATTCCCGACAACCCTGGCTGGTGGTTGTCAGGGTCTGCAAGTGGGGGGCTTATCAGAATCTGGAAGCCCCCTTTAACAAGGGGGCCCCCAGATCCTGGCCTCCCTCCTATGTGAATGAGTATGGGGTACATTGTACCCCTACCCATTCACCAAAAAAGCAGTGTAGTGTGACAAAAGACAGCTTTTGATTTTTTAAGTTTAAAATGTCTTCTTCTCCCGCTCTTCTTCTTCCTCTGGTGGTCTTCTTCTTACGTCTTCTTATTCCCCTCTGTCTTCTTCTTCCCTTGCTTTTTCCCCTAGTCTTCTTCTTTCTCCGGAGTTCTTCTTCCTCCGCAGCGGCTCCCGCAGCCGAAAATAAAAAAAACAAACCTCCGATGCTGCAGAGGACGTAATTCATATACCCTGCCCCCTTGTGAACATCACCGCCCGAGGCACGATGGATCTGTGACATCACAAGAAGGCGGGGTCTCTTGATGACTTAATCCAATGGCCATGCTCCGTAGTTATATATGAAATGTGTGACATCAATGCAGACAGACCGGCAGGGCGCAGCGTCAACAAAGGGTCGTTTTTTTTTTTTTTTTCAGGGTGTCAGCTGCGCCGCAGAAAGAAGATGACGACTGGAGAAAGAAGAAGACGACCAGGGAAAGAAGAAGAAGACCAGGGAAAGAAGAAGAAGACAAGGGAAAGAAGACAACCGGAGAAAGGAGAAGAAGATCAGGGAAAGAAGAAGAAGAACACCAGAGAAATAGGAAGTAGATCAGAGAAATAGGAAGTAGACCAGAAAAATAAGAAGTAGACCAGAGAAATAAGAAGAATACCAGGGAAAGAAGAAGAAGACCGGAGAAAGAAGAAGACCGGAGAAAGAAGACGACCGGAGAAAGAAGAAGACGACCGGAGAAAGAAGAAGAAAACCAGGGAAAGGAGAAGAAGACCAGAGAAAGAAGAAGACGACCGGAGAAAAAAGAAGACAACGGGAGAAAGAAGAAGACGACCAAGAAAGAAGAAGAAAACTGGAGAAAGAAGAAGACGACCAGAGAAAGAAGAAGACGACCGGAGAAAGAAGAAGATGACCGGAGAAAGAAGAAGAAGACCAGGGAAATAAGAAGAAGACCAGAGAAAGAAGAAGAAGACCTGAGAAAGAAGAAGACAACCAGAGAAAAAAGAAGACGACCGGAGAAAAAAGAAGACGACTGGAGAATGAAGAAGACAACCGGAGAAAGAAGAAGGCGACCAAGAAAGAAGAAGAAAACTGGAGAAAGAAGAAGGAAACGGCCAGAGAAAGAAGAAGACGACCGAGAAAGAATACGACGACCGGGGAAAAAAGAAAATGACTTGAGAAAGAAAAAGAAGAAGACCGGCGAAAGAAGAAGACGACCGGAGTAAGAAGAAGACCAGAGATAAAAAAAGAAGACCTGAGATAGAAAAAGAAGACCAGAGAAAGAAGATGACGACCGGAAAAAGAAGCGGGGAAGAAGAAGATGACCGGAGAAAGAAGAAGACATTTACAATGTACCCCATACTCATTCACTTAGGGAGGGCTGAGATCTGAGGGCCCCCTTGTTAAAGGGGGGTTCCAGATTCCGATATGCCCCCCCCAGCTCGCAGACCCCAACAACCACCAGCCATGGTTGTCAAGAAGAGGACCTTGTCCCCATCAATATCAAAGCACCGCACCCCCCTTCTATGTTGAGGGAATGTGGCCTGGTATGGTTCAGGAGGGGGGGCACTCGCTCATTCCCTCCCTTTCCTGACCTGATGGGCTGCATGCTCGGATAAGGGTCTGGTATGGATTTTTGGGGGGGCCCCACGTAATTTTTTTTTTTAATTTTGGCGTGGGGGTGTCCCCATACCAGACCCGAAGAGCTTTGTATGGACCTGGGGGAGGACTCTACGCCATTTTTTTTCTCACTAATTTTTTTTGCCGGCAATTTTTTTTTACATTCAGCTGATGACTTATTGGTTGTTAAGGATGCAGCAGCCTGCTTTCCGGCCCACTCCTTAGCAACCAGCTATGTACAGTGAATGCAAAGTCCAAAAAAAAATAACCACGCAATTTGCAAAACGCAAATTGTGGCAAAATCACAGTAAAAACACAGTACTTGCGTTTTGGATGCAGGTCCATTGAAGTCTATTACATGCAAAACGCTGCTTTTTGAGGGAAAAAAGTCCCCGACCCTTAAAAAATGCAGAGGCACAAAAGCATTGATGTGAACATAGGGACATAGGAACCCATGTTAAAAAAAATGAAATGCATTTCTGCAAATCTGCAAAAAGCATTAAAAAATGAATTGGTGTGAAGTGAGCCTAAGACCCTTATGTAGCTGAGAACAGAGGCTAAAAAATCACTTATTGAAAAGGTATTTATAATGTTTTTTGTATATGTATACACAAATGGTTTGCCTTTCATTTCAATTTTAAACTGAATAGATTGTTTTATAAAGTAAGGGTTCACATATACTTTAAAGCATAAAAACAACAGATTACAATAATCCACAGAAACCAATTAACATTTTCTTTACTGCAGTCTAACTGGAAAAATGGGTCAAATTGACTGGCTCTCATTGCTTACGGCATACTTAAAAGGATTGTATGCTGATTTTCTTTTAAATAATAAACAGGTTTGTACTTAGTTGTTCTGTGCAAAGGAATTGCACGGAGCGGTCCCAAACCTCCTCTTCTCGGGTCCCCAGCCAGTGCTTCTGGCTCCTCCTCTTTATGGTGTGCTTCTGGCTCCTCCTCTTTATGGTGTGCCCCAATAGCAAGCCACTTACTATTGGAAAAACACCTGTGGGCTTGCTCCCGAACCCCGCTGCCTACAATCAGACACAGGCAGCGTGTTCCAGCCCCGCCCCCTGCTCCTTCTATACAGTTACATAGTTAGTCAGGTTGAAAAAAAGACACAAGTCCATCTAGTTCAACCAATAAAAAAAAAAAAGAAAAAAACAACAACCATACAATCCCATATACATAATCCTATACCTGCAATAGATCCAGAGGAAGGTAAAAATAAAAACCCCAGCAAAGCCAAAGCCTAAATTTGCTCCAGGAGAAAACATTCTTTCCTGATCCCCCCGAGAGGTAATCAGATATTCCCTGGAACAATTTTACCTATAAATGTGAGTACCCAGTTATATTATGTTTATTTAGGACAAAATCCAGGCCTTTTTTCAATGCAATTTATTGAGCTGGCCAGGACCACCTCTAGAGGGAGTCTTTTCCACATTTTCACAGCTCTTACTGTGAAGAAAACTTTCCATGTTTGGAGATGAAATCTCTTTTCCTCTAGACATAAAGAGTGCCCCTTTGTCCTCTGTAAAGACCTTAAAGTCAATAACTCAACACCAAGCTCAGGATTTAACTGACAGCAGCGTAAGCCAATGGCAATGCAAGGTGCCTGGCTGTCACACAGATCCATTATTGGAGAAACATTTAGTTTAACATAAAACTAATTTCATAGGGATCAGAATTCAGTAAACAATATGGCATCATGATAACAGTTAAATAAAAGCATACATTTTTAAAATATGGTTACAAGGAAATAAAAAGTAAAGACTATTGTAGTTAGCACGATTTAGGATTAACTGAAATGCATAAAAGGTTCTTAAAAATAAATTATATGCTAATTACTAAACTATATGACATTTTCTATACTCATAGTTCATATGTTTGGTTAATAAAGTATTATATTTTATGTGAGAAGTAATATATTTCATAAATGATATGGTACACTGTGATGAGCATACTACTGTATAGATGAAGATGAAGTTATATTCTTTAGATAAAGTGAATCCAGTTTAGAATAACGCATGAACATGATCCTTCACAGTGACCAAAAATGTTATAAAAAGGCAGACTTCATGAAAAAGCTTATCTACCAGATCATGGATGAGCTGAATGTACTTGGGATCAGTTTGAGGCAGGTTCCACGTACATTACCAAAGTTCGGGTGCTGATCTGAATCCCACTGAAGCCAAAAGGAGCCATTAAAATGTTAAAGAAATACTAATAACCATTTTCTGTCTAACAGGCAAGGGATTGTCAAACAAATGACCAATGGGGCTGGGTACAGCCCTGGGGAACATGTACCAAAGCGAAAAAGTGTTAAACAAATTCAGTTTGGCAGGAAGCAGTGATTTTATTAACCACTACTGGACCGCAGATTTTCCCCCTTAATGACCAGGCCATATTTTGCGATTCGGCACCGCGTTATTTTAACGGACAATTGCGCAGTCGTGACACGCTGTACCTAAATAAAATTGATGTCCTTTTTTCCCAAAAATAGAGCTTTCTTTTGGTGGTATTTGATCACCTGTGCGATTTTTTTTTTTTTGCGACAATTCGGAGAAAAAAAAAAAACAATATTTTTTACATTCTGCTATATAACATTCTCAAAAAATAAAAATAAAAAATCTAAATTGTTTGTAACATTTTAGACCAATTTGTATTCTGCTACTTATTTTTGATAAAAAAAAATCGAAATAAGCGTATTTTGATTGGTTTGCGTAAAAGTTATCCTGTCTGTTAACTACGGGAAAGATTTATGTCATTTTTATTGTTTCTTTTTTTTTTTTACTAGTAATGGCGGCGATCTGCAATTTTTTGCGGGACTGTGACATTGCGGCAGACAGATTGGACCACTAACTGACATTTTTTACACTTTGGGACCAGTGACATTACTACAGTAATCAGTGTTAAAAATATGCACTGTTACTGTAATAATGACACTGGCAGGGAAGGGGTTAACATTGTGGGTGATCAAGGGGTTAAATGTGAGCCAAGGGGAGTAATTCTAACTGTTGGGGGGGCGTGGCTTCTGAAATGATCATATAGACCTGTGATCCTAGATAGAAGGATCACATTGGCTCTGTGATCACTCCAGGGAGAAGAACGGTCAGCTGTGTTTACTACAGCTGCCCGTTATTCTCTCTCAGCGGGAATGATCGCGGGTGTTAAGCAGCAATCTGAACAGCCTGACCCGTGCATCAGCTTCCCTACTGCCGAGTGGGGGCGGGAGCACGCTGCCAGTGGGGCGCGCTTGTACCCTAGCTGCCTGCTCGCGACCGACGTAGATCTACGTCAATTTGCGCAGCAGAGCCATATTGCCGCAGTAAATAGGCGGCGGCCGGTCGGGAACTGGTTAATGATTTTAGGGCATTATCAACCCTCCTACCTTCACCAATTGTTTTTTACATTCATAAGATGTGCACTGATAATGTAATTTCATGGTGTAATTTGTTGCTCTGTATGCGCACAGCCTATAGTAAAATAAATCATCAAATTTCAGTGTCAGAAATTTCGGTTTGTTTGAAACATGAGGCATGTGGCATGGCACTGCACAGGTTAATGTATGAACTCTGTCTGTAGTCTAAGAACTGACATTTCCTGTGAAGAAACTACACATCACACAATCCCTGGCTCTCTCAGTCTAGTGCTATTCAGGTGGTAGCCATTAACAGAGCTTACCATGCTGGAAGAGATGGTATTTTTTCATCCATTATCAGTCACACATTTGTGATGTAACAAGAGAGAAAATTCTAGGCTTTCAGTGGGAGCTATGTGAGCCAGGACAAAGAATTGCTTGTTCCCCTGGAGAATAAGGACAAGTTACAGGGGTTTCATAGTTACATAGTAGCTGAGGTTGAATAAAGACAATCGTCCATCCAGTTAAACCTGTGTAGGTGTGTGTGGCTATAATCATCTCACATAGCCCTTAATGTCCTTATCCTTGAGATGTAAGTCTAAGAGTCTTTTGAAAGCCACCATACTTCCCGCAGAAACCACCTCTTGTGGTAGAGAATTCCACAATCTTGTAGCCCTAACAGTAAAGAACCCCCCTCATTGCCTGAGGTTAAAACGCTTCTCCTCTAATCGCATTGTATGTCCTTGAGTCCTCATGCAATCCCTTCGAACGAAAAGCTTTTTTTCTAAGCTGAGATCCCCATTAAGATATTTATAAATTGCTATCAAGTCCCCCCTCAGATGTCTCTTCTCCAGGGAGAATAAATCGAGCGATTGCAGACACTCTTCATAGTTAAGGTCCTCCAATCCCCTAATCGGTTTAGTTGCCCTTCTCTGGACTCTCTCCAGCTCCAACACATCCCTCCTGAGGACCGGCGACCAGAACTGGACAGAACACTCCAGATGCGGTCGGACCAGAGTTTTATAAAGTGGAAGGATTATAGTCTTATCTCTGGAATACATCCCTTTTTTTATGCATGCTAATAATCTGCTGGTTTTGGCAGCTAACGTGTATTGTGTTTTTATGTTTTTAGTCCCCAAGTGCAAAACCTTACACTTCTCCACGTTAAACCTCATTTGCCATGTCGTTGCCCACTCCGTTATTTTGTCCAGGTCATTCTGAAGGATATCTGCCTCATGCTGTGCAGTTATTGCCCTGGCCAATTTTGTGTCATCTGCAAAAACTGATATCGAACTACTGATCCTGTCCTCAATGCTGTTTATGAATAAATTGAACAAGGTTGGTCCCAGGACTGAGCCCTGGGGCACCCCGCTTACTACCTCAGACCAGTCTGAGTATGCGCTGTTTATTACCACCCTTTGGACACGGCCTTTTAGCCAGTTCCGTATCCAAGAGCAAACCCTGCTGTCGATGCCTGCAGACCTTATTTTATAAATTAAGCACTTGTGGGGAACTGTATCAAACGCCTTAGCGAAATCCAAGTACACCACATCCACTGGTCTGCCCCTATCTAGCTCACAGCTCACCTCCTCGTAGAATGCTAAGAGATTGGTTTGACAAGAACGTCCATTTGGTAAACCCGTGCTGATTACCGCTGATGATGATGTTGTCTTTAGCAAACTCTACGATATAGTCCCTTATCATCCCCTCCAGTAGTTTACATACTAGTGGTGTCAAACTGACAGGCCTATAATTTCCCGGGATATGCCTCTGGCCCTTTTTGAATATCGGAATCACGTTAGCTTTCTTCCAATCCCCTGGTACATCTCCTGTCCTAATACTGTCAGCAAAGATCAGTTTCAAACTCAATTTCATTGTGGGCCACATCAGCATTATGGTTGCCCTCAAAGAGCAGGTTGAATATGTAAAGCTAGATGTCCCGAGCATTCCACCCCCCCTTACATCAGATGTCAAGAGCCCCCCATCCTTCCTTACATCACAGTGCACCCCCCTTACCATGTGCTGCAGTAGGAAGAAGCTAGGGACGGAGCTGGAAAGCAGAAAGTACAGGGTCTGGAGGAGGACTGGGGGAAGGCTGAAGTCTCCTTCCAGAGGCTTCTGAATGTGGAGACAAGGGGAGGCGGAGAGGAAGGGGTGCTGTGGCTTCACAGAGAGGCGCAAGATCTGTAGGAGGAGTTCTGTTGTCCTCTGCTGCCGACTACTCAGATAAGGTTGGTGCGAAAACAAAGGGGGGTGCCGCAGCTGCAGGAGAGGGGCGAGGGCCACATGAAATTAAATGGAGGGCAGGATTTGGCCTGCAGGCCTTGTGTTTGACACATGTGAGTTAGGTGGATTAATGCATAGAGACTGGAGAGTCGATGAGCCACGACACTACAAACTGCAGCCACAACATGTTTGCTAGAGCTGCACGAATCTGGATAAAATGAGAATCACTATTTTTTTTGCTTAGAATAAAGATCACTATTCTCTTACGATTCTAGGGTAACATCATCCTTCACATTATACAAAAAAATTGGGGTAACTTTACTGTTTTTTTTTTTTTTTTCTATGAATTGAAGTGTATTTTTTCCCCAAAAAGTCAGTTTGAAAGACCTCTGCACGAATACAGTGTGACATAAAATATTGCACCGACTGCCATTTTATTCTCTAAGGTCTATGCTAAAAAAATATATAAAACCTTTGTGGGTTCTACAGTAAGTAACTTTCTAGCAACAAATACTGGTTTTAACTTGTAAGCAACAAGTGTCAGAAAAAGGCTTAGTCTTTAAGTGGTTAAACTGACTTTATTTACAGAAGAAGTTCATCCCTTTCATCTAAAAGAACCTAATGACACAATTTTTCTATGTATCTCTCAGCGCTGATAAACATTTGCCGGCTGTTACTTTTTTACAGCTCTGAGCAGACAACAGCTCTGCACTTGTTTAACATGAATCGTGGAAATGCAGGATTGGAATTGTGTTGAATCGAGGGGTTGAATCAAGATCGATTTTTTAACGATTAATTATGCAGCTCTAAGGTTTGCCTATCAATACAAGGTAAAGCAAACGAATGACACAGGGAAAATAACTGCACTACCTAGATAAAACAACAAGAACATTTGAAAGTCTACAATGCCTTTAACCACTTCAAGACCGAAACATTTTCACCCCTTCCTGCCTAGGCCATTTTTCCGTTTTCAGCCCTGTCACATTTTGAATGACCATTACTCATGAAACACTGTACCCAAAATATTGTTTTTTTGTTTTTTTTTTTTGAGACAGATATTTACAGTTTTTTTTTTTTTTTTTTTGGTGGTATTAAATAACCATGGGAAAAGGCCAAAAAATTTGAAAAAAAAGGTTTTTAAAATTAAAAAAAAAATTTTTCTTAGTTGTTATAACATTTTTCAAATAAATATTTTTTTCTTCATAAATGTAAGCCAACATATATTCTGCTGCATTTATTTGGTAAAAATAACCCACATCAGTGTATATTATTTATATGTAATTTATGTATCAAGGGTATAGAGTCCACAAACTATGCTATATACAGTATATTTTAACATTAAACAATCCTAATGTACTCACTGCATAGCTCAGTTCTTGAGGCCCAAAAATAAAAGGGAAGTACAAATCCCCCCCCCCCCCCCAAATGAACCATTTATGGAAAGTGGACAGTCCAAGGTATTTAGTAAGAGTCATGGTGAGTTGTTCTAAGCTGTAACATTCTTTTTTTTTTTTTTTAGTCTTACTAGACCAAGGACCCTGCATTTACTATATCTGGTCTCCCACAGTACACAGAACATGGATAAGCAATTATTTTAGTAAATATTAACTGCTAAATACCTTTTCTCATCAGCAGTTAGAGCAGTCTTGTGACATCTATTAGTGTCTGGTTAAAGCTTGCAGGAGGAGTTTTCATTCTTCCATAATTGCCCTATGAGAATGCAGGATCCCTTACTCTCTGTCTGGACAGTGCTGATCACATGCACTCTCCCAAGAAAAAAAAAAAAAAAAACTCTAGCAATAGACACCAAACCGAACATGTGCAGCTTGTCTCCTAGCCTCTACTATCCTGAGATGTTTTGGGGACTCTGGAAGAAGGGGAGGGAGGGGGGGGGACAAAAGACAGGATCAAACAGCCTTTTTACACAATGCAGAGGATTAACCCCTTAGATTCCACAGTGAGTACAGCAAGCAACCTTTTTCCAGTCGGGACACCCTTGAAAAGTACTTTAAGTCTTGGGGCACCCCTGTTCAAGGTTCAGTTCACATTACTGTATGTCACGAAACACATGTAAAATCACGCTTCACTACCATCACATTTTTGGAGGCCCTGGAGGACTAAAAACGACCCCATTTGGAAAGCAAACACCCCAAGGTATTTTCTAAAAGGCATGGTGATTCTTTTAAAAACCTATTTTTTCTTCATAAGTTTTTGGAAATGAAAATGTATTTTGTTTACACAAAGTTGTCAATTATAAGATATTTCTAACACACAACATAGGCATTCTTAGAAAAACACCCTAAAACACATTCTGCTACTTCTCCTGAGTATGGGGAGATATGTGTGAGACTTTTTTCACAGCCTAATCATGCAGAGAAGCCCAAAAACCAAGGAGCACCTTTAGGCTTTCTAGGGGCATAAATTATTAATCTAGTTTCCTGACTACCTATGAATATTTTGGAGTCCCTGAGGCAAACATGGTGGGACTTTTGAAGACATAATTTGTTGCCACAAGTTTTTGAAAAATGTGGAAAGGAAATGAAAATGCATTTTTTTTACACAAAGTTGTCAGGAACATTTCACAGGAACATAGTCAGTCAGACTTGCAGATAGGTGAGTTCAGACTGCAGGCAGGCAAGGTTAGAAAACAAGCAAAAGATTGGTGCACGCAGCAGGCCGACACGTGGACAATAAACAGGCCAGGGTCAGTACAGGCGGCATGCAGACAAGGTAAGAAAACAGGCAGAAGCAGAGACAACCCTGCCCTCTTGCATTGGTGATCAGGAACACCTGGCTGCACTGGTCTGGTGAAACTGGGATTGGTGTGGTGGTGATCAAGAAAACTGTTGCTGGCTGCACTGGTGCTGGTGGGACTTGTGTAGCGACATTTAGGAACACTGATGTTGGTTTACACTGATCTGATGATGCTGGAACTGGTGTGGTGACAATGAGGAACATAGCTGCTGGCTTACACTGGTTGGGTGACACTGGAACAGCTGTGGCAGTGAACAGGAAACTGTTGCTGGCTGCATTGGTCTGGTGGCAATTGGGAGTACTAATTCTAGCTACTGGTTTGGCGATGATTAGAGACACAGTGATTGGCTGCAATATTAGGGCTTGTTCACAAGTTAGGTTGGGTGGGGGGCCTTAAAAACTTGCGGTTGAGTTGTGGTTTTACCGCTCCAAACCTGTTTAGCTGCAAAGGCAGCAGCTGGGGGTGTACAAGTGCCACAACTGCAATGCTTGTTTCATAGCTGTGGCAAGAATTATAGCCCCTGTATTTCCACCAATCGAGTGCTTGTGCAGAGTCCAAGGGGTCAAAGCAGGTGGTGAGGATTAAACAAAATGCCTCTTCACTTCCTGTTAAATGCTCTCTGAAGAGTGATCCAAACACAGATCGCTCCTAAGTGAGCATCGCACATGTGAACAGGTTCTTATGGTGACATTGACTGGTGTGGCAGTAATCATGGGCACTGGGATTGGCATGGTTGTGTTCAGGGACGCTGGAACTGGTGTGGGGGGGGGGGGGAATAGGAACAATGTAACTGGTGTGACGGTGATCAGGTACACTATGAATGGTGCGGCGGTCATTAAGGATACTGACTGGTGCAGAGGTCACTCAGGACATTGTGACTCATGTGGTGATGATTACAGAACTGGCAGCACTGGTCTGGTAACATTGTACTGCTATGGCGGTGATCAGAGACAATGGCTGGCAATACTGACATACAGTGATATCAAAGCAGCCAACCACTGTACATGATCACCGCTACAGCAGTACAATGTCACTATAGAGACACTGCACTTGCCCAGGTGACAGGTTTTTTTTTTTTTCTTTTTACATAGGCTCCCGCTGCTGCCTTCATGTCCAGTGAGTAGAGAGAGAGGAGAGAGCCGCTGATTTCAGGCATAGCGCTGGATTAAGATTGGGCTCAGATAAGTATTTAGGGAAGCTGGGTGGATGCTGTTCAGAGAAGGTTTTTTTACCTTAATGCAGAGAGTGCATTAACCAACTGCCAACCAGCCGCCTATATACAGCGGCAGGTCAGCAGGTTCCCGCGAATCGCTCCCCGTGAAGAGAGAATGGCGGTCTGCTGTTGTAAATATAGCAGACCCTTGTTCTCTTAGGAATCAACAAAGAGCTCCAGTGTCCCTCCTATTTAGGAACACAGGTCTCTGTATTGATTCCATAAGCCCATCCCCCACACAGTTAGAAAACACCCCCTATGCTCACATTTAACCCTTTGATCGCCCCCTGGGTTAACCCTTTCCCTTCCAGTGTTATTATTACAGTAACAGTGCATATTTTTAGCACCGATTACTGTAGTAATGTCATTGGTCCCCCTAAAAGTGTCAAAAATGTCAGGGGTTCGATCTGTCCGCCGCAATGTCGCAGCCCTGTTAAAAATTGCTGATCGCCGCCATTACTAGTAAAAAAATAAAAATAAATAAAAATGACATAAATCTTTCCCCTAGTTTGTAGACACGATAGCATTTGCGCAAACCAATGAGAATACGTTTATTGGGATTTTTTTTTACCAAAAATATGTAGCGGAATACAAATTGATTAAAAAATTAGATTTTTAATTTTTTTTGTGAATGTTATATAGCAGAAAGTGAAAAAATATTTTTTCAGAATTGTCGCGATTTTTTTGTTTATAGCGCAAAAATTAAAAATCGCACAGGTGATCAAATATCACCAAAAGAAAGCTCTATTTGTGGGGGGAAAAAAAGGCATACATTTAATTTGGGTACAGCGTTGCACGTCGGTGCAATTGTCACACAGTGCCGAATCGCAAAAAATGTCCTGATCATTAAGGGGGAAAATCTTCCTCTCCGGAAGTGGTTCAGGTAAAAAAAAAAAAAAAAAAACTTACACCTTTACAACTACTTGAAATATCAAGAAAACAACTTATAACAAAGTAATTTTTCTAACACACACAAAAAAAAATAAACTCCTAATCTACATATTTGTTCCAGGTCAGTAATTCGGGGGTAAAAAAAATGGATCAATAGGACAGCCAGGCAATTAGTATTTTCAGAGTATATTACTCTAAAGTACATTGCCTAGATTTTTCCATAATTCTACAATCCAGGCTGGGGAATAATTGTTTACTTGCAATAAAGTCAATGTATATAGAACATGTGCAAGATTTTCCAAGAATATAAAAAAACACAGTTTCTGTTTAAAGCGGTTTCTTTGCACGTGACCCAACTAGCAATAAACGGATTCAAAAGCACCACAAGATAAACAAACACCATTGGAAAATTAATAGCTTGGAGACTATGAAATAAAAACAGGAAGTACTTGACATTTTCTCATTTATCGCAAAATCTCTTAAGCATGAACAGAACTATTTTTAATTAAACGGATAGTACTTAAGGCTAATCCTCTACTGGATACCAGTTGTGCAAATAGACACAGCGAATGCATGCACTGGAAAACAAAACAAGACAATAAAATTCAATGGAGGAAAGCAAAGCCACAGCACTTATTATCTGCTCAATGCTTTATATTTCACCTGAAGAGTTTCAATCGTGAGGGATAATGAAAGCATGCAGCAATGTGTTGAATTGTCACATTATATTCTGACACAAGGAGACACCGATTTTATCAAGGACATGTTACCTAAACAGTTTAACCACTTCTGGACTGGAAGGATTTACCCTCTTAATGACCAGACCATTTTTTGTGATACGGCACTGCGTTACTTTAACTGCGCGGTCGTGCGACACTGTACCCTACTACAATTGATGTCCTTTTTTTCCTGCAAATAGAGCTCTCTTTTAGTAGTATTTGATCACCTGTGTGCATTAATTTTTATTTTTTTTTGCGCTAAAAACAAAAAAAAGAGCGACAATTCTTAAAAAAAAAAAACAATATTTTTTTACTTTCTGCTATATAACATTCCCAATAAAAAAAATAAAAAAATAAAAAAAAATCTAATTTTTTCATCGCTTTAGGCCACCATGTATTCTGCTACATATTTTTAGTAAAAAAAAAAAATCCCAGTAAGTGTATATTGATTGGTTTGCGCAAAAGTTATCACGTCTACAAACTAGGGGAAAGATTTGTCATTTTTATTTATTTTTTACTAGTAATGGCGACGCTCAGCGATTTTTAGCAGCACTGTAACTTTGCGGCGGACAGATCGGTCCCCTAACTGAATTTTTTACACTTTTGAGGGACCAGTTACATTACTACAGTAATCAGTGCTAAAAATTTGCACCGTTACTGTACTAAGGACACTGGCAGACAAAGGGTCAACACCAGGGGCAATCAAAGGGTTACATTTGTCCCTAGGGGGTGCTAACTGTGGGACGGGACGGGACGGGACGGGGGGGGCTTTCTGCATGAACACAGATACCTTTGTTCCTAAATAAGAGGAACACAGAATCCCTGTGTTCATAACTGACAGAACAACGGTCTGCAGTGTTTACAATGGCAGACCGCCGTTCTGTCTCCAGAAGGAGCGATCTCAGGTGCCTGGCGGCAATCACAGCCGCCGGATCTGCTGATAGGCTTCCCCTGTAGCGCTAGTGGTCCCGCGAATCATCGTACAGTTACATCATTTTGTGGGACAGACTCGACCTGCAGCAGTAAAACTGCGGCGAGCGGTCGTTAAGAGGTTAAAGCTATCATTGTTGTACAAAAAAAATATTCAGAGGTCTTGATCTTTCTAATTATTTTAGCATAGCTGGAAATTCTTTCTGATTTCCAAGGAGAGATGTCTCTAAAGGCCCGTAAACACGATAAGAAAATCGGAAGGAAAATTTCACCTGACAAAACGATCTGCAATTTTCGGATTGTTAGTATAGTGCTTTAGACAGCTGATTTCAAATTTGCGTACAACAAAAACTGGATGTGCAGGCTATAATTTTTTTTTTTTTTATTGTTTTTTTTTTTTTTTTACCAGTAATGGCGGTGATCTGCAATTTTTTTGCGGGACTCCGACATTGTGGCGGACAGATCGGACCCCTAACTGACATTTGACACTTTTGGGGGTACCAGTGACATTACTACAGTAATCAGTGCTATAAATATGCACTGTTACTGTAAAAATGGCACTGGCAGGGAAGGGGTTAACTTTATTGGTGATCAAGGGGTTAAGTGTGTCCCTAGGGGCGTAATTCTAACTGTTAGGGGGCGTGGCTAGTGAAGTAATCACAGAGACATGCAGTCCTATATAGCAGGATCGCATAGCCTCTGTGATCACTTCAGGAAGAATGACAGACGGCTGTGTTTACATCAGCCGTCTGTCTTTCTACCACTCCTGAGGGAGATCGCAAGTGACCGGCGGACATCAGAGCCGCCGGTCACACGTGCTGGCTAGGCAGGGAACGAGCGGGGCGGGAGCCCGCCGCCAGCAGCGCGCGCTCGCCCCCTACAGGCTCTCTGGCAAGCGACGTAGTACTACGTCACTTTGCCTGTAAGCGGCTGCGTGCCGCAGTAAATGTACAGGAGGCAGTCGGCAAGTGGTTAAAAAAAATATATATATATTTCATTTGTAAAAAAACTTTTCAATGCTTTGTACCATTGCTGACGTGTTAACAAAAAAGTTGCTGTAGGTATCGGTAATTAGTATTGGCGAGTACTAAAAAAAAAAAAAAAAGACCCTAATATAACTTAATGGTTATTTTTTTTTATTTCTTTATACATAACATTATTTTTCATTACATTTCTTTAAATTAGATTGAAGCAAAGAATATTATGTCTTATTTTATTGCCATCTTGTTTGACTGAAGCAAAGAGTATTATGTCTTATTTTATTGCCATCTTGTTTGATAAGTAAATGTTCAGGGGTTGTAAATCTTTAAAATAAAAAAGTTCTTCAGAATCATGAGAGATCTTTATTCTAAGCAAAAAAAAAAAAAAATGATTCATTTTTTTCCAGAATCGTGCAGCTCTACCCCAAAGTGATGCAAGAACCTTTCTAGTTGTGGAGCACTGCACATTTTGTTGTGCAGCAAAACAAGCATTTGTTAGCCACAGTTGGGGTGCCATTTACAGTTAGGCTCAGTGCATTTCTGAACGTGCAGCAACCCGCACAGAAAACGTGCGCTTAATCGAGCATTTTGGAAACACGGTAAAAACATGCATCATGTGTGTTGCCATGCATTCACATCTGCGAGTTTCTGAGCGCCTTGAAATCCACACTGAAAACGCACACTTGACTGTTGCTTTGGAAATGCGCTGCAAATGCGCATTGTGCTTGCGTTGCCATAATGGCAGGCTAGCCACAATTGGGGTGTCATTAACAATGGCTGTATTCACACCTGTGCTTGTCCAAACGCGTGATAACCCACACAGAAAACATGCGCTGTGCCATGCATAATGGAAATGCGATACAAACACGCATCACTTTTGCTTTGCTATTATGGTGTCACTTGAAAGAACATTTTCAGTAGTGGAGCGTCGCACATGCACGTTTGCCTGCAACAAAAAATTCTACAAAACGTGCACTGAAAAAATGCTCACGACTGAAAAGGTTCTTGAGCTACCTTGGGGCGTTTGTCGTGCATAGAGCAGCTCACTCCAGTGAATAGGGGGCCCTATGCCTGACTCATGTTTATGCATGAAAAACATAGAAAGAAAAAACATGAGTACAATTGCACGTTTACAATACGCTCAGGTGTGAATGGAATGTGCTTGGGAGGAGATTTTTTTTTTTAGGCAGAAAGGATGACCTAGGAAGAGGGTTAAAAATAAAAAAAACACTCTGATCTCATAAAAGTATTATCGAATGCTGATGTGACTTCTGTGAATAAAGTTGCATCAAATTCTCAAGGAATCACACTTCAGACGCACTGGAAATCGCATTGAAAGGGCGCATGCGCGGCTTTCGTTGATGGCGGATGCACACTAAGGGAGCTCCGGTCCGACTCCCCTCTCATCGACCCCTGCACTGCTTTATCAGCTTCCAATAGCTCCAGGGGTAGGCAGCTTGATCCCCTACATCGCTCACCCACCTCATGGATAAGATTGGCTATCAACAATCCACTTCCCAATCGCACTCTGAGCCGCGGCCTCCTTCTAATATGGACCACTTCCTAACTAGGCCTGCATCCCTGGCCTCAATTTCACATGTCGACCTGGCCGAAGACAATCACACCGACACAGACCGGGAAATACTCCAACAGGGCCTCTTCTCACCACAGCCCCACGCTTCCCAATCTCTATTAAGCCCTGAGCTGCTGGTTAGAAAACTCCAGACTTCATCCGTATCACCCATAATATAGCTCAGGAAATAGGGAAGATATCCCAGGAACTGTGTGGAGAATTGGACCAACTGGGAGAATGTACTGATGTGCTAGAGACTAAAATTTTATGATATGACTCACTATGTCCATGCACTGGAGGAGGAGAACTCTTCCCTCAAACAAACTGTGTCTCAACTCCAATTACATCAAGAAGATCTTGAAAATAGAGAACAGCGTCAAAATCTCCGGATATGGAGAGTCTCAGAAAATGTGAGTGACAAAAATATCCGATCATATCTTTTGGGACTGTTCAATAGCCTTGCGCCTAATATTGCGGACATTGATTGGCGCTTGGATAGGGCCCACAGATCACTGGCCCCTAAACCCCCTGTTGGAGCCAGACCGAGGGACATTGTGGTAAGATTTCATTACTTTGAGAGCAAAGAAGCACATACTGTACCTTGGCTATCCATAACCACTCACATATTGAATACAAAGGAGACAGGATCCAGATCTTTAGCAACCTTTCGCCTATCACTCTGGCAAAAAGACACTCCCTACGACCCATAACCTCCCACCTCCAATCCCAAAAAACTCCTTATTATTGGGGTTTCCCATTTCGTCAGTGTCATGAAAGAAGGGGTCCAACATGTTCCACGTGACCTGCAGGAAGGAGACGCCTTTATTAGGAACCTAGGCCTTATACCATTAGCTGCTGCAGACCTGATGCCGCTATCCATCCAGGATCTGGACCCCAGTCAGGGGAAGAGGCAGAAGACCCTCCTCTACACCTCAACGACAGCCAACTTGAGCACACCTTCACTATTCTGGATCCTCTACATGGTCTCGTCATCATTTTAACCCTACACATGGGCATGTTTCACTTCGCTGGTTGTTCCTTGTTTACAGAAGAGTCCCCTCTCTTCTATTGAGGCGTTGACTTAAGTTTATGGTTTAACTTTTAGAATTTGTATAGGGGCAATTACCTGGGGAGAGAAAATCAGGGACCTCTGCTACGGCAATTCTCTGGAGTCTCCATGTCTCCTTCTGTACCCCAAGGCTGCAGCCTTGGTATCCTGAGATGCTGTTGCCTTTCAGGCCTTTGATTATTGTTTTCTTTCTTTTTTTTTTTTTATGACCAAAACGGCCTTTAATTTATGTGTTATTGACAGTTTTTTTATTTTATTTTTGTGCGTTTATTCATAATGTTTATGCATATTTCGTTTTCTGTTTTCATATGCTCACATACACTTTTGGGGTTAGCCCCCTTATGATTCCCTCACGTGCCTTTTCTTGCTAGACTCTCATGGCTTTCAAAATTGTATCATACAAGTTAAAAGGCTTAAACTCCATTAGGAAAAGATGGTTGGCACTTAAGGAATTTAAGGCCTCTGGGGCAGATGCGGTTCTAGTTTAGGAGACGCATTTCAGATCTGGGGGTTCATTTAAACTTGCATCACAACATTTTCCCCTTTCTTACATGGCATCTGACTCATATGGTAAGGCTGGGGTGGCGATACTGATTAAGCACTCCTGCCCTATCCAGATTCAATCATCCCACCTGGACCCCCCATGGTCGATATGTGATCCTGAGCTGCAAATATCTATCCTCTTCTTTTACGCTGATAAATATTTATGCATCTAATACTGGTCAGATAAAGATTCTTACTGAGGCTTTCAAGTGTTACAGCTCTTCGCCCAACCTTTTACTATTGTTGGGGGGACTTTAATGCTATATTTTCTCCCACACGTGATAGGAGGTCTCTGTTCCAATCTGGCCTGCCCTCCTTGACACAAGCCCTGGCTACTTCCTTCAGGACATTAATCTGAGCTCACCACCTGTTTAACTCATGTTGAATTAAGCATCCTACTAGTACTCAACTTTTATTCCCCCTCTCACAAAATTGTTTCCAAACTAGATTTTTTTTTGTCTCTGCTCCCCTTTTGCCTAATATAATAGCATCAGAGCTTGGTCAAATAACCTGGTCTGATCACACCCCCATTTACCTTGATCTCTCCCCGGCAGCTGCTTTTCCCAAAAAATGTCACTGGAGACCCAGTGAATCACTGCTCAACCAGACAGCTAACAGTGAGAAACTTTCTAGGTCTCTCTCCTCTCACAGAGCTTAACGAGGGCTCTATGTCGGATGCCTCTACTCTGTGGGAGGTGCACAAGGCTTACTTCCGAGGATAATGGATCTCTGAAGGATCCCGCCTAAAGAGGGATGCCGCTGCGCAAAAAACATCTGTGTTATCTAAACTGGGATCTGCAAAGTGTGCCCTTGTCCTCCTCCGCGCAGTGACCTCTATACACAATCAACTCAAATCTTTTGTTTTGACAGGTATAACAAAGTCCCAACTATGGGTGAAACAAAAATTCTATGAGTATTTCTACAAACCCCATAGCATGTTAGTTTCTAGACTTAACCCCCGCCCTTTTCATTCTTTACCTGACTTTCTAATACAACCCAATGGTGCGCCTACACATTGTCTCCAATATATGACTAAGGTCTTTGGTGAGTTTTACAGTAAGCTTCATAATACTCTTTCCCCAGACCATCATCCCCCTTTTAAACAAGAAGATCTAGATGCTTTCCATAAAGATATTCATCTGCCCAAGCTGTCCTCGTCTGATCTTCAGAAATTAAATGCCTCCATTACTATTGTCAAAGAGCTACCAACACATAAATCTCCTGGCCCGATGATCTTCCTTATTTATATTATAAAACCTTTATACCCATTTTAGCTCCCCACCCATTATCCCACTATAAATCTCTTCTTAGAGGTAGAGCTCCCCGATCCTCCTTTGTACATTCTTTTATCACTGTTATACTGAAACCAGATAAGGACCCATCCATTCCTAAAAATTATAGACCAATCTCACTCCTTACTTCAGACTACAAGAACTATCACAGTTGCTTTCTAAACTCATAGACAAAGACCAAGTGGATTTTGTCCTGGCTAGGCAGGCAGGGGACAATACTAGACACACCATAAACTTTATTGACATGCTAAACAGGGTTAGATGACCAGCACTAATCCTGAGCCTGGATGGGCACACTCGGACATCTGGGGATTCTCTATGAGACAGAGAGTGTACAAATTGTCTTTGTTTGCTGATGATTTGTTGACTTTGACATACCCACTTACCGTATTTATAGGCGTATAACACGCATTTTTTTCCCCTGAAAATATAGTGCAAACAATGGGTGTGTGTTATAAGCCAATATTTTTTTTTCAGACGGGGGGGGGGGGTGGATATCGGGGGGTCTTCCCCTGGTGCCACACATTGTAGGGGTGTCGGGCGGCCGCCCTGCCTCTCCTGGCCCTGGGACAGCCCTGCCAGCGTACTCTGCAGTTAAGAAAAAAAACACGCCAGCCCCTTTTTATAGATCCTTCCTACATTATATCACTGTTATGGAAAAACGGTGTCTCTAAATACCTTGTTAGCTTCATTCTTTCTGGCTGCTCTCCTCCTTCCACTCCTCCTCCTCTGAGTGTAGCTTCAGATTGGTGGAGGAGAGCAATCACATGACTGGCCATTAAATGTCAGAGGAGAGCAGTCACATGACTGGCCATGAAAGAACAGAGCTAATAAGGTATTTAAGGGGAAACAGTTTACAATAACAGTGAAGCATCTATGAAAAGGGGCTGGCAGTGATTTCTTTTTTTTTTTTTTTACTTTAGAGTACGCTGGCCGGGCTGTCCCAGAAGACGGAGTGCAGGGGGGCTGTGCAATGTAAAGGGGGCTTTATAATAAAAGGGGGTATGTACTGTACATGGGGGAACTGTGAATTGTATAGGGGCTGTTTAATGAAAGGGGCTGTTTTTTTTTTCCTGAAACTTTTTTTTAAGTGAAGGTGCGTGTTATATGCTTGTGCGTGTTATACGCCGATAAATATGGTATTTCTTTACCATCCTTACATGCCCTATTGACTCAATTGGCTCCCTCTTTGGATACAAAATCAATACCTCTAAGACAGAGGCTTTACCTCTCCATGTTCCCCCTGATGCTCTAACTTGCTTACAGAAGACGTACCCATATCCTCAACTCAAACTGCTTAAACGCTGTTTTCTAGACTTAATCTGGAATGGCAAGGCTCACCAAATTGCTAGTTCGGTGGTTTTTGCACCTTGGAATCGAGGAGGATTGGGAGCCCCAGATGTCCTTAAATACTATTATGTCACCCATCTCCAGTCACCTCCTGGTCTTCCCAAATGCCCCTGAACAGATGCTCGGAGATAGAGATGGGATCCCTGTATACGGCACATCCCTGTTCTCTGATCTGGTCTCCCTCTGTCCATCAAGATCCTAGACTACGTGAGTTATGTCTAGCCCTGATGCTTTTTACCTTGAAAATCTGGCATTTGTGCTCTGCCAAGTTCTCTCTCTCATCGCCACACACCCCTCTATCATATGTGCTTTGTAATCCCCTCATTCAAGATAGCTTATCCCACAACCGGATGGTTCCCTGGGCTCAGGCTACGTTGTTACAGCTCCCTCACTTTATCAATCCTGTTACTCGCAGATTCCTTACTTTCACAGACATTTAAGGGAAGTATCACATACCCAAAGATATGTTCTTTTCTTACCTTTAAATAAAGCACTACCTCGCTACACTTTCTCCCTCTTTGACACTGCCTAAGCCAACAACTTTTGAGTATCTATGTGCCCAGGGACCAAATCGACTACATTTAATTTTCTCTATTTTTAAAATCCTCCACGAAGTACCCCTTTTTTTAAATAAAGACATGCATAATTATATGCGTAAATGGTCCTCCATAGTTCAACTCCCTATTTCTCTACCTTGTATATTAAAAAAGAATAGCGCACACATGCAAAAGAAATTACTACCAAATTTGTAGACAATCCATAAATAAAAATGGGGATTTGGTCCCACCATATGGCCATATAGTGCTCAAGCCCACCACTACGTCAAAGTACCCCATTATCAGTGGGTCCTACACTATCCATGAAAAAGAGATGAATCCAGCCTTTCTAACCCTTGGAGATAATACTCCTTGCTGGGAAAGATGTGCAAATGCACTACAGGGGACTCCTCCTATATCCACTTGATAGTGGACACCTATAGAGTACAGGTGTGTGTGGGGGGTGGGGTGGGTTGCTCAACCTCGGTAGTCTGGTCAGACCGAATACATAATAAACAAGCAAAAAATTTGGGGGAGCATACCCATGTATTTCTAAAGCTGGTGCAGCTATGAACCTAAAGACATGTATATTAAAAAAGAATAGCGCACACATGCAAAAGAAATTACTACCAAATTTGAAGACAATCCATAAATAAAAATGGGGATTTGGTCCCACCATATGGCCATATAGTGCCGATTGTCTTCAAATTTGGTAGTAATTTCTTTTGCATGTGTGCGTTATTCTTTTTTAATATACATGTCTTTTGGTTCATAGCTGCACCAGCTTTAGAAATACATGGGTATGCTCCCCCAAATTTTTTGCTTGTTTATTATGTATTCGGTCTGACCAGACTACCGAGGTTGAGCAACCCACCCCACCCCCCACACACACCTGTACTCTATCGGTGTCCACTATCAAGTGGATATAGGAGGAGTCCCCTGTAGTGCATTTGCACATCTTTCCCAGCAAGGAGTATTATCTCCAAGGGTTAGAAAGGCTGGATTCATCTCTTTTTCATGGATAGTGTAGGACCCACTGATAATGGGGTACTTTGACGTAGTGGTGGGCTTAAGCACTATATGGCCATATGGTGGGACCAAATCCCCATTTTTATTTATGGATTGTCTTCAAATTTGGTAGTAATTTCTTTTGCATGTGTGCGCTATTCTTTTTTAATATACATGTCTTTTGGTTCATAGCTGCACCAGCTTTAGAAATACATGGGTATGCTCCCCCAAATTTTTTGCTTGTTTATTATGTATTCGGTCTGACCAGACTGCCGAGGTTGAGCAACCCACCCCACCCCCCACACACACCTGTACTCTATCGGTGTCCACTATCAAGTGGATATAGGAGGAGTCCCCTGTAGTGCATTTGCACATCTTTCCCAGCAAGGAGTATTATCTCCAAGGGTTAGAAAGGCTGGATTCATCTCTTTTTCATGGATAGTGTAGGACCCACTGATAATGGGGTACTTTGACGTAGTGGTGGGCTTAAGCACTATATGGCCATATGGTGGGACCAAATCCCCATTTTTATTTATGGATTGTCTTCAAATTTGGTAGTAATTTCTTTTGCATGTGTGCGCTATTCTTTTTTAATATACATGTCTTTTGGTTCATAGCTGCACCAGCTTTAGAAATACATGGGTATGCTCCCCCAAATTTTTTGCTTGTTTATTATGTATTCGGTCTGACCAGACTGCCGAGGTTGAGCAACCCACCCCACCCCCCACACACACCTGTACTCTATCGGTGTCCACTATCAAATGGATATAGGAGGAGTCCCCTGTAGTGCATTTGCACATCTTTCCCAGCAAGGAGTATTATCTCCAAGGGTTAGAAAGGCTGGATTCATCTCTTTTTCATGGATAGTGTAGGACCCACTGATAATGGGGTACTTTGACGTAGTGGTGGGCTTGAGCACTATATGGCCATATGGTGGGACCAAATCCCCCTTTTTATTTATGGATTGTCTTCAAATTTGGTAGTAATTTCTTTTGCATATGTGCGCTATTCTTTTTTAATATACATGTCTTTTGGTTCATAGCTGCACCAGCTTTAGAAATACATGGGTATGCTCCCCCAAATTTTTTGCTTATTTCTCTACCTTGCTAGACCAAGATATGGTCCTCCTCACCTAAGGCCTCCAGATGTGAGGCGCAGAGAGAGACAGCTTTTAAAGTGCTGATGTTCTGGAACAGAACACCTGAAGTGATACACCACCAAGACCCTTTACTTTCGTCTCTATGCTGGAGCTGTGGTAATGTCAGGATTACCTGATCCGAGGCCGAGATGCTGAGAGGGCTCCCTTTGCGGCTCAGTGCGGCACAACCCTGGAGATGGTACAGAAGGTGTAGCGCCCAAAGTGGCATGGGTTACCAGCTGTAGGTAGGTAGGTAGATCCAGGAGCAATCCAAGAGCGAACTGGAACAGACTGGAACCACAGCAGGGTAAGAGTCTTCAAGAGCTCTGGAGCCGGCGGGCTACCTTGTGCCGAGGAATAGTCTCTGGTAGTGGAGACAGGAACTGGCCGAGGTCTGGGACTGGAGCAGGCAGCAGGAACTGTGGTACAAGCCGATGTCATGCACAGGAGACAACCAGAATAGCCAAGGTCAGTGGAAGAAGCCAAGGGTCAAACCAGGAGCAGGAGATCAAACGGAGTCAGGAGCAAGCCAAGGTCACAACAGGAAATCCAGACAGAATACAGGAAGCACAGGAACACAAGGAAGCTGAGAGATAATCCAGCAATGAGTCTGATCCTATGGCCACCTTTTATAGGCCAGCAGAGGGCTGTGTCAATTGAGCCAGGAGCATCCATTGCTATTACTGGCAATGTTGCCAGTTCTACCACGGCCATTTCCCTGACGGGACAAGCAGAGGGCTGTGTCGATTGAGCCAGGAGTGTCCATTGCTATTACTGGCAATGTTGCCAGTTCTCCTATGGCCATTTCCCTGACAGGTAAGGCAAAGGATACCCACTATCACATTTTTTGGCATTGTGAACATATAGGCCTTTTTGGGAAATGATGATGTCTCTTATCCAACAAATACTGAAGGTATCACTTCCACTGGACCCGATACATTGCCTCCTAGGCCTTCCATTTTCTCCCAAACAAACTAGCTTCATATATTTTGTATAGCCAAGAGAACTATTTCGGTACACTGGCTGACCTCTACACCTCCTTCCCAAACCCAAATCCTACATAGTATTTAGTATTTCAGAGATTCGGAGAATGGAATACATGACTGCCTTGGTAGGCGATGTCGTACCCCGGTTCAACAAGATATGGGACCGATCTGAGTATGGATCCCTCCCATATCTTGATTGCACTTATGTCTTAGGTGGCATCATACGAGGATGGCATTTTGCCTCTCCATGCCTCCACTTCTTTGAATTGCAACCCCTGGTGTATGTTTATATATTTTTTTTGTATAAGGTCTGCTATACAAGATTCTTAATGATGTACTCTTGTAGTGTATATGCAAATAATATACTCAGTACCTATGAACGAGTTAATTTTTTTTAAGTTCCACAATTTGCTTTGTTTATTACTATTTTTCCATTGCAATACATCTTCTATTATCTTGCATACTTTGTATTCTTGAAAACTCTCAATAAAAATACAATTTAAAAAAAAAATTGCATTGAATTTGTTTAAACCGAGCCTTGAGTACACACGAGAAGTTTTGGGACAAAAGCTGACAGATCGCCACACTAAAAAAAGAGATGTGCTTTAGTGATCTGACAGAGGGACTGCCACCTGCCAGAAAACACTGATCAGCCCTTTGCTGTGCGCGCTGATTGGATGCCAGTCGGATGCTGTTTTTTCCAGCATGACTGTTCGACAGTCGTGAAACCAGATTCTGTCCGCCAGAGAGCTGTTCACACAAGCCAAAAATCTTTCAGTTCCTGGCTTGTGTGTGCCGGGCCTTACCGGGAAATGTTAAATTTACTGTGCTTATTGTGCTAAGCTAAAATGATGAGAGTTTATGGTTCACACTATTGCAGTTCGGTAAACGGCATGTGATTCGGACAGGAATTGCATTGCATTCCGGTTCAAATCACATGCAATTATTTCCAGTGTGATTTGAGCCATACATTTCGTATGGCTCAAATCGCACTGCACCCACACAAAAGGGGCAGTAAACTTTTTTTTTCCTGCACTGGCATCTGATTGCACGGGTGTTCAAGCATTCGATCCAATTCAGCCAATCGCAATGCGTTTTTCTGTTTTTGGGGTGCCGTTAACCTAAAGTGGAACTTTACCCCCAACAACTTGATAAAAAATAATGTTCTTTAGCAAAAACATATATTTCACATTAATAATTATGTTACCAAAATTAGTGTGTGCTATAAATTGCCAGAAGCTGCCATTTTCCTAAAGCCCAGTGCCCCTGAACCACAGTAAATCATAAAGTAGAACTAAACCTGTTGATTTAACAGTTTCAAAAAACAGTTACATTCCTGGAACGCTGGGATTGCTAACTGTCACATTTGCTTGTGTCCTTAACCAAACTGTCAAACCATCAAATGGCTGGTGTCATAACTGATCACATGTGCAGCACCATGGCAGTTGCAGATCAAATACAGTGCCTTGAAAAAGCATTCATACCCAGTGAAATGTTACACATTTTGTCATGTTACAACCAAAAACATAAATGTATTTTATTAGGATTGATAGATAGACCAAGACAAAGTGGCACATAATTGTGAAGTGGAAGGAAAA
This sequence comes from Pelophylax lessonae, assembly GCF_965119305.1. Taxonomy (NCBI): domain Eukaryota; kingdom Metazoa; phylum Chordata; class Amphibia; order Anura; family Ranidae; genus Pelophylax; species Pelophylax lessonae. The sequence continues at coordinate 188,697,676 of NC_138772.1, read as the reverse complement.
TGATAAATGTTTTTCAAGTTTCTTTTTCAAATAAATATCTGAAAAGTGTGGCGTGCAATTGTATTCAGCCCCCTTTACTCTGATACCCCTAACTAAAATCTAGTGAAACCAATTGCTTTCAGAAGTCACCTAATTAGTAAATAGAGCCCACCTGTATGTAATTTAATCCCAGTATATACACAGCTTTTCTGTGAAGTCCTCAGAGGTTTGTTAGAGAACCTTAGTGAACAAACAGCATCAAGGCCAAGGAACACATTAAACAGGTCAGGGATAAAGTTGTGGAGAAGTTTAAAGCAGGGTCAAGTTATAAAAAAAATATCCCAAGCTTTGAACATCTCAGGGAGCACGGTTTAATCCATCATCTGCAAATGGAAAGAGTATGGCACAACTGCAAACCTACCTTGACATAGCCACCCACCTAAACTCATAGGCGGGGGCAAGGAGAGCAATAATCAGAGAAGCAGTCAAGAGGCCCATGGTAACTCTGGAGGAGCTGCAGAGATCCACAGCTCAGGTGGGAGAATCTGTCCACAGCACAACTATCAGTTGTGCACTCCTAAAATCTGGCCTTTATGGAAGAGTGGCAAGAAGAAAGCCATAAGAAGTCCTGTTTCCAGTTTGTGAGAAGCCATGTGGGGGACACAGCAAACATGTGGAAGAAGGTGTTCTGGTCAGATGAAATCAAAATTTAACGTTTTAGCCTAAAAGCAAAACACAATGTGGGGCGGAAAACGAACACTGCACATTACCCTGAACACACCATACCCACCGTGAAACATGGCTGGGGCAGCATCATGTTATGGGGACAGAGAAGCTGGTGGATGGAGCCAAATACAGGGCAATCTTATAAAAAAAAATCTGTTAGAGTCTGTAAAAGACTTGAAACCGGGGAAGAGGTTTACCTTACAGCAAAACAACGACCCTAAACATACAGCCAGAGCTACAATGGAATGGTTTAGATCAAAGCATATTCATGTGTTAGAATGGCCCAGTCAAAGTCCAGACCTAAATCCAAATAAGAATTTGTTGCAAGACTGGAAAATTGCTTTTCACAGACACTCGTCATCCAATCTGACAGAGCTTGAGCTAGAAGAATGGGCAAAAAAATAATTTTCTAGATGTGCAAAGCTGGTAGAGACATCCCCAAAAACACTTGCAGCTGTAATTGCAGTGAAAGGTGGTTATACAAAGTACTGACTCAGGGGAGCTGATTACAAATGCACGCCACACTTTTCACATATTTATTTGTAAAAAATGTTGAAAAACATTTATCAGTTTCCTTTCACTTCACAATTATGTGCAACTTTGTGTTGGTCTATTACATAAAATCCCAATAAAATACATTTACATTTTTGGTTGTAACATGAAAAAATGTGGAAAATTTCAAGGGGTATGAATACTTTTTCAAGGCACTGTAGAAGCAGCTTCCTTGGCTTTCTTCCGCTTTAAGGCCCCTTTCACACAGGCGGACCGTTCAGATCCGCCTGTCCGTTTTTTTGGCGGATCTGAATGGTCCCCCCATGCATTCCTATGGGGCATCGGATGTCAGCGGAGACATGTCCGCTGACATCCGACCCGATCCGATCCGTCAAATCTGGACGGATGTAAACCCTATTTTCCATCCGTCCAGCGGATCGGATGAGATCGGGTGAGAACGGACTGACGGTCCGTTGACATCCGATTTCCCCCATAGAGATGCATGGGGAACTGTCAGCTGTGTCTCCGCACACAGCGCGGAGACACAGCTGTCCTCCTGCTGCTCAGCGGGAGATCGGCAGCTCGATCCCCCGCTGAGAAAAACGGACTCTGTCCAACAGACGGAGTGTGTGAAAGGAGCCTTAGGCTGTCAGCAGATCAGCCTCTACAAACTGAGCAGTGCCTAAAAATGAAGAGCAACTGAGCATGTGCAGAGCAGGGTGTATTAGTGGATTTTTACACCACACGTATTTTTAATGTTTTACATAGCTGTACCAGCAAAAGGGGGTAGCCTGAAATGACCTAGCAGGACTTTTCTGACTAAAGTACCACTTTATCATTGACACCTGCAGCAGTTCATGTGAACACAACGCAATTGTGATGCGGTGTTTGAAACACAGGAATTATTATTATTATTATATAGAATTTATATAGCTCTGACAGTTTACGCAGTGCTTTACTTGAGGGTATGCAGCACAAATGCAATACACTTTAATACAGTACCAATCAGAGAGAATCACTGTGAATCCCATACTGCATCAGTGTGAATGGGCCTAAGGTCTTGTGTCCTGCACTGTATGATTAAAAAATCCTATTTTTTTACTTTGGAATTATTCAGCATTTTTAGTGAGTAGCTGGTCAAATAATTTAGCTCATATGATGCTATTGTAGGTCATGTAATTTCAGAAATGAAAATAGCTAAACCCTTCCTTTTTGAAGTAGCTGACTAGATAAGACAAGCACTTTGAATTTGAAATATATTTTTGCATTGATGTGTATTTCAAGAATAGCATGATTTAAAAGCAAAAATTATGAAAAGCTACAAAAAAAAAAAAAAAAAAAAAAAAAAAAAGACAACCGTTTCACAGAACAAGGACAGCTAAATGTCTATCCAAATTTGGTTTTTATATCTGAAATCTATGGCACAATAATGTTTAATATATGCAGTTCCACTGGTTCAGGCAGATCCTTGTCATTTAGAAACATTGTTTCTTCAAATGAACCTAAAGATATTTTTACAATTGCATATTTTCTGCAGTTAGAGACCATTACGATCTTAGTGGACACATCAAATGTTCAGAAATCTGCCGAAAGCGCACAGCCTTATGTGGTGATTAATCAGCCTCAACCTTGAGATTCAAACACTTAGAAGCCGGGTAAAAAACATAAAAATGCAAATTAGTGAGTTGGACTTACTTGACAGTGAATGTTATTGCATTGAAATTGTTCCTGTCGTATTTAGTTGCAAAAACCATAGGATCGTTGTACAATACAACCTGTTATATTGTTGGCATTATGGCAATACACACAAGATGGTTTTTTAATCAAATTACCTCAAAATCTATTAACTATTTTTTTTAGAAATAGGTCCTATGTCAAGTTGGAACCCCAGCTCTTAATGCTAATATTTCCTGGTGAACTATAGAAGGATATAAGACTAAAATGTTTGAAATGCCAATTATGGGTGGGGAGAACGGATTATTGGGCAATAAAATATTGGGTAATATTTGTGATGAATATATACTAGTAAAATCACAGGGGATAAAAAAATAAATAAAAAAGTGACAAAAGTTAGATTGTCCTTTTTTGCCCTATGAATTGGTAGGTCCCTAGCACATGGGCGTCATACTTTACTGATGTTTACTTATAATTGCGCAAACATGCTCATCCACCTACTGTGGGTTTACTGCAAATGGGCGGCCCGCCGCATCACAGACATATACATGATCTAACACTTCTGGGTGGGGTGGGTGTGCAATGTGCGCCACCGCGGCTGTGCTGTCATTTGCTCCAGCACAAGCTGGGGATGTGTTGTTTTTTGTCTCCCTGATAAGCAGGAAGTGAAAACTGGCACATCGCTCAATAAAATAATATACAGTGAACACAGTAATCCCTTGGGGAACTCCAGGTCACCAGAACTAGTGTCCCCATTGGAAGATTTCCCTTCGATTACTTTTCTGGGGACAACCCTAATGTTGGAATTTTCTTTTACTTTCAAAAATGGTAAGCAGAACAAATATAGAGGGCAAATTTCCAGACCAGGGCCGCATCACAGACATGTACATGATCTAACACTTCTGGGCGGGGTGGGTGTGCATGTTCGCCACCGCAGCTGTGCTGTCATTTGCTCCAGCACAAGCCCATTAACGGGTCCTGGCCAATGATCGGCTAAACAAATAACAGAAGAGAGCTCTGTGTTGATAAACAACACAAAGCTCTCTACAGACAGTGGGGATGTGCTGTTTTTTGTCTCCCTGCTAAGCAGGAAGTGAAAACTGGCACATCGCTCAATAAAATAATTATACAGTGAACACAGTAAACATTGTAGACACATAGTTAACCCCCTTCCCAGCCCCTGTCACTAGTACAGTGAAAGTGTATATTATTAGCACGGACCACTGTGTTACTGTGTCACTGGTGAGGTCAGTGTCCGTTAGTCAGTTCCTTACAGCATCAGTTAGTGCCAGATTGTTTGCCGCACTATCGCAGTCCCAATATAAGCCTCCATTACTAGTATAAAAAAATAAATAAATAAAATCTCCAGTATATAGCCTATCGTTTGTAGAGGCTACAACTTTCAATCAATATATACTTATTGGGATTTTTTTTTTTTTTTATCAAAGACATGTAGCAGGATACATTTTGGCCTAAATGTATGAATAAATTTGATTTCTTTTTTTTTTTTTATTGGATATGTTTTATAGCAAAAAGTAAAAAAAGTATAGTTTTTTATTTTTTTTCAAATTTTCAGGTTTCTTTTCGCTTATATCGCAAAAAATAAATAGACCCAGTGGTCATCAAATACCACAATAGGAATGCTCTATTTGTGTAAAAAAAAAACATTTATATCAGTTTTGTTTGTGTACAGTGTTGCATGACCGTGCAATTGCCAGTTGAAGTAGTACAGTGCTGAATAGCAAAATGGCTAATGAAGGGGTAAAACCTTCTGAAGCTTAAGTCGTTAAAGAAGAGTAAACACGCATATGCAAGTTAATTGCTGCACTCAAATGAAAAAGTTTCTATTTTTGTTTTACAACTCTTATTTAGGAAGCGAGAGAAAATCCCTGCAAATTAAGGGAATCCCTTGGGGAACCCCATGTCACAAGAACTAGTTTCCCCATTGGAAGATTTCCCTTCGATTACTTTTCTGGAGACAACCCTAATGTTGGGATTTCCTTTTACTTTCAAAAATGGTAAGCAGAACAAATATAGAGGGCGAATTTCCCTAACACAGACAGCAATAAAACCTAATAGGTGTTCTAATCCATCTCACTCTGTCCAAAACTATAAAAAAAAGGTTTTGCTTTTAGTTATACTTTAACCTCCCTGACGGTCTGATTATGTCAGAATTTCTGTGCTAAAAGTGTTTTGCATGGAAATATGTTTTATATTTCAGGCCTATAATTCTTAGGAATAACTCACTTAAATCTGTCTAAACAAGAGTCTAGTAGACATCCCGGGTATGATAAAGTTTGAAACACGAAATTTATAAATTACAATGTAATAATAATACATTTCAAATTCTTCATTGTTTTCGAAGTGGAGATATTTAATTATGAAGGAGAATCTGTACTCGGCGGCACTGCCTGATCCATATCGCAGTCAATAGAGCACCAAGTCTGCACATCACTAAGCTCAGTCGCAGAATCGTTACTGTTGTCACCTTTAGTACCTATGACGAATTTTCCCAAGAATCACAAACGCTCAGTTCTTCAAATAATTCCGATACACCATCGCCGTTTTCCAGTTCGTCCAAAAGCGTTTTTGAGCTAAAAGAATGCTTTTTGGACGCCATGGACATTATAAATTTTCCAGGCACAAAGTACCACAAAAAGAACAGGTAGTGCACTGGAAAAGCCTCTAGGTGAAGTAGAAGGTGAGTATCATTCTGGGGTAATCCCGAGTGTGGCTCGGGGTTACCTCTTTTGGTACTGAAAATGAACCTTGATCCACATTCTGGAATACCGCTAGGAAGGTTAATGGAGAGTGATTATTTTTATACGATCCCTGCAGGCCACCCTAAGTCATTTATGAAAATGCCGGCAGGATTTTACCAGGCTCTCATCCCCATTGCATTTTTTTGTTCCTCACATATTTGCTAACTATCCCTGATTTGCTGGGACTGTCCAGCTTTTATTTCACCTCTTACTGACCACGTAACGAATACAGTATGTGCAGCAGGGCAAGTAGGTCTTTAATCTGAATTCCAGGAATTCAGCCACTTTTATAATGTGCAGGCATGTTATGAGCTAAGGTCAAAGAGGTGCATGACACCTCCTAGACCTATATCTGTTATTTACATCTGACATATTTATGGCACTCCCAAAAGATACACTCTGAGAGGAAGGAAGTACACATACCAGTTATGTTCCGCCCCTTCACTCTGCTGCCCATTCACAGAAACCTTTATATTTAGTAAATTAGTTCACATAATATATAGGCTTCTGTGATTGGGCAGAAAGGGAGAGGCAGACATAGCAGCTGCAATGACTCTGTACTTGAAGTAGCTGAGACCAAAGCATTCAGTATCGGAGCTCTGGCAGCTATTTTCCTGGAGCACAATAAACTTGTCAGATGTAAATTTAAGAGAGAAGTCCACAAAATGCCATGCCATAGTATGCCTGAACTTTGTACAAAGTTTCTGAATTCCTGAAGTTTAGCTTTAACACCTAGTCTTTGCACATATGCAGACCACATGCAGTTCAAGGGTTTTTGCTGATAATATGCTCACTGTATACTCCCAGCACAATGGCAGGGCTGTCACCAACAGCTCTTGTTCTCTGTAATCGGAGATAGAAGGGTACCTGATCATGTGACCACTGTGAAAGCAAATCACAGCCATCACGTGAGCAGAACCTGCCCCCCCCCCCCCCCCTCCCGGTGTCAAGACACACTTTAAGAGCCACCCAGAGCCATCAGGAAAGAGAGTTACCTGTCCCGTTCCAGCTGTCTCTCAGCAAGCGTTCTGGGCTCACAATGTGAGGCTTATTAACACTAACGTGCCAGCGTTGAGCTGTGCATATTGACAGTCAGCACACTGTTGCCTGGGATCTCCTTCTCCAACAATGCATGAATGTCACCAGCACATGCATAAAACTGGTAAGTGAAGTGGGGCAATTTTCCCAGGCAGACACCAGCTTCACAACACAAGTTGGGAAGTGCCTGTACTAGGCAGCCACATGACTTTCTAATGTGAACTTCACCCCCCCCCCCCCCCTCGGCCCACCTTCAGCTGTGTACTTCTGCCTAAAAGGTCACAGGGAGTATAGGCTGCAGAGATGTGAAGGGGTAGTACAGAGGTATGTGGAAGGGTCCAAAGGTGTGCTGGGGGATACAATAGTGGCAGAGGTGTGTTGGGGGTACAGGGGTGTGCTTTGGGGTATAGAGGTGTTCTGGGGGGGTATTAGTGGCAAAGGCATACTGGGGGAGGGGGGTACAGAAGTGGGCTGTGAGGTACTGAGGTTTGTGAGGGAATACAGAGGTGTGCTGGGGGTACAGAGGTTTTTTTTGGGAAGCTGAGGTATGTTAGTGGGACAATAGTGGCAGGGGTGTGCTGTGGAGTACACGGGTGTGCTGTGGAGTACAGAGGTTTTTTTGCAGGGACTGGAGGTGTGCTGGGGAGGCATTATTGCCAGAGGTGAGCTGGGGGGTAAAGGGGTGTGAGGGGATGCAGTGGTGGCAGGTGTGTGTTAGTGGGTTATTGAGATGTGTGGAAAAGTACATTGGTGGCAGAGGTGTGCGGGGTAAGGGACAGTGGTAGAAAAAGGGTCTTAAAAGATACATAGATGTATAAGGGGGTTCAGTGATGGCAGAGGTGTGCAGGGGGTGTAGCAGTAGCAGAGGTTTGCAGGAGGGGAACACTGTATGTGTTAGGGGGTACAGAGGTGGCAGAAGTGCCATGGTAAAGCCAAATCACTCCTTTAGAAATGGCCCTTTAATCGCAGCTTGTCGAATAGTCTACCCCATGTTACAATCATGGACTAGCATCCAATGAGCTCCACAGTGATACAGGGATTGATTTGAAGTTTGAAACAGAGGTATTTTTAAATGGAATGAAAGACAAAACCAGAGAAAATTCCCAGCTCAACTCACCAACCAGTCTGCCTACCAACCGAATTAACCAGTCCAGTATGCATTAAAAACAGGGGTTTAGTTAGCACACATTTGCAAACACATGCGTAAGCTGCAAGGCCTCTTCACGGCACCCTGTATTACTTGCAGTCCTAAACCTTCTAAATTTATGAGAGACTCCACAGTGGAAGAACATGCATTCTAATGGATACATATGGGGTAGGTGGGCCTGGAGGTAGCCCAGTCCTCCTTAAAGGCACAGGGGCACCATAGACACCCAGCACATAGCACCATGGCAGCAAAGGTGTCCAGTGTGTCCCCTCACCAATATTTACACCAGTAAAAAAAGAAATGGCCCCGTCCCCCATCTATAACTGGCCTTCACAGCAAGGAGCACATGGAAGGGCAAAAGCATGAAAGACAAAACCAAAGAAAATTCCCAGCTCAACTTACCAACCAGTCTGCTTACCAACCAAATTAACCTGTCCAACAGTATGTGTTAAACACAGGGGTTTAGTTAGCACACATTTGCAAACGCATGCGTAAGCTGCAAGGCCCCTTCACGGCACCGTATTACTTTCAGTCCTAACCCTTCTAAATTTATGAGAGTCTCGACAGTGGAAGCACATACATTCTAATGGATAGATAAGGGGCAGGTGGGCCTAAAAGTAGCCCAGTCCTCCTTAATGGCAGAAACACAGGTACTTGCAGGCACCACAACATGACTTTACTTCAATACTGTGGTTACTTTAGGAACTTTAAAGCGGTGTATACACACACCAAAATGTTGCCGGTTCAGCAGTCAATGGTCATGCTAGAAAACCAGCATTCGTTCAGAGCACAGTATTCTGGTGGGATGGAGTTCCCTCTGTCAGTATTGCAATAGCTTGGCAGGTGAGGTCGCTGCATCACATATTGTTTGTTTTGATGCGGGGATCTGTCCGCTTTTTTCATCTGTTTCACCAGTTGGTTGAACATAAAAAAATAAAAAATGAACGTGTATACCCAGCTTTATAGCCAAGTCAGATTCACGTTAAACCAACATAATTGTCAAGTGCTGATATTCTTTTTATACAGAATGTATATAGTAGCAACAGTTTACATAGCACTTTACAAAGTATGGTAGACAATACAGTTCCAATACAATTCAATACAAGAGGGTTAAGAGAGTCCTGACCGTGAGGTGATAACTGGGGTGGGTTGAGTTAATGGAGAAAATTAAATTCTAATTGTTGGGTAGAGGAAGAATAGGCTTCCCAAAGCAGATGTATTTTCAAGGATAGCCTAAAGCCTAGTACACACGCAACGGATTTCCGCCGACCGGTCGTCCATCTTTTGTTGGTTGGAATGTGCCTAGACTGCGCACGAATTTTCCCGCACGACAAAATTCTACTTCAGAAGTGATGTCATGTGTTGGTTTGCTTTCTTTGTGTTCTTTCTTCTCTGAGCATGCCCAGTCTTGCTCATAAGATTTTTCCCTGTCGAAATCTGTACTGACTGCACGAAAATCGGCCGTGTTTTGACGGAGGACAAAAATTTTATAGCCTGCACACCAGATTTTTTTCGTCCGAAAAGTCGGAGTCGGTTGTCGGAAGCATCATACTAACAAGCTGAAAATCGGCAGATCGGTCGTCGGACGAAACTTCTCAGCCGAATTTCGACTCGTGTGTACGGGGCTTAAAGGTGGACATAGTAGAAGATAGCCAGATGGATTGGGTAGGGAGTTCCAGAGAAAGGGACAGGCCCTGAAGAAATCCTGGAGATGAGCACGGGAGGAGGGGACAAGGGGTTAGTGTTGATAAAGGAAAAGGAATTGGCAGCACTCCAGGTTGAGTCAAAATCCAGATTTATTGACTGGACATCCAAATATGACAATCGTGACAAGGTAGACGCGTTTCACACACTGACTGACTGACACAAGCACACAGTCAGTGTGTGAAACGCGTCTACCTTGTCACGATTGTCATATTTGGATGTCCAGTCAATAAATCTGGATTTTGACTCAACCTGGAGTGCTGCCAATTCCTTTTCCTTTATCATGTTTTCACGGAGGCGAGCTGGGGCATGCACCGGTGTGAGTCATCAGGCAATTACACCACCTTGAGCAGTGAGTTCTTGTCTCTTCAAGTGGTTAGTGTTGACTGACTTTAAGACTGCATATATCTTTAATTGTTCAGCCTAGGAAAAATTAAAAACAGCTATTTTATATATATATATATATATATATATATATATATATATACACACACACATACATACATATTTTCTGTTTAATACTTGACAAAAACTAAAATCCTCAGGTTGCTGTTGTTTTGGGAATACCTAATCAAGATCTTGCAATTTTACAAGTCAGGGGTTGATTTTTTAAATAAAAATAGACCAGTGTTGGTGACCCTTGGCACCCCAGGTGTTTTGGAACTACATTTTCCATGATGCGCCATCACTGAAATAAATGGATTTTTGTAAAATCTTACCGTAAAATCCTTTTCTCTTAGCTCATTGACAGACGTAGTCCTCGGTGATACACCACCTTCGGGTTATGTTGCCTCCACAGGAGCAGGACTAGACAGGAAATTAAAAAGCTCTGGCCACACCCTAGGGGCAGTCCCAGAGGGTATATCCTCTCTCTCTCTGCCTCAGCAAATCAGTTATGTGAAAAAGCAGTCTTTAGAGATTTTAACCCAACCCAACTCAAAAAAACAGAGGGGCGGGGACTACGTCTGTCAATGAGCTAAGAGAAAAGGATTTTACGGTAAGATTTTACAAAAATCCATTTTTCTCTAGCGCTCATTGACAGACGTAGTCCTCGGTGATACACCACCTTCGGGACGTCCCAGAGCAGTATCACAACTGAGGGGTGGGAAAATGAAATCAAATCCCAATCTAGAAGGCCCAACCGGTGCCAACTAGAAGTTTACAATGCTCATCCTTAATGATGAGACTCAACAAAAGAGAGAGAAAAAAAAAAAAATTTTCTTTTTTTTTTTTTTTTTTTTTCAAACAGAAAAAAACCCTCGAGGTAGACCACCGGTCTCCTCAAATTGCGGCCTGCAAAACCTTGCGGCCAAATGAGGCATCCACCGATGCCGTCACATCAATTTTATAGAATTTTGTAAAGGTATGTACCGACGACCAAGTGGCCGCCTTACATACCTGGACCACTGACGCCTGATGGCGAAAGGCCCAGGAAGTACTGAGCGCTCGAGTGGAGTGCGCCCTAACAGGGAACGGAGGACTCTGACCCTTAATAGAATAAGCCTGTACCACCGTTTGTCTAATCCATTTGGCAATGGTCGTGGCAGATGCAGGCAAACCCTTTCTGGGGCCATCCGTGATCACAAAAAGTGAATCCGTCTTACGGAATGATTCCGTAGCTTTCAGGTATACCCTGATTGCCCGAACCACATCTAAGGAATGCAACGCATGTTCCCGATGATGCTTGGGCTGAGGACACAAGGAAGGTAGTACAATATCTTCATTCAGATGAAAATCTGAAACCACCTTAGGAAGAAAAGATGGCTTAGGATGAAGTACTACCTTATCCCTATGAATCACTAGGTATGGGGACTGGCATGATAATGCAGCCAGTTCTGACACCCTGCGAGCAGAAGTAATAGCCACCAAGAAGACCACCTTCTGGGATAAAGTAAGCAAGGGAATCTCCCTGATGTTTTCAAAGGGAGGTTTCTGTAGAACCGACAAAACCAAATTAAGATCCCAGGGCGGTAAGGGCGCGCGGACTGGAGGAGCCAGGTGCCGCACCCCCTGGATGAAATTCCGCACCAAGGATTTGGTAGCTAAAGGTTTCTGAAAGAAGATTGCTAATGCTGAAACTTGACCCTTGATGGTGCTCAAGGCTAGCTTCTGCTCAACCCCTTGTTGCAAAAAGGCCAATATTCGAGACACCGAATAGGTACGTGGAGGAAATCCTAAAGATTCGCACCACGCAATATAAGTCTTCCATGTGTGATAATAGACTTTGCTGGAAGTCGCTTTCCTTGCTTTAATAAGGGTAGGAATGACTGAAGTAGACAAACCTCTGTCCTTCAGTACTTGGGTCTCAATGGCCAGGCCATTAAAACCAGCGACTGTAAAGCACGAAGGTAAATTGGTCCTTGAGACCACAGACACTCCCTGAGACGAAGTTCCCACGGAACGTCTGCGACTAACATGTCCAAGTCGGCCAGGCCGGCTTGAGGAGGCCAGCCTAGAATTTCTAGGACCACTGGCGCTGATTGGATCTGAACCAGGCGTCCCTAGAGCTATCTGGCCCCGACCATCCGAGAAAGTCTGGTCGTTTTCTGTTTCCACACATTTATCAGATACCTGATAGTTATCAGGAAAGGTGATCTTTTCTGGTTGAACCTCAGGGACCGAAGTCACCCGACTAGAGGCTACTTGGCCTATCTGGTCAATCAGATCCGATTCCTGTGAGGTATCGGGACTAATCTTAGGAAAAGGTAAAGAAAAAGATCTGTTCAGGGAACGGTAACTACCGCTTCCTGTGGTACTTAAATGTTGGAAGGGAAGAATCGCACCGGTAGTAGTGGTTGATGCTCGATCTAATGTCCTGAATACCGGTGAAAACGTCCCCCCACCCTGAAACCGGGTGGGGGCGCACCTTCAGGCTGTGTACTCCTTTACTTCGGGTTTGGCTGGGTTGGTCCTCTGCTTGTCCGACCAGCCCTTCTTGAACCCTCCTGGAGGAGTCTTGCCTTTCCCGGGAGTACCAGCCGGGCGCCCTTTATGGGCGGTAAAGAAAGGTCCTCGCTTGTTGCGAGGTCCCTTAGCTTTTGCAGCCTGTGGCAAAAAAGTGCTCTTGCCCCCAGTGGCATCCTTAATGATTTCATCTAGGTTGGCCCCAGATAGACGATTCCCCTGAAAAGGGAGATTGGTCAAGGTCTTTTTGGAACCTAGGTCAGCTGACCAGCATTTTAACCACAGCACACGTCTGAGGATCACTGCTAACTTAGATGCATGCCCTAACAAGGGAGTAGTGTCCAAGGCTGCGTCACAGATAAACCGTAGCCCTTGTATGATCTGTTCCATCAAATCAGATGTCTCCTGGGGAATATCTTTTCCCCTAAGATCTTGGCGTACCACTTTCGCCCATTCCGTAAGTGTCTGGGAAACTAGACCAATAACAATTACTGGTCTAAATGCTGACCCTATCAGAGAAAAGATAGTGCGGGACTCTGCTTCTATCTTTCGATCCACCGGATCCTTAAAGGACGAAGTGTCCTCCACTGGAATAACCGTGGCTTTATTCAGCCTGGAAATAGGCGGATCCACGACTGGTGGTACCGTCCATTTCTTAATGATGGATTCCTCAAACGGATAGCGTCTAGCAATACGCTTGGAAATAGTAAAGGTACGTTTAGAATGCTCCCATTCTCCTTTAATCTGATTACCAAAACATTTAGGTACAGGAAAAGCCTTCGCCGTCTTGATGGGCTTATTAGTCCCAAAAGGCCTCTCTGTTTCAGTTGCCTCTGCCGGTAAAGCCTCAAGTTTTAAGGTTTCTTGCACTGCCACAACTAGTGCGTCCACCAATGCTTCTTCCTGAATTATAGCAAGAGAAGAAGCGTCCTCCTCACTGTCTGAGGGGGCTTTACCTGGGATAACAGCCCTTGCAGAGGAACCTGCAACTGCCGTGACCATCTCTGAATCTGAGTCAGAGGTGTCAGATAGTATAGGGGTAGGCGGGGGTCGCTTCCTTGACCCCCGTCCCTGACAGGCCGCCTCCACCCGAGCCACCATAGACTCCAAAATTGCTGTAAATGACTCTATACTCTGTGCACCGGCGGGTCCCGAGGCCCCCTCGAGGGAAACAGGTGGGGGAATATGTGTGGCAGGGTCCATAATAACTCCAGTTACTTCCTGGATAATATAATTCAAAAGTAAAGAAAAAAACTTTTTTTTTTTTTTTTTTTTCTTTTCTGACCCCCAGCGCCACAAAAAGCCCCTTAGTGTTACCTGCTAGGGATCCCTATCGATCGAGAGAGAGAGAGATAGACCCCCAGGCTCACCACTTGATGCTCAGAGTTAAACTGCAACAGCTTACAGCGCTGTCTTGACAAACAGGAAGTCTTTTGGCTGGCTGCCCAGGAAGAAAGGAGGCGGCTCCGCCCCTCTGCACGCCTTCCGGCGCCTCCCCCAAGCTCCACGAGGTGTAGGATCACCTCAAACATGGCCGCCCCCATGCTGGAGACACGAGGCTACGCCAAAATGGCGGCTCGTGCGATCCAGCAAAAAAAATGGCGGCGGCCTATACTGAATAGCGGTGTGCTGCAGGGCACACAACACTCTCTCTGCATGGGGATCTGGCGTGGTTGGCGGTACCGGCCCTGGCGGACCGCATGGCCGTTCGGGAGGCCTGCTAATAGCTGGAGATCTGATTTGGAAGGCAGTCTACATGTCCGTGGCTTCTGACTGGTAGGTAGCTTATACTTAACCCATAAGATTCCCAGAATGCCACAGATTACATCTTTTAAACATGTATACAATAGATTGTTAGCTCCCAAACCAAGCCTCCTGGCTTTTGCACACATAAAATCACACTCAAAGTAGGAGGATTTGTGACATGTTATAGGATAGAAAGGACTCTTTCTTACCATACAGAGAGGGGCCCGCGTTCACCACAAAACCCGTCAGGGAAAAAGGGGGAACATACTACTCACCATACCGGAACCAGGCGGGCACCAACTCCTGACAGTACCCCTCTCCACCGGGGCGGGAGGGCTGTCGACCGATACGGACGCCATGACTCATGGTCTCTGGCGTTTCAGCGAGACGTTTAACTCGCGGGTTCAGTCCTTTTAATGGGACTTTGTCGCGGCCGACCCAGCGCGGAGCTATGGCCTGCACGCGCTCGTAGGCTGAACTGGGGTGACCACCGGATCTCAACATCCAGCCCGTCGCCCAGTTCAGCTTTCTTGCTTGAAGATCTCACAGGAACACTGGAGAAAAAAAGCTGTCTAAAAATCCTTTAAGAAAAAAATTCTTGCCAGGACCTTAAGATCCCAGCAAGGTATCTAGGTCCTTACTCCTAACTAGACAGAAAATAACTGATTTGCTGAGGCAGAGAGAGAGAGGATATACCCTCTGGGACTGCCCCTAGGGTGTGGCCAGAGCTTTTTAATTTCCTGTCTAGTCCTGCTCCTGTGGAGGCAACATAACCCGAAGGTGGTGTATCACCTGGACTACGTCTGTCAATGAGCGCTAGAGAAAGGCTGTTTTTCAATGGAATTTACAAAGACATTTTTCTCATAGCTTAGTGAAGGTTGTGAAATTTCACTTTGCAAAGAATATCACATCAAGTGCAAGGAAAAAAAAACAAAAAAACAAAAACCACAGATAATTTGCTTGCATGTGATTTGATGATGGAAGTCAGCAGAGCTTCACCTCATTCATTAACCACTTTAGCCCCGGAAGGTTTTACCCTTTTAATGACCAGGCCATTTTTTTGCGATACGGCACTGCGTTACTAATAATTGCGCGGTCGTGCGATGCTGTACCCAAATAAAATTTATGTTATTTTCTTCTCACAAGGAGAGCTTTCTTTTGGTGGTATTTGATCACCTCTGTGGTTTTTATTTTTTGCGCTATAAAGAACAAAAGAGCGACAACTTTGAGAAAAAAAAAAAACAATATTTTTTTTATTTTCTGCAATAAAACACATCAAATAAAAAAAATCTAAAACAATCAAATTTCTTCATCAATTCAGGCTAATATGTATTCTGCTACATAGTTTTGGTAAAAAAAAATCCCAATAAGCGTATATTGATTGGCTTGTGCCTACAAACTATGGGATACCTTTATGCCATTTTTACTAGTAATAGCGTTGATTAGCTATTTTTTGCGGGATTGCGAAATTGCAGTGGACAAATCAAACACCTGACACTTTTCACACTTTTTTGGGGACCAGGGACATTATTACAGTGATCAGTGCTAAAAAATATGCACTGTTACTGTACTAATGACACTGGCAAGGTAGGGGTTAACACCAGGGGCGATCAAAGGGTCAAATGTGTCCCTAGGGGTTGCTTGCTAACTGTAGGGGGGTTGCTCTGACTGGGGTAAGACTGAGATCTGTGTTCCTGCTTAGCAGGAACACAAGATCTCTATCTTCTCCCCAGTCAGAACGGCGATCTGCCTTGTTCTCGGGAACGATCGCCAGCAGCCAGCGAAAAATCGGACTCCCTAATTGGTTCCCCCTCTGTCCAATCAGCATACGACTGTGCCTCCGGCGGCGCGCCAGCGCCACCTAGTGGCTACTGCACAAAATGACATACAGGTATGCGATTTCGCACAATAGAACCACTTTGCCGAAGTACATTAGGCAGTCGGCAAGTGGTTAAGCAAGGGGAAAGTTCCCATGCAAAGGACAACTTTCCCTGAAAAGAGAACAGCCTTAAGTAAATGAACCCTAGGGAGTCTCAAAGATATCCATGAAAATTTACCTGTAGTCTAATCATGCACACTACTGATTATTCAGCAATAAACTATTCATGCATGCTATTGCTCCACCAGAATACAGAATTCCACAGAAAGAAATACAAAAAAAGGATTTATACTGAAAAGATTGAAGAGCTACAGAATGACTGGGAAAAGGCAGTGTTCCTGCCCAGTGGCCCTCTAAAAAGCTTTGATTAATCAGGCAATGGAAATATATAATGTTAAAGCATAACTTCTGCCTTTAGGCAGTAGCTTTACAGCTGGTTGAAAACAACAGATTTTCTTTTTTGGCTGGAGCTTCTCTTTAATAGTTAAATAACTTGTTATGGCAAAACAGTTCTACATGTGAAGAAGTGATTGGGAAAAACAACTGCTGTGTATGAGCTGGCACTGCTTAACATGAAGTGATGCAAATGAAAAAAACAGTGTGATGGCAACATTTCTCAATTAGTAGGAGTGCTGCCCAGTCACTTCAATCAAACAAACCCAGATATAGCACTGTGCAGAGCTGCTTTCAACTATGCTGACAAACTTCAGACACCCCTAAATGTACAACTATACATATCCCAAGATATGATTGGGATGGGATTTAACAAGGTTTGGGATAGACATCATGTGTTCAGAACATGCACATCTGCCAAGTCTCCCACTTTATGCAGGATAATCCTTCCATTTTATACATTTTACACTTTCCAAACAGGTATACTTTAAAACTGAAATGACAAAACTACCCTAGAAGTGGGACTCATCCACAATGAAAGGATTAATTTCTCTTTTTTTTTCTCTAAGGTACATTAAAATAAAAAAGGAATTTTACTTACTTTACTACTTGTTACCCAAGTAGATGGTAATCGGCTCTCCAATCAGAGAGGCCATCATCATCCTCACTTACAATACCAGACTACTGGATCTGCACTAAGTGTGATGATGTTAGAATGTGACTGGCAGACAGAACTGGCAAGTTCACACCTATGCGTTATTTAGTGCATTTTGCAGTTTGCAGAAATGCGCTACAATCTATTTAACATGTAAAATATATATAATAAATATCCACAAAGTGATAAATATGATATACCCTCTGCGCACAAGTTTAAAATGTATTGAATGAGTCCGATTCCAGACCTATCGCAGCTACTTTAACCACTTTACCACCGGAGGATTTTGCTGTCTTCCATCCAGGCCACTTTTTGCGATTCGGCGCTGTGCGACTTCAACTGACAATTGCGCGGTCGTGCGACGCCGTACCCAAACAAAATTTACGTCCTTTTTTTCCCACAAACAGAGCTTTCTTTTGGTGGTATTTGATCACCTGTGCGATTTTTAATTTTTGCGCTATAAACAAAAAAAGAGCGTTTATTTTGAAAAAATAACAATATTTTTAACATTTTTTTATATGAAATTCCCCCCAAAAAAGATGTAAAAACCAATTTTTTAAAAAATGTTTGGCCAATTTGTTTTCTGCTACCTATGTTTGGTAAAAAAAAATTGCAATAAGCGTATTTTGATTGGTTTGCGCAAAAGTTATTGCGTTTACTAACAAAGGGAAAGATTTCTGTCATTTTTGGTGTTTTTTTTTTTTTAACGCGTAATGGCGGCGATCTGCGATTTTTTTTTGTGGGACTGCGACATTGCGGCGGACAGATCGGACCCTTGACTGACATTTTTGACACTTTTGGGGGTACCAGTGACATTACTGCAGTAATCAGTGCTATATATATGCACTGTTACTGTAAAAATGACAGTGGCAGGGAAGGGGTTAATTTTATTGGAGAGGGAGGGGTTAATGTATGCCTGGTGCTTACTGACGTGTAGGGGGGGAGGTGACTGAGTGAGTCATGGACAGATCGGATGTCCAGCTATGCTGAACAGTGCGATCTGTCACTCCCTGTCACTATGGAGATCCGTCCGCTTGTGTTTACACAGGCGGGCGGATCTCCACACTAGATCCCCGGCGATCGGGGCAGAGCAGCGGCGATCGCCGCTGCTCCTCCCCTGGCCCGACTCCCGCTGTGAGTGAAAACAGCGGGAGCGAGCCTCCGGCGGCGCGCAAGCGCCGCCCAGAAGGGGGAGTGTCTGACGACGTTAATACTACGTCGTCAGACGATAACGAGCCACTCTGCCGCAGTAGTATTACTGTGAGCAGACGTAAAGTGGTTAAAATTGCAAATATGTAGAAATTACCAGAAATGAGTCCCATATATGAAACAAAAAACTAGTAATAGTAGCGCAGACAGTTCAAATGGTAATCCTCCACACAGAAAAAATAAATGTCCTTTTAAAATTCTTATGCAGAGTCTCTTAAAATTCCTCTCCACCAATTGGGAACAACAGTGAATTTACGGGGTCACCACACCACACATCCTCCACCTTTGTGCTAAATAGGGGGGTGGCAACTCACCAGACAGTGTAGCCCACCTATTCTCATAGGATAGGCAATAAGGCAAAGAACACAAATCTCCTCCGATCAATTACAGCAGCCGACTGTGTCTTTCCTTGTAGCTTGTCACTAAGGCGTTCCCTCCTCCTCACAGCAATCCTCCCATTCACCAAAGTTGGAAAGATAAGAAAAGGGAAACCGCACTAGCGTGATATTGTTTAAAATCCACACGTTTATTTCACCAAACCCAATTAAATGTACTCACAAACAAAGCGTATATAAAAGCCTTCAATATCCTGTGGATAGTGTCACGGATACACCGATCGGTGCTGTAGGTCTGGCTCACCCTCTCCACGCTGATGCTCCGGACCACGCCAGCCTCCGTAGGTGTCACCCGATCACTTCCGGTCGCCGTAAGGTTTACTCCCTGACATGTTTCGTCATATCCGACTTTTTCACAAGGGCGTGAACCTTACGGCACGGCGTCATACTTAACTACACTGGGATGCTGACACCTCCAATAGCGCCAAACGGGCACACCCCTTTATGCTAATTCCCGGATACTAGCTAAATCTCCATAGAGACCGCACGCATTCGATCGGCCGAATAGTAACTAGGTTTATCAACCTATTTAACATGGTTTCCTATGGTACACGTTCACATCTATGCGTTTTTCAGCCAGTGCATTTTTGGAAAAGGTTCGGAACCATTTTTTTCCTGCGGCAGATTGCATTTTGCGTGTAATAGACTTCAATGAACTCGCACCAACAACGCAAATGTTGCGATTTTGATGCATTTACACATGCGTTTTCCATTTTTTATTTCTTTAACAACTGTGAATAGCTGTTGAGGAGTGGGCTGAGAAGCCGGCTGCTGTGTCCTTAACCACTAATGAGTCATCAGCTGTCAGTGGGGTCGACGGTGGTGTCGGGAATCATGATTGACGATGGACATTATTTTAAAAACAAAAAAAAAACAAGACTTGTCAAAAACTGCCTACTGTCCTTTTTTATACTACACCTTTGTTTTTGGTGAGTAAGTAGGGGTATTATGTATCCCTACTCATCCACACACCTGGCAGGCTGGGATCTGGGGGCCCTCTTGTTGCCCATAGACCCCCATAACCACCTGCCCGGGCTGTGGAAAAGAGGCCCTTGTCCCCAAAATGGGAGCAAGGTGCTTTGGGGGGTCAGTGCCCCCCCGACTCAAAGCACCCCCCCCACATTGAGGGCATGTGGCCTGGTATGGTTCATGGCGGGCGCTCCCTTTTCTGACCTGCTGGGGTGCATGCTTGGATAAGCGGTCTGGTATGTATTTTTTCTTGAATTTTGGCATGGGGTTCCCCTCAAAATCCATACCAGGTCCGAAGGCCGTACGGCCCCATGCCATATTTTTCCTGATTTTTTTTTTTTATTGCCAGAAGATTTTTTTTATATTCAGCTGTCAGCGGGGAACCCTGCTCACAACTGATGATTCATTAGTTGTTAAGGACACGGCGGCCAGCTTTCTGGCCCACACCTTAAAGCGGGAGTATACCTAAAAAAAAAAAAAAAAACCTGCAAGACAAAGGCATAATGAGCTAGTATGCATCGTTCTGTACCTTAGAACGAAGTTCTGACACGGACACCACTGTGGGAGCTGACATGATCCCTCAGCGTCTCTTCCGGGTTCGACTGCTCCGGCGCTGTGATTGGCCGGACCCGCAATGACGTCACTCCCACGCATGCGCGCAGGAGTCATTTTTCGGCAAGTTCCGGGTAAGGAACGCTGAAGGTCCACCGGACCTTCAGAGCGCATGTGCCGCTCGTGTGAGCGGCTGCATGCAGTGCAAATATCACCTAAACCGTGCAGGTTTAGGAGATATTAATTGTAACTACAGGTAAGCCTCATTATAGGCTTACCTGTAGTTAAAAGTCGCAAGAAGCGGTATACTACCGCTTTAACAAGCTATTCACAGATTGTTAAAGAGAAAAAAAAAAAAGAGCATGAAAACTGCATGCAAAAACACATCAAAATTGCATGCCCTAAAATGCAAAATGTTCCAGAAAACCACATCACCAGCAAGCGCATATATGTAAAACTAGCCTTAAAGTGTTGACCTTTTCTTTCCAAAAAAAAAAAAAAATGAAATGGTAAACCTTTTACACCCCACTCCCAACTTTCCCTGCTGCACTTACCTCTGTGGATGATACAGTTTTACCATCCACGCAGCCTGATGCAGTAGTTCTCAGGTTTGAAAACCAAACTGTTTTTCCTCTTCTTTCTCTAGGGACGCCGGGACAGGTCAGAGCAGTTCCGATTGGCTGCCTCAGGCTGCATGGATGGTGAAAGTGAATCAGCCCAGTGCCGCTGCCCCAGGCTATATGGATGGCAAACGTGAATCACCCACATAGGTAAGTGCAATGGTGATGGGTGGATGTATTAAAGCAGAGTTCCACCCAAAAGTGGAGCTTCCACTGATCTGATTGCTCCATCCCTCCGGTGCCACATTTGGGGGGGGGAGAGTGGGGGAGCAGGTACCTGCTTTTGACTGGTACCCCTCCCCACTTCCGGCAGACTCAGCCTTGGCAAAGTACGTCACACCATTCAGAATGTGCAGCGTGCTTTGGGCATGCACAGTAGGGAACTCTCAAGGCTTCACGGCCGGGTTCCCTTACTGGCAAAGGGAGCAGCAGCACTCAACAGCCGATGGAAATATCAGCAGGAATGCCAACATCGCTGGATTCCAGGACAGGTAAGTGTCCTAATATTAAAAGTCAGCAGCTACGGTATGTGTATCTGCTGACTTTTAATTTTTTTCTTGGGGCAGAACTCCTCTTTAACCTTCTTTTTTTTGGGGAAAGAAAAACTAATACTTTAAAGCGTTTCTAAATCCAAGAACATACATTGATAGTATTACAGCTTACTAGTCCTTAGATGTGGTGGCTACATTTGTTTTCTTTTTTCACACTTTTTAACTCACTTCCTGTCCCAAACAGCATTTGTTAAACAGATATAAAAGAATTTTCTCTTTGGTATATTTTACAGCACAAATGGGAGCAAATAAGATACATGTATTCTTATAGTTTACATACAGTTTAACCACTTGCCTACCGGCCAATGTATATATACGTTCTCGGTTTAAACCTAAATACCAGTGTTATGGCAGCAGATAGCTGCCATAACCCTGGTATTTTTTTTAAACGGTGGGCGGTTGGCTTTCCGATAAGGGTGGTCCCAGCGGCGGATTCGCCCCCCTCCCTCCCACCGCGTCCCGGTCCTTTTCCCCACTTACCAGACCCGCCGGCAGCAGGGAAAACGATCCGGTCCCGGATTCTCACAGACAGGATGTCGAGTGAGGGCATGCTTGCCCTCACTCGACTCTATGGTCTTGGAGGACCGGAGCGACAGCAAACGTCGTTGCCTAGCAACCGGTTTAAAGGTCCCTTTTTCTTCATCTTTTAGTGTACTTGTGAGATCTGAGGACTTTTTGACCCCAGATCTCACAAAAAAGAGGTCGGTCCTGTCGTGCCTATTTCTATTACAAGGAATGTTTACATTCCTTGTAATAAAAATTATCAATTTAAAAAAAAAAAAAAATAAAATAAATAGTAAAAAAGAAAAAATTAAAGCGCCCTGTCCTCGTTAGCTTGCACGCAGAAGCGAATGCATACGGAAACCCCACCCACATATGTAAACGGTGTTCAAACCACACATGTGAGGTATCGCCGCGATTGTTAGAGCGAGAGCAATAATTTGAGCCCTAGATCTCCTCTATAACTCAAAAATGGCAACCTGTAGAAATTTTTAAAATGTCGCCTATGGGGATTTTTAAGTACCAAAGTTTGTCGCCATTCCGTGAGCGTGCGCAATTTTGAAGCATGACATTTTGGGTATCTGTTTACTCGGTGTAACATTATCTTTCACATTATGTAAACAAAACTGGTTTCTTATTTGTTAACTCAAAAAAGTGAATTTTTTCCAAAAAAGTTGCGTTTGGAAGACCGCTGCGCAAATATGGTGTGATAAAAAAAAAAACATTTGCAATAATCTCCATTTTATTCTCTAGGGTCTCTGCTAAAAAAATATATAATGTTTGGGGGTTCTAAGTAGTTTTCTAGCAAAAAAAAAACTGATTTTAGCTTGTAAACACCAAGTGTCAGAAATAGGTCTAGTAGGCAAGTGGTTTTAAGCACTAAAACAACAAAAGGTTTGATTTATCAATAAAATAGAGTTAAAGTATAACTAAAGGCAAAACTTTTTCTTTAGCTTGGACAGAGCAGAGAAGGATAAAAATACCTGTCAGTGCCTCCATTAGGGAGACTCAACCACTCATTTTGTCCTGTTTACTATTAGCATTGAAAGTGAAAGCAAAAGAAAATCCCAAATGTTGGGTTGTCCCTAGAAAAGTAATAGAGAGTAAATCTTTCAACGGGGACACTAGTTCTGATGGCCTGGGGGTCCCAGAGGAATTCCCGTAATTTGCAGGGATTGCCTCTCACTTCCTGTTTGGCTATGGGACAATAAGCAAAGGGAAATCTCCCTTATTGTCAGGGTGCCAGGAAACCAGACCACATGAAGAAGCAAGTAAAATACAGCAGTTTATTAGAGCCACAACAAAAAAAGTACAGCAAAAGTGAGGAGCAAAATCAGGAAAAGCCGAGGGCAAGTCCAGAGCAGGTAGTCATCCAAGCCAGGATCGAGACAAGAAGCGCGTAGTCATCCAAGTCGGGGTTGAGTCTGGAGGCGGGTAGTCTGCCAATGCGGAATCGAGAGCCAGGAAAGTCATCAGCCAAGCCAGGTCATGCACGGAGGAACATGGAGAATAGAAGACTGCTAGCAGTAATGCACCTTGGAGCACAAACACAAGGGCAAGGACTGCAAGCCAATAGGTGATATATATAGTCAGGGGTGCAACATCCTCACTGAGTGAAGCCCAGGCAGCAAGCAAGTGATGATGCAATCAGAGTTTATAAGAGACAGCATTCTGCACATGTCCAAGATGGCTGCCAACAGGAAGGCAAGGTAAGATCTTGACACTGATGGGACACAGTTGCCAAAAAATAAACCAACAGGGGTTTGAACGCTCACTTACGCTATCCAAAATGAAAAAAAAAAAAAAAAAGTTTTATCTACCATTCGACTTTAATAAAGTAAATGTCAGCTTTAAAAGGATTTTAAATGTAAAGTATAACTAAAGGCAAAACTTTATTTTTTTAGCTTTGGACAGAGTGAAGAGAGATTAGAACACCTGTCAGGTTTTTATTTTTGTCTATGCCCCTGGATAGGAAGATTCATCCTCTCTATTTGTCATTATCCCCAAAAGTGAAGCAAAGTTCCAAATTCTGGGTAACAGAAATAGATGGGAAATCTTCCAATGAATACATTAGTTCTGGTAAACCTGGTGACAACCAGGTACTTCCTCACTTTGCAGGGAATTGCTCTAACTTCCTGTTTGGATATGGGACAAGAAGTGAAGAGAAATCTCCCCAGTGGGACAGATAGCATTAAAAAGAGAAAAATTACAGGGGCTATACCCATCCGCTACTCTAACTAAAATAAAATAAAAATAAAAAGTTTTGCCTCTAGTTCTACTTTTACAATTCTAATCAAAGCCAAAAAACAGAGGGTTAAAAAGGTCAAACTAAAATTGACTTTATAATCAAAATAAATTGTTTAGACTGTAAGACGACAAATAAAAGCCTTCTGATTAATGCAGCATTTTCTTACACAAGTGCCATATTGTCATCAGGTAACAGTAAGTATTTTAAGGTCATCACTTCAAACGCAAATGCAAAAAAATAAGAGGATACTTTTCAAATTTAAGACTGTAGTTGAATCTATAGTATGTAATTTTTTCTTTATGGCCCCATCAACAACCAAGCATCGAAAACCACTGATTGACAGACCAGATACAATTTACATAAACCGCTCACAAACCTTGACTATATCATAAAAAAAAGATGCATAAACATTAAATTCTGGGAAAACAGCATGTACATGCCTAGTGATTCCTAAAAGTGATGTATAGGTTCACTAATTAATTCTTGCGGAATTAAGGTCTACAGGACTGGTAAATAACTAGCAAACTGTGCCCATTCTATAAATGGGATGGAATTCCAACGTCCACAATAATACTACTGATATTTATATGACAACTACAGTATATAACAACCCTGAGGAAGTCTCAAATACTGTGATGTAACACGTAGGACAGAGCCAGGTGAGGCAAGTAAACAAGGAAGTAGTCAGGTACAATGCTGGAGCAGTGGTGATTACAGCAACCTTGAAGAGATTTACATTGTATAAGCAATACATTGTATAAGCGATCACCAGCATGTGCACACTTTAGAGCCCATTCAGACTAGCGCGACTTGTCAGCCTGACAAGACGTGGTCGGTCGCGCTCCATTGAGTAATACAGGACCCGTTCAAATAGGAGCGACACAAGTCGCTCCAACTTAGAAAAAGGGCCCTGTACTACTTTGGGGCGACCTGGGAGCGACTTGCATAGACTTCCATTATGTGAAGTCCCTGCAAGTCGCCCCGAAGTCGCGGTGCACAGCGGTGCACGCGACTTCACAGGTCACCCCCCCCGAAGTCGGATCGCCTTAGTGTGAACCGGCTCTAAATGTGAGTATTCTAATTGGTGTTAATAAATGGATTCTTATATATTCTTCTTAAATGGATACATATTGCTGTATGGAGTTATATTTTAATTTGAGCTGTGCTGTCCCCTAATGAAGGATCAAGGAGGAGAAGATTGAAAGTCCTATTGCTTTAAAGGGTAAAAAGCTAAATTTGACTTCTACATTTATATAGGTCAAATTCACAGGTGAGGACATGAGTGTGCACAATGGTGATGGTCCTGAAGTGAACACAAGTCTGGCGTGCAATGATCAAAGAAGAGAATTTGTTAACTAGGATACTATTTTATGAGCATTGAAAAGTAGACACTGGAAAAATTATTTTGAAATCATTTGTATGCTGGTTTGGTTATTCCATCATCCATAATCTTCATATATAGATTACAAAGAGAATGATTCACCTGTATACCCACAAACCTAAAGCACGTACAGTATCTCACAAAAGTGAGTACACACCTCACATTTTTGTAAATTTTCTATTACACCTCTTCATGTGACAACACTGAAGAAATGACACTTTGCTACAATGTAAAGTAGTGAGTGTACAGCTTGTATAACAGTGTAAATTTGCTGTCCCCTCAAAATAACAACACACAACCATTAATGTCTAAACCGCTGGCAACAAAAGTGAGTACACCCCAAAGTGAAAATGTCCAAATTGGGCCCAAAGTGTCAATATTTTGTGTGTCACTGTCCACCATTATTTTCAAGCACTGCCTTAACCCTCTTGGGCATGGAGTTCACCAGAGCTTCACAGGTTGCCACTGGAGTCCTCTTCCAGTCCTCCATGACGACATCACGGAGCTGGTGGATGTTAGAGACCTTGCGCTCCTCCACCTTCTGTTTGAGGATGCCCCACAGATGCTCAATAGGGTTTAGGTGTGGATACATGCTTGGCCAGTCCATCACCTTTACCCTCAGCTTCCTTAGCAAGGCAGTAGTCATTTTGGAGGTGTGTTTGGGGTCATTATGTTGGAAAACTGGCCTGTGGCCCAGTCTCCAAAGCGAGGGGATCATGCTCTGCTTCAGTATGTCACAGTACATGTTGGCATTTTCGGTTCCCTCAATGAACTGTCTCTCCCCAGTGCCGGCAGCACTCATGCAGCCCCAGACCATGACACTCCCACCACCATGCTTGACTGTAGGCAGGACACACTTGTCTTTGTACTCCTTACCTGGTTTCCGCCACAAACGCTTGACACCATCTGAACCAAATAAGTTTATCTTGGTTTCATCATACCACAGGACATGGTTCCATTAATCAAAATCCTTAGTCTGCTTGTCTTCAGCAAACTGTTTGCGAGCTTCCTTGTGCATCATAATTAGAAGAGGCTTAATTCTGGGACAACAGCCATGCAGACCAAATTGATGCAGTGGGCGGCATATTGTATGAGCACTGACAGGCTGACCCCCCACCCCTTCAACCTCTGCAGCATAGCTGGTAGCACTCATACATCTATTTCCCAAAGAAAACCTCTTGATATGACGCTGAGCACGTGCAATCAACTGCTTTGGTCGACTATGGTGAGGCCTGTTCTGAGTGGAACCTAACCTGTTAAACCGCTGAATGATCTTGGCCAACGTGCTGCAGCTCAGTTTCAGGGTCTTGGCAATCTTCTTATAAATAGCCTAGGCCATATTTAGTGAGAGCAACAATTATTTTTTTCAGATCCTAAGAGAGTTTGTTTCCGTGAGGTGCCATGTTTAACTTCCAGTGACCAGTATGAGTTAAAGTGATAACACCAAATTTAACACACCTGCTCCCGTTCAAACCTGAGACCTTGTAACACTAACGAGGGAAAATGGATAATTGGGCCCAATTTGGACATTGTCACTTAGGGGTGTACTCACTTTTGTTGCCAGCGATTTAAACATTAATGGCTGTGTATTGAGTTTATTTCAAGGGGACAGCAAATTTACACTGTTATACAAGCTGTACACTCACTACTTTACATTGTAGAAAAGTGTAATTTCTTCAGTTTTGTAACATGAAAAGATATAATAAAATATTTACAGAAATGTGAGGGGTGTACTCACTTTTGTGACATACTGTGTGTGTGTATATATATATATATATATATATATATATATATATATATATGCATACACATACATACAGTGCTCAGCATTAATGAGTACACCCTTTAGAAAAGTAAGATTTTAATCAACATCTTAATGAACACAAGAACAATTTCCAAAATTTTTACAAAACTGAAGTTTTATAAAATACTTGTTTAGCTCATTAAATGAGAGTAAGGTTATTAATATACAGTAACTTAGATTACAAAATCTTCAGTTTTACTCAAATTAGTTGATGCAAAAATGAATACACCCCACAACAAAAGCAACTACAGCTAGTATTTTGTATGACCGCTATGATTTGTAAGGACAGCACAAAGTCTTCTAGATATGGAACGAACAAGTTGGGGACATATTGCAACATCTATCTTTTTCCATTCTTCAAGAACCACCTCTTTTAGAGCCTGGGTGCAGGTTGGAGAGCGATGCTTAACATGTCTCTTTAGAATTCCTCACAGGTGTTCAATTAGGTCCAGATCAGGAGATATACTTGGCCACTGAATCACTTCCACCCTGTTCTTCAGGAATACAACAGTGGCCCTTAGATGTGTGTTTTGGATCATTGTCATGTTGGAAAAGTGCACAATGACCAGGGGCAAGGAGTGATGGTAGCATCTTCTCTTTTATTATAGAGCAGTACATCTATGAATTTATGATGCCAGTTATTGAAATGCAGCTCTCCGACACCAGGAGCAATCATGCAGCCCCACAGGAGGACACTGCCACCACCATGTTTCACTGTAGGCACAATGCATTTTTCTTTGTACTTGTCACCTTTGCGACGCCATACAGTTTTAAAGTCATCAGTTCCAAAAAAATGTATCTTGGTCTCATCACTCAAGAGTCCCAGTAGCCTTCTTCTTTTTCAGCATGGGCCCTGGCAAATTCTAAGTAGGCTTTTTTGTGCATGTGCTTTAGGAGAGGCTTCCTTTGTGGACGACACTCATGCATGCCATTCCTCTGAAGTGTACGCCATATTGTGTCACGGGAAACAATCACCCTAGTTTGGCTTTCTACTTCTTTAGCTAACTGCATTGAACTTGCATGCAGATTTTCTTCAACGCTTCTAATCAGAAGACGCTCCTGTTGAGGTGCTAACTTCCGTGGACAGCCTGGATGTCTCTGTGAGATCTTCAAGCCTCTTCAAAACCTCAGGAGAGAAAGGCCACATTTGATGCTCACTGATACTGGAACCTGTCTGTCAGGCCCCAGCAGCCAAGAATCACACTGGTCGGGTTAAGTATTGCTTACTAACCATACCTACCTCACAGCCTTGTATATACATTGGGTGCTAATCATATCCTTAGGTGAAGTGGCAGCTCTCCTGAGATCTTGTATTTAAACACTGACATGGCAATGCGGTATACACCAATGGAATCTATAAGGTTGATGCCAACCACATCCCTGAAGAAGGAGCTGTAAAACCCCGGAAACGAGTCGGGTGGAGGACATCAATCCTTTTTCGCCTATTAATATTGGTGTAATATGTATATGTATTCCACGTACAACCATGTCCATATAGCATTGGTGTTTTATGCTAATTTAAATAAAACTGATTTTTAGTACAAAGTGCCTTCAGAGTCCCCCAAGGGGAATTTTGTTCGTGGTTTATCTATTAAGGATGTGGCACATATCGGGAGGTACCTCACTGAATTTCTCTAACTTAGTGTCGGTTCACACTGATCCGACTCGAAGTCGCCCCGACTTCGGGCGACTAATGAAGTCGCCCGTGCACCGCGACTTCGGCGCGGCTTGCAACGACTTCTCATAATGGAAGTCAATGCAAGTCGCTCCGACTTTGCAAAAAAATAGTGCAGGAACCTTTTTCTAAGTCGGAGCGACTTGAGTCGCTCTGATTAGAACGGTTCAATTGCACAGCATTGGAAGCTACTTGTCAGGCGACCAAGTCGCCTGACAAGTCAGATCAGTGTGAACCGGCACTAAGTCTCTGTGAGATGGTTACAGTTTCATCATTGTAAAATTTTTGTATCACTTTTGCTACAGTATTCTGACTGATAAGTAAAGCTTTGCTGATCTTCTTGTAGCCTTCACCTTTCTTGTGTAGAGAAATTATCCCTAAAAATAGAAGTGCCAAGCTTGTAGCATCATACTCAAAAAGACTTGAGGCTGTAATTGGTACCAAAGGTGCTTCAACAAAGTATTGAGCAAAGGCTGTGAATACTTATGTACATGGGATTTTTTTTTTTGATTTTTATTTTTAATAAATTTGCAAAGATTTCAAACAAACTATTTTCACGTTGTCGTCAGTTTGTAGAATTTTGAGAAAAATAATAAATTTATTCAATTTTGGAATAAGTCTGTAATATAACAAAATGTGGAAAAAGTGAAGCACTGTGAATACTTTCCGGACGCACTGTGTATGTATATAATATATATATATATGCATACATACAGTATCCCACAAAAGTGAGTACACCCCTCACATGTAAATATTTTATATCTTTTCATGTGACAACACTGAAGAAATTACACTTTTCTACAATGTAAAGCAGTGAGTGTACAGCTTGTATAACCGTGTAAATTTTCTGTCCCTTAAAAATAACTGAATGCCTTTAATGTCTAAACCGCTGGCAACAAAACTGAGTACACCCCTAAGTGAAAATGTCCAAATTGGGCCCATTTAGCCATTTTCCCTCCCCGGTGTCATGTGACTCATTCATGTGACAAGGTCTCAGATCTGAATGGGGAGCAGGTGTGTTAAATGTGGTGTTATCGCTCTCACTCTCTCATACTGGTCAATAGCAGTTCAACATGGCACCTCATAGCAAAGAACTCTCTGAGGATCTGAAAAAAAGAGTCGTCACTCTACATAAAGATGGCCTAGGCTATAAGAAGATTGCAAGACCCTGAAACTGAGCTGCAGCACGGTCGCCAAGACCATACAGCAGTATAACAGGACAGGTTCCACTCAGAACAGGCCTCGCCATTATCGATAAAGAAGAGTGCACATGCTCAGAGTCATATCCAGAGGTTGTCTTTGGGAAATAGATGTATGAGTGCTGCCAGCATTGCTGCAGAGGTTGAAGGGGTGGGGGGGGTCAGCCTGTCAGTGCTCAGACCATACGCCGCATACTGCATCAAATTGGTCTGCATGGCTGTTGTCCCAGAAGGAAGCCTCTTCTAATTTAGGATGATGCACAAGAAAGCCTGCAAACAGTTTGCTGAAAACAAGCAGACTAAGGACATGGATTACTGAAATAATGTCCTGTGGTCAGATAAGACCAAGGTAAACTTCTTTGGCTCAGATGGTGTCAAGCATGTGTGACGGCAACCAGGTAAGGAGTACAAAGGCAAGTGAGTCTTGCCTACAGTCAATCACGGTGGTGGGAGTGTCATGGTCTGGGGCTGTATGAGTGCTGACAGCACTGGGGAGCTACAGTTCATTGAGGGAACCATGAATGCCAACATGTACTGTGACATACTGAAGCAGAGCATGATCCCCTCCCTTTGGAGACTGCGCCACAGAGCAGTATTTCAACATGATAACAACCCCAAACACACCTCCAAGATGACCACTGCCTTGCTAAAGAAGCTGAGGGTAAACGTGATGGACTGACCAAGCATGTCTCCAGACCTAAACCCTATTGAGCATCAGGGGGCATCCTCAAATGGAAGGTGAAGGAGTGCAATGTCTCTAACATCCACCAGCTCCGTGATGTCGTCATGGCGGAGTAGAAGAGGACTCCAGTGGCCACTTGTGAAGCTCTGGTGAACTCCATGCCCAAGAGGTTTAAGGCAGTGCTGAAAAATAATGGTGGCCACACAAAATATTGACACTTTGGGCCCAGTTTGGAGATTTTCACTTAGGGGTGTACTCACTTTTGTTGCCAGCGGTTTAGACATTAATGGCTGTGTTGAGGGAACAGCAAATTTAGGCTCGGTTTTCCACTAGTGCGACAAGTCAAAAGTCATTCATTTCTATTTGGCCCGTTCTCACTGCCGCGACTTGAGTTGCGGCGACTTGAAAAGTAGTTTGTGCACTACGTTTGGGACGACTTCAATGCGACTTCCTTCTATAATTAGGGACAAGTCTCACTGAAAGCCACGAACAATCGAACACTACAGAGTCGCGCTAGAAGTAGCGTGACTCTGTAGCCGCAGCAGTGGAAACCGAGCCTTACACTGTTATACAAGCTGTACACTCACTACTTTACATTGTAGCTAAGTGTCATTTCTTCAGTGTTGTCACATGAAAAGATATAATAAAATATTTACAAAAATGTAGGGGTGTACTCCCTTCTGTGAGATACTGTATATATATATATATATATATATATATATATATATATATATATATATATATACACATACACACAGTAAATATTGTAAAAGATCAGAAGGAGTGAACAGCCAGCTCAGAGACAGTCCAGTAAAAGTAAAATGTGCTTTTATTCAGCTTTAAGGCAAAGCAAACAGAAAAACGACAGGCTTGTCTTGACATACAGGTAAAGTTTATTCTCTGCAGCAAACAAGCTTATAGGCAATAGTTCACAGCTCTAACCAGACCTACAGTCCTTTACAGAGGTTATATCTCACCCAGCAAGCCACAGTCCACAAGTGGAACCTTTCACACAGCACTCTGATGTGGCTCTCTCTCTCAGCAAACAGCTCCATTGACACTTTTAGACCAGCTGACTAATAAGCAGGTCTGAAAGATAAGTACCTGTACCCTCTTCAATTAACCTTTTCTTAACCCTGCCCCAGGCTGACTCTCAACAATACACACACACAGTATATATAAATATTTTACAACTGTATGAAAATGTGTGGTATGCAGTATATTAGGTACAGAGTTGGATGGTACATATACATGCAAAGTGGAGTTATGAGAAATAAATATATGTACAGTCAGGTCCATAAATATTAGGACATCGACACAATTCTAATCTTTTTGGCTCTATACACCACCACAATGGATTTGAAATGAAACAAACAAGATGTGCTTTAACTGCAGATTGTCAGCTTTAATTTGAGGGTATTTACATCCAAATCAGGTGAACTGTGTAGGAATTACAATAGTTTGTATATGTGCCTCTCACTTTTTAAGGGACCAAAAGTAATGGAACAATTGGCTGCTCAGTTGTTCCATGGCCAGGTGTGTGTTATTCCCTCATTATCCCATTTACAAGGAGCAGATAAAAGTTCCAGAGTTCATTTCAAGTATGCTTTTTGCATTTTGAATCTGTTGCTGTCAACTCTCAATATGAGATCCAAAGAGCTGTCACTATAAGTGAAGCAAGCCATCATTAGGCTAAAAAAAAAAAAAAAAACATCAGAGAAATAGCAAAAACATTAGGTGTGGCCAAATCAACTGTTTGGAACATCCTTAAAAAGAAAGAACGCACCAGTGAGCTCAGCAACAGCAAAAGAACACAGAAAACAATTGTGGTGGATGACC
Source organism: Pelophylax lessonae (assembly GCF_965119305.1). NCBI lineage: Eukaryota > Metazoa > Chordata > Amphibia > Anura > Ranidae > Pelophylax > Pelophylax lessonae. The sequence continues at coordinate 188,664,952 of NC_138772.1, read as the reverse complement.
GAAGAATTCTTTCCCTGGTGAAGAAAACACCCTTCACAACAGTTGGCCAGATCAAAAACACTCTCCAGGAGGTAGGTGTATGTGTGTCAAAGTCAACAATCAAGAGAAGACTTCACCAGAGTGAATAAAGAGGGTTCACCACAAGATGTAAACCATTGGTGAGCCTCAAAAACAGGAAGGCCAGTTTAGAGTTTGCCAAACATCTAACAAAGCCTTCAAAGTTCTGGAACAACATCCTATAGACAGATGAGACCAAGATCAACTGGCACCAGAGTGATGGGAAGAGAAGAGTATGGAGAAGGAAAGGAACTGCTCGTGATCCAAAGCATACCACCTCATCAGTGAAGCATGGTGGTGGTAGTGTCATAGCGTAGGCATGTATGGCTGTCAATGGAACTGGTTCTCTTGTATTTATTGATGATGTGACTGATGACAAAAGCAGCAGGATGAATTCTGAAGTGTTTTGGGCAATATTATATGGTCATATTCAGCCAAATGCTTCAGAACTCATTGGGTGGTGTTTCACAGTGCAGATGGACAATGACCCGAAGCATACTGCGAAAGCAACCAAAGAGTTTTTTTAAGGGAAAGAAGTGGAATGTTATGCAATGGCCAAGTCAATCACCTGACCTGAATCCGATTGAGCATGCATTTCACTTGCTGAAGACAAAACTGAAGGGAAAATGCCCCAAGAACAAGCAGGAACTGAAGACAGTTGCAGTAGAGGCCTGGCAGAGCATCACCAGGGATGAAACCCAGCATCTGGGGATGTCTATGCTTTCCAGACTTCAGGTTGTAATTGACTGCAAAGGATTTGCAACCAAGTATTAAAAAGTGAAAGTTTGATTTATGACTGTTAATCTGTCCTATTACTTTTGGTCCCTTAAAAAGTAGGAGGCACATATACAAACTGTTGCAATTCCTACCCCATTCACCTGATTTGTATGTAAATACCCTCAAATTAAAGCTGAAAGTCTGCAGTTAAAGCGCATCTTGTTTGTTTCATTTCAAATCCATTGTGGTGGTGTATACAGCCAAAAAGATTAGAATTGTGTCGATGTCCCAATATTTATGGACCTGACTGTAAATACTGTATATAATTCAATCTGAATAATCTGTTGCAGGTGTTTTGATCATTGGCAGAGTAAGCCCCGGTTCACACTGCCGCGACTTGAGAGTTCAAAGTCACATGACAAGTCGCACCCCATTAACAGCAAAGGAATCATTCTAATCAATGCGACTCAAATCGCTCCAACTTAGAAAAAGGTTCCTGCACTACTTTTGGTGCAACTTCAATGCGATTTGCATTGACCTCTGTTAAAGAAGTTGTATGCAAACCACAATAAAGTCACACAGGGATGACAGATATAAAGGTGCAGCAGTGTGAACAAGGGCTAAGGCAGTGGTTCTCAACCTCAGTCCTCAAGTACCCCCAACGGTCCATGTTTTGGGAATTTCCCTTAGATAAAATAGCTCTTATCAATACCATGGCATTGATTATTATTTAAAGCAGCTGTGCAAAGTAAAGGAAAACCTGAAAACATGGCCCATTGGAGGTACTTGAGGACTGAGGTTTAGAACCACTGCGCTAAAGTTTGGAAAACGTGGTTTAAGGTCTAGGTCTCAGCTTATGGTGGGGTGATTTCAAGGAATAAAAAGCCTGCTTTGCTAAAAGTTGCCTTAATAGTTTTAAAATGTGATATCACCTTTATCTGTCACAATAAAAAGGCAGTTTTTAAACGTGCAATTTTACTACACAAATGGTTTAAACATATGAGCTTGTAAGATAACCAAACCTTGAAAGAGGGTAGTTAAAGTAAGATGTTTCAATGAAATTGGTCAATCTGTTGTCACCTACTCTTTATATAGAAGAATAGAATTTTTCTTAAATGCAGTACAACGAGGTCAGTAGAGATTTCAGGGGAACTCAAGATTTCAGGGGTGTAGACAAACATTAGGAAGTGTCAGAAAAAAGGTGTCTAAAGACCTGGATGCTCATCAGATAATAGGTAAATAATTTACAAACAATGAGAATTGTTTATAATCTCCTTTGGATGTGCATCTCATTAATGCAAGGGCACATGGTAAAGTTCTAAAAATTCTAGGTTGATAGCAATGGGTATGGAGATTTACTGTATTTTTCACTTGACACTATAGCACTACTAGAATATTGTTATATGGACAAATAAAACAAAATAGAACATTTCTAATGTATATAATCTAACCACTTGCCGACCAGTCACGTTGACTGTACTGCGGCAAAGTGGCTCGATTCCGTGCAGCGACGTAGACCTATGTCGCTGGACTCCTCCCCCTGTAGGCGCGCTCCCGCTGTTTTCAGTCACAGCGGGAGTCAGGCCAGGGGAGGAGCGGCGGTGATCGCCGCTGCTCTTCCTCGATCGTCGGGGAATCCAGTTTGGAGATCCGCCCGCTTGTGTAAACAGAGCGGGCGGATCTCCTAAGTGACAAACAGTGACAGATTGCAGGGTTCAGCATAGCTGAACATGCGATCTGTCCCTGTGTCACTCAGTCACCTCCCCCCACACACGTTAGTAAGAACCAGGCATACATTAACCCCTCCCTCTCCAATAAAATTAACCCCTTCCCTGCCAGTGTCATTTTTACAGTAACAGTACATATTTATAGCACTGATTACTATAGAAATGTCACTGGTACCCCCAAAAGTGTCAAAAATGTCAGTCAAGGGTCCGATCTGTCCTCCGCAATGTCGCAGTCCCACAAAAAAAAAAACGCAGATCGCCGCCATTACTCGTTAAAAAAAAAAAAACACCAAAAGTGACAGAAATCTTTCCCTTAGTTAGTAAACGCAATAACTTTTGCGCAAACCAATCAAAATACGCTTATTGTGATTTTTCTTACCAAACATAGGTAGCAGAAAACAAATTGGCCAGAAATTTAAAAAAAATTAGATTTTTACATTTTTTTGGGGGGGGGGGGATTTCATATAAAAAAAATGTTAAAAATATTGTTATTTTTTCATAATAAATGCTCTTTTTTTGTTTATAGCGCAAAAAGTAAAAATTGCACAGGTGATCAAATACCACCAAAAGAAAGCTCTGTTTGTGGGAAAAAAAGTACGTAAATTTTGTTTGGGTACGGCGTTGCACGACCGCGCAATTGTCAGTTAAAGTAACACAGCGCCGAATCGCAAAAAGTGGCCTGGACGTAAGACAGCAAAATCCTCTGGTGGTAAAGTGGTTAAGCTGTCCAGCAAAAGTCACAGTTACAGGGGTTGGGACAGGCCATATAACTCTCCCAGGTAAGTAGATAAAGGTCAGCATTTCGTCATGTGGTTGGAGGTTCATTTGTTTATCACTTAAAGTTTATTTATAATTACACTTAGGGCCCATTCACACTAAGTGCAGTTACTTTTCTGCATAGAAAAATGCTGCAGGGCAGTGTGAATGGGCCCCTAAGACAGGGCTGTCCTAAAAGTGACAACTCTATTAAATGAATTGGAGAAATGCCAGATCTACAAGCAGCATCAATTGGGTATAAAACTATGTTACATAGAAAACTTAAAAAAAAAAAAACAAATCTGTCAAGTTTTTGTTTTGATAAATGTTTTATTTATGTTTTTCAGAAATGCAGCAAAAAGTCAGGATAGGGCAAATAAAAATCTGCAATAAGCCAATGTTGATGGTATATATAATTTAAAAAAAAGTATGTGAAATAATGAACAAAATAACAAAAAACTGGGTGGTGTTTCGCTAAGTCCTTCAAAACCTAAACAGTCAGCAAGATGGGGAGAGGCCTTGCTGACAATCGACATGTGTCTACAGGATGTGACACAAAAGAGTCTCGGACATGTACAGGGTGTCCTCTTAAGCCAGTGGACTTATAGAGGTTGATTTACTTAAGCTGGAGAGTGAAAAATCTGGTGCAGCTGTGTATGGTAGTCAATCAACTTCTAACTTCAACTTGTTCAATAAAACTTTGAAAAAAAAATCTGGAAGCTGATTGGTTTTTATGCAGAGCTGCACCAGATTTTGCACTCTCTAGTTTTAGTAAATCAACCCCATAGAGTCATACCTTACAAAAAAAACCTGTTAGGTGACAGGGTTCGAGGCGTGGTGAGTCACCAGGTGTCCCTCCAGCAATCAAAAGTAACAAATAGCCTTGGTGATATGACCTCATTGTTGCCCCACAGCAAGTCCAATGTTGAGGGGAAAATTAACTAGCGAGATCAGCGGAATAGGCCTCAGAGAAAGTGTAGTATAACCAACAAAACCAGGTTTTGTGAAATTGTTATTTTTTATGATTGGCTGATGCTATGATATCTTCCATTGAGCACCCTATCAGGTTTTTATCGTTGTTTGTGTCCCTGCATTGAAATCTAATCTCACTATTTCTCCCAGTGAACACTGTGTCCTGTACAGATGTACAGAAAGGAAAATCCAAGGAAGGAAGTCTGCCAATGATGAAATCTGGTCTGGAAACAACTGTCAAGAGTGGATCTTTCCTTGCTTTTTGAAACAGGAGACCGGCTAGACATCTACTTTTCAATTTTAGGTGACTCAGAAAAGTGCAACCTTAGTGCCACCCAGGGCCCATCAAGTGTTTTCAGTTACTGACACTAAAGACATAAAGATACAAATCCTCATTTCACAGTGCAATGACTGGGGTCTCATCAAAGGTCCTGCATACTTATGGCACTAGAGCTGCTAAAATGTAGGAAAAAAAAGTTTAGAGAAGTGTTGACACAGATGTACCCTGTATTACAAAAAGTATTGGGACACCTACCTTTACACATACATGAACTTTAGTGGCATCCCAGTCTTAGCCCATAGGGTTCTATATTGAGTTGACCCACCCTTTTCAGCTATAACAGATTCAACTTTTCTAGGAAGGCTATCCACAAGGTTTAGGAGTGTGTCTATAGGAATATGATGTGGATGTGAAAGGCCTGGCTCTAAATCTCTGCTCTAATTCATCCAAAAGGTGTTCTATCGGGTTGAGGTCAGGACTCTGTGTAGGCCAGTCAATTTCCTTTAACCCAAATTCATTCATCCAGGACTTTATGGACCTTGTTTGTGCACTGGTGCGCAGTCATGTTGAAACAGGAAGGGGCCACCCCAAACTGTTCCCACAAACTTGGGAGCATGAAATTGTCCAAAATGTCTTGGTATGCTGATGCCTTAAGAGTTCACTGGAACTAAGGAGCCAAGCCCAAACCCTGAAAAAAAACCCACACCCTAATCCCCCCTCCACCAAATGATTTGGACCAGTACACAAAGCAAGGTCCATAAAGACATGGATCAGTACCTGATCTCACAAATGCTCTTCTGGAAGAATGGTCAAACATTCCCATAGACACACTCCTAAACCTTGTGGACAGACTTCCCAGAAGAGTTGAAGCTGTTATAGCTGCAAAGGGTGGGCTAATTCAATATTGAACCTTACGGACTGGGACGTCATTAAAGTTAATGTGCGTATAAAGGCAGACGTCCCAATACTTTTGGTAATATAGTGTATGTCTGTGTCCCTGCTAGGGAGATTCACCCTCTCCATTTGTCCTGGTGACCACCGTAACCAAGGCAAAAGTTGGATATTAAAAACTTTACTTTTGTTGCCAGAACAAGAAGTAGTGGTCTTCCAATCTTCCTCTCAGACTGTTCTGGTGAAAACTGTCCAAGAGGATTTTTTTCCACTCTGTAGAAATATTCTCCCACTTTCTGCTGGATCTCCGGGACTTAAAGAGAAGGAAATGCTCGTCAAACCTTTCCTGATCCATATAAACCTAAAAAATAATAGATTTGGCTATACATAAAATTTAATATATAAGACTGCATTTTACAATATACAGGTATATCTAAAAAAAAATTGAATATCATTAAAAAGGTAATTTATTTCAATTATTCAATTCAAAAAGTAAAACTCATATTTTATAGATTCATTACACACAGAGTGATATATTACAAGAATTTCTTGCGTTTAGTTTTGATAATTATGGCTTACAGCTAGTGAAAACCCAAAATTCAGTATTTCAGAAAATTAGAATATTACATGAGAACAATAGCAAAAATGGGATTTTTGACTTACCATAAAATCCATTTCTCTGATGTTCATTGACGGATACAGCTTCAGATCTTCATAACCGCTGGGTTATACTGCCCCCCACAGGAGTAGGACACTAGGCAGAAAAAAAGTCTTACTATGCGCAGTCCCAGTGGGTATTCTCCCTCTCTCTGCTATAGGCACTCAGTTTAGTTACAATTAGTGTCAGAAGAATTACAACTCCACAGAGGGGTGGAGTTCGTATTGTAATCTTCAGGTTTTCACCAGAGCAGAAGGAGATCATCCAGGTAGCCCAGTACCGCGATCCCCCATTGGCGTAGCAAAGCTAGCACCAGGGCTAACACTTTTGTGAAGACCCGAAGAGCAGAGGCGAGACCAAAGGGTAATGCCCCAAACTGATAATGCTCCTCTCCTACGACAATGCGGAGGAAGTGCTGGAAACCGACACATATTGGAATGTGAATGTAAGCGCCCTTGATGGCGATGGAGGCAAGAAAAATCCCCCTGATGCAGGAAAGCCACCACCATGCGAACAGACTCCATTCTGAACTTCTGCACCTGCACAAAGCAGTTCAGTGCCTTGAGGTTCAGGATTGGACGCACTTTGCCTTCCTTCCTGGGAACTGTAAACAGGTTTAAGTAAAAACCCTGAAAACGTTCCGAAATCAGAACCGGGACAATAACCCCTTGATGTAACAGGTCGTGCACAGCCCCAAACAGACCCTGTAAGCGGTCCAGGGACAGGCGCAAGTTGGAAGGAAATAACCTTTCCTGGGGACAAGAGCGAAACTCGATCTTGTAGCCAGACCCACCTGTCTTGCACTAGGGAAGTCTTTGGGTCCGGAAACCAGCGAAGACGTCCCCCCACCCCCGATACGGGTAAGGGCGCACCTTCATGCTGAAGAAGCTTTGTTCGCAGGTCTGGAAAAGCCCTCTCTCAGCTTGCCAGCCCAGATTCTTTTGGATCCTCCAGAGGAGGCCCTGAAAGGCTGCGAGCCCTTGTCAGTCGACCCTCAGGGGCAAAAAAAAAAACTTCTTATGAGCCGAAAAGGAAGGCCCACATCTACAATGCGGTTGCTTGCCCTTAGTAGCCTGCAAAAGGAAGGTACTCTGTGAGACCTTTTATTATGTCATCCAGAGTAGCTCCAAACAGGCGATCTCCGTGAAAGGGAAGATCAGTCAAGGCCTTTTTAGAAGTCTGGTCCGCAGACCAGCATTTAGGCCAAAAGATACGCTTAAGGACCACTTCCAAAACAGAGAGCCGAGTCACTAGGGGAGCCACATCCAATGAGGCATCAGAGATGCTCAGAGGGAAGCTGTTCTCTCTCCAGGTCATGGCGTAAAAGCTTAGCCCACTCCGTCAGAGTTCGCGAAACCAGGGCAATGGTGAATACCAGCCTCAGCGCCAAACCAGCCACAGTGTACAAATTGCGGGCCACTGCCTCCGCATTCCTGTCAGCTGGATCCTTAAAAGCCGGGGACTCTAACTGGAATCATGGTTGCAATCTGGAAACCGGACGGTCCACCACGGTGGAACTGTCCACTTCTTAAGAAGGGACTCCTCATAGGGGTAATGCCTTGTAAAACGCTTAGGGACCTTGCAGGGACACTTTGGTCATTCCCACGCTTTAGCGACAATTCTGTCAAAATAGGCGGGGAAAGGAAACACCTTTGCCACTCTTGATGGCTTGTGAGTGCCAAAGGGAACCTGCACCTCCATCGCAGCTGCATCTTCCATCTTCAAGGTCTCATGCACAGATACAATCAGTGCTTCTACAAGCGCCTTTTCATGCGCGGTTGCAGATGTGGAGGAATCATCCTCACTATCAGAGGATTCTGGGCACTTGGTTGCAGACCCACCAGGGTGACCCACATCCACAGAGACCGAATCAGATTCAGGATCTGATGAGACAGATAAGGCAGGGGAAGGCGGGGGGCGCTTTTTGCTAGCCTGTCACCCAAAGACTACCTCCACTCGGGACACAAAGGACTCCAGGACCGCAGTCAGTGCCTCGATGGATGGTTGGGACCCTTAGGGCCCCGCAGTCTCATAGAGGGGATCAGGTGGGGAGATGTGCTTCAAAGACTCCATGAGTCACTAGGGGGGACCCTAGAAAAAGTGTAAAACACTGCAAGGGACAACCCCCACAACACTGGCAGCACCACTCGGTCGCTGGGCACAAGCACCAAATGATCCTCAGCAGAGAAGCAAAGAACCCCACCAGACTCACCACCCAGCAGAAAGGGGCACCCTGCAGCCACCAGGATAATCTGCACTCCACGTGCGGCGATCAGGAAGTGAAAGGATCCAGGAGTCAGCACCAGAGAATGAGAAGGTGCCTCCACAGCTGAAAATCGCCACCCACAGGGCACCAATGTCATAGCCATCGTGATTTTCAATGGCAAATTGCCACAAAATGGCCACCAGACTACACAAACATGGCCACCGTGTAAAAAAAACACACATGCTACAACAAAATGGGGCTTACAGGAACCCAGGTCTCAAAGACAGACCCAGGCAGGACAGGGGGCCCTGGCAGGAGCCCCCACCAGGTACAACCTCGCCCCCGCACAGTCGATCATCCAGTCGCCGGCGGAGCCCCCCCCCGGCCCCTATCACCAGCATAGCCCCCTGCCCCCACCCCAGAAAGTGAATCAGTCCACTCAAACAGCCCCAACATATGTGGAGGGGGTAGGATGGGGGACAGATGACAAGGGGGGGTGCCTGACAGGAAGGAGGGGAACCCGGGGGTCCGACCATCCCAAGGAGGGGCCCATGTCCACCCCAAAACCCTCCAGGAGGAGAGGGGGGGCAGTTACTTACAATAACAGGAACCAGGCGGGCACCGCTTCAGAAAGAACCTCCTCTAAATGGGGGGCTGTCTGCCAGGAGGAAAATTGCAACTCAGCCCGACACCCGGTCGTATGCAACATCACGAGGCATTTAACTCGCAGGCCAGCCCCCGTCCAGTGGGGCTATGTCACAGCCAACCTAGCGCAGAGCTGGCCAGACTTGGGTGACCACTGGATCTAGATTATACAGCCCGTCGCCCAGACCGGCAGTTGATTGTAGATCTCACAGGAGAAATCCAGGAGAAAAAATTTCTATCTAAAAAAAAAAAAAAAAGAATTGCCAGGACCAAGGAACTAGGTCCTTACTCCTGACTAGGCAGAAAAAAAATGGAATGCCTATATCAGAGCGAGGGAGTATACCCCCTGGGACTGCCCATGGGCATACCCAGAATTTTTTTCTGCCTAGTGTCCTACTCCTGTGGGGGTTATGAAGATCTTAAGCTGTGTCCATCAATGAACAAAAGAGAAAAGGATTATTAATGAAGAAATGTTGGCTTACTAAAATGTATGTCCATATACTTTATAGATTGCACTCAATACTTGGTTGGGGCTCCATTTGCTTGAATTACTGCATCAATGCTGCATGGCATGGAGGCGATCAGCCTGAGGCACTGCTGAGGTGATATGGAAGCCCAGGATGCTTAGATAGCGGCCTTCATTGTCTGCATTGGGTCTGGTGTCTCTCAGCTTCCTCTCGAACAATACCTCACGGATTCTCTATGGGGTTTAGGTCAGGTGAGTTTGCTGGCCAATCAAGCACAGTGATACTATGATCATTAAACCAGGTATTGGTACTTTTGGCCGTGTGGGCAGGTGCCAAGTCCTGCTGGAATGAAAATGAAAATCAGCCAAGGGGGTCAGCTAAGGGAAGCATGAAATGCTCTAGAATTTCTTGGTGTAGGGCTGCGTTGCCTTTGGACTTGATAAAACACAGTGGACCAACACCAGCAGATGGCATGGCTCCCCAGATCATCACTGACTGTGTAAACTTTACACTGGACCTCATGCAACTTGGATTTTGTTCCTCTCCACTCTTCCTCCATACTATGGGACCCTAATTTCCAAATGAAATGCAAAATTTACCTTCATCCGAAATGAGGACTTTGGACCTCTGAGCAACAGTCCAGTCCTTTTTCTCCTTAGCCCAGGTAAGATGCATCTGACGTTGTTTCTGGTTCAGGAGTGGCTTGACACAAGGAATGCAATAGTTGTAGCCCCAATTATTTATAAGTCTGTGTGTGGTGGATCTTTAAGCACTAACATCACCTGTAGTCTACTCATTGTGAATCTCCCCCAAATTCTTGTATGGCCTTTGCTTCACAATCCTCTCAAGGTTGCGGTTATCCCTGTTGCTTGTGCACCTTTTTCTACCACACTTGTTCCTTCCACTCAACTTTTCATTAATATGCTCAGATACAGCACTCTGTGAACAGCCAGCTTCTTTAGCAGTATCCTCCTGTGACTTTCTCTCCACTTACCCTCCTTGTGAAGGGTGTCAATGACTGTCTTTTGGACAACTGTCAAGTCAGCAGTCTTCCCCATGATTGTGTAACCTACTGAACTAAACTGAGAGACCATTTAAAGGCTCAGAAAAACCTTTACAGGTGTTTTGAGCTGATTCGCTGATTAGAGTTTGACACAATGAGTCTACAATATTGAACTTCTTCACAATATTCTAATTTTCCGAGATACTGAATTTTGGGTTTTTACTAGCTGTAAGCCATAATCATCAAGAAAAAATGCATGAAATATATCACTCTGTGTTCTATATATATATATATATATATATATACACTTGTGTTCAAAATTATTCAACCCCCACTGAAATTGATTGTTTTGGCCAGTTTGACATTGATTTTGATCATTCAGTCATCCTGCTTATAATTAAATCAAAGAGGTACGTGTAGGTCAGACAAATATAACATAACATTTATAATGAAATAACCACAAATGTCTTTTCTGTGCTCACATCATTATCAGTTTTATTCAACCCCCAAGTGACATTCAATCTTAGTACTTAGTACAACATCCTTTTACAGTTATAACAGCTTTTAAACGTGAAGCATAGCTTGACACAAGTGTCTTGCAGCGATCTACGGGTATCTTCGCCCATTCGTCATGGGCAAAAGCCTCCAGTTCAGTCACATTCTTAGGCATGTGCACTGCAACTGCTTTCTTTAAGTCCCACCAGAGGTTCTCAATCGGATTTAAGTCTGATGACTGTGACGGCCACTCCAAAATGTTCCAGCCTTTAATCTGCAACCATGCTCTAGTGGACTTGGAGGTATGCTTGGGATCATTGTCCTGTTGAAAGGTCCAACGCCTCCCAAGCCTCAGGTTTGTGACGGACTGCATCACATTGTCATCCAATATCTCCTGGTACTGAAGAGAATTCATGGTACCTTGCACACGCTGAAGCTTCCCTGTACCTGCAGAAGCAAAACAGCCCCAAAGCATGATTGACCCCCCGCCATGCTTCACAGTAGGCAAGGTGTTATTTTCTTCATAGGCCTTTTTCTTCCTCCTCCAAACATAGCGCTGATCCATGGGCCCAAACAGTTCTAATTTTGTTTCATCAGTCCACAGAACACTATCCCAAAGCTTCTGTGGTTTGTCCACATGACTTTTGGCATACTGCAGTCGACTCTTCTTATTCTTTGGAGACAGCAAGGGGGTGCGCCTGGGAGTTCTGGCATGGAGGCCTTCATTACGCAGTGTGCGCGTATTGTCTAAGCAGAAACTTCAGTACCCACATCTGACAAATCTTTTCTCAGTTCCTCAGCAGTCACACAGGGACTTTTCTCCACTCTACGCTTCAGGTAGCGCACAGCAGTCGGTCAGCATCTTCTTTCTGCCACGACCAGGTAGCGTTTCAACAGTGCCCTTTGCCTTGAATTTGCGAATGATGCTTCCTATGGTGTCTCTTGGTATGTTTAACATCTTTGCAATCTTCTTATAGCTATTGCCCTTCCTGTGAAGAGTAATCACCTCTTCTCTTGTCTTCCTGGACCATTCTCTTGACTTCACCATGTTTGTAACCACACCAGTAAATGTCTAGAAGGAGCTGAGTATCACAGTCAAAACACTTCAATGAACCTCTGTTATTCAGAGTGGTAGTCTTTAAGGGGTTGAATAATTGTGTCAATGAAGAATTCACAAAATAAAAATTTACTACTGTATTACAAAACCAATTGATGTCATTTTAGTTGCATATGGTTCTTTAAGAAGTCCTTGTAGGATTTCATTCTGAATACAATTACAAATGTACACTAAATTCCCCAAAACCCTTTACAGCATTTGGGGTTGAATAATTTTGAACACAACTGTATATATAAATAAATAATATAGGAGTTTCACTCTTGAATTGAATTACTGAAAAAAAATAACTTTTTGATAATGTTCTAAATTTTTGAGATGCACCTTATTAATCCAAAAAAAAAAATTGAAAAAATGAAAATGCCGTTTTGTTCCTTAAGTAAAAAAAAAAAAAGAGCGAATGATGAATATTTTCTGTGAAATCCTTATTGCATGGAATTACTTAATTTATCAGTCTTTAGGAAGGCCTTTTCCTGTGTCGCCTTTATTTTTTTGGCTACAAAGAACAGATCAAATTCTAGTCACCATTTATGTAGAAATCCAGACAATTCCAAAGGAATCACAATTTCTTACGCCTTTATGTGCCTTTATTAATGTTTGCTTTGAAACAAAGTCACCATCCTATACTTCAGGCATATATATTTCCTGATGTTTGTTGTACCAGTTCTCCAATATAACATTTCTAATCCTAGTGGAGTTGCTTGTTCCCTTAAATATACATATCATAAACTTTATTATACAAGGCCCAAAAGAAAATACGCTCAAAAAAACTATTTTGGAACTGAAGCAAGTGCAAACAAAGAAATGTGACAGCGTTTCATATATGATAAAGTAGAGGTGATGATGTTAATTACATACATTTCTAAGTAGCTCTAGGATTAGCAGTGGGAAGTAAACTGGTGTGTGAAAGAAGCATGACATGTAATCCATAGCAGCTGTCTAATTTAGCAGCCAGGGAAAAACGACTCATTCTTCACAGACACATAATTATTCCTCTCGATATGAACTGACCTAGAACTTGCCATCTCAAATAAGTCAGAAGAATAAATCCTCTTATTTTTACAATCTTCGCAGCTTTATGCAGTAAATATGTTTTGAAAAATGATTCATGTGCAGGATGGTTTTGGAATAGTGCTACATGATAGGGTAATAGCATCAGTACAATCCTGGATCTGAACAATTCCACTTATTTTTAAACATGAATGAATTTGTATTAGAGCTAAGATGTTTCTAGAAAATAAGTCATTTTTAAAGCTGGCACTAGATTTTTGAGGATGGCCAGCTGTGCTTAAGCTAACGGCTAAAGCGGGGTGTCCAACCTAGGACCTACGGGCCACCTGCGGCCCAAGATGGCTATTATTATTATTATAAAGGATTAAGGCTCGGTTCACATATATGCGATGCGGGAAGGCTGCGAATTCGCAGCCTGTTCCCGCATCGCACACGCACCCCCGGCAGTTCACACTGCCATATGCGATACGCTGGGGGTGTCAATGTAATCTTAACGACACCCCCAGTTTGATCGCATATCGCAGTGCGATCGTGCAGCTCGCACAGGATCGGATCGCACAAGTGTGAACCGCTGTGCGATCCGATCCTGATGCGGCTAGAAAAAAGGGTCCTGTGCGTGTTTGGTGCGGCTGCGATGCGAATTTAGCCATACAAACTGTATGGCTAAACTCGCACCGCACAGCCGATCGCATGTAATGTCGGAGAAGTGCGCTCCGATATTACATGCGAACCCCGCACACGCACAAGTGTGAACCGGGGCTTACTGTATATCGTGCAAACAGTTTAAGCAGAAGGGGGATAGTACAATTCGAAACAAAAGGAATTGAAGGGCCCTGCTCATGGAGCTTACAATCTAAAGGTAGGGGGAAGTGGAACAAAAGGTAATAGCTGCAGGGGATGATCTGATGGAGGTGACTTGTGTCTATGAATGCAGCCCAACACAAAATCATAAACTTTCTTAAAAATGTTGATTTTTTGGGGGGGGATTATTTTGAAAAAAATGCATTTACACTTAGCGGACACATGGGGCCAAAGAAAAATGTGAGTGTGTCTCTTTACTGGACTTTTTTATGTTTTATCTTCCCAAAGGAAAATCTCCCACTCTTCACAAACACGTCTTCTCCATGTCATCAGTTTTTGCAGCACCTATTTTTGTGAGCAACTATTTTCATGGATGAAGCACACGAAGGGCAAATTTAGAAATATCTGATGAGCACCTGATAATTACTACTACATCCATCGAACCAAATATTAATGCGTTCGTTTATCAAAAACAGTGTCAAATATCGCACTAGTTTTATGTTGCCCTCGTTTTCTTTTATAATAAAAACTATTGCAAAAAAAATTAAGTTTTGTTACTCAGCTAGGTACGTTATCTATACCAGTGAGCATTAACTTGTGATCTACCTGACTTTTTCTGCTCATCAGCTATTCTTATTGTTAGTGTATTTTTTGTGTGGCCTAAAGACCATTCATCTTTTTGCAATGTACTCCAGGACGGTATGGTCAAAAGGTTGGGCACCCCTGGACTAAAGTATCTTCAGAGAGCAGCAGAGGACTTTATAAATTTGTTTGGTTGGTTTTGGCATTCATACATGCAGGTTTACTTTCATAGGAATGGAGGGATGATGTTGATAACAATGGCTTATTATGGGGAACAATAGCAGTCATGACATGTTTTCTAACTTATCTGTTTAAAGTTACTCTGAAAATGAACATCGAATCGCAGAAATGTGCACCCACAGACATGAGATCAGCATTTTCTGGCCAAATTAGGAAACTGTCATATGTTGTCACCTGCTGATTTAGGGACTATGGCCACTCAGGCCAAAGTACTGTCAAATGAAGGAGGTTACATGTGAGAGCATCAGAGCAAGAACTTTTGACAGAGAAGAGAGTGCAGATTAGTACGTAAACTGTGTTTCAGGAAATAGCTATCAGGAGGCAATGTCAGTTTACCACGTGGTTAAAAAAAAGAAAAAAAACAATGCAACAGTTTGCCTTTCCCATGAGCGCTTAATTTACAAAGCCTTTATTCAGGTGCAAAAAATTGACTCGGCTTAGAGTTTTATAAATTGCAATGTGTCGAGTGAGAACAACGAGATCCAACTTCCTAATAGACCAAAAGGAGATTCTTACAGTAGGTAGACAACAGTTTTTTTTTTTTTTTTTTTGCAAAACAAATTATTACTACTCTGGTTTACAGTAATATGAATTTACACATAAGGTGTTGGGCTCTGTAAAAACCCCCACAAGAAAAGTGCAATATTTTAAATATATATATATATATAATCCCGACCATAAGAAATAAGGAACATATGTACAAAACCACTATACTTTCCCGTTAGGATAAAAAAAGCTACTCATGCAGAGTATTGGAAGGGTCATCTTTCTGTCTCCATCACCAGTAGGTAGGGCCCCTGCTATCCAATCATGAAATCATACTGGATACTCAAAATTCTTTACCAATAGAAGTCAAATTTGAAAATATGTGGAATTAACTAGGGCACATTCTCCTTTTAAGGACACTATACAGAATATAAGAAAGATAGTGAATTGAAATACAATTTTACACTGGCTTACACAGATGTCTAACATTTATAAACTTCAATTATTCACTTGAGAGAAGTAAAAGATGTGAATCATTTTTAGACTAGGATGGTTCATTACATTTTTATTGCAGTCCGTAAGAATGTTATACTGGAAGTGGGCTTTTATTTTTCCATTTGAAGATGATTTTTTATATCCAAATGCAAGAAAAATCAAGGGGGACTCGTTTTTCAGAGTTTTGTGGCCATATAGGGGCCTCTTGGAACTTTTGTTTACAATAGTGTCTTTTATCTATGACAGATACTTTTTTATAGAAGAGATATAGAAACAATATATATTTTATTATTTGCTGAGGGAATCAATCATATGTCATATGTATCCGTTCCATTCCAGTAATTTTATTTTCAACTGGTGGCTCAGTAAAATAACCCAACAATAAGATTCCATTAAAAGTTAAGTCCATCTCAGTGAATTCTATTTAGGGTTTATAAGGGCATAAGAAAACCAAACAATTTATTTTGCAAATAAAACTACTACCCCTCCCCCCTCTATTTCCATATAAATCCCTTGGCAGAATGTATATAGTTCTCACCTAAATATCTTCCATATTTACCCAAATAGCTAATTTTCTGTTCATACTGATGGCCAGTGACATTCCTCATGTAAATAAAAGTTTTTATTAATTCTGCCTAAGCTTTAAAGCAAAACAGTGGTGAGAGAATAAATAGAAGAGGAATTTGGGTGCCTGCTTGCAGCATCCTATCATCTGCTTACCTTCTTTGCACCCCTGGAACTTCACTAAGTACTGAGCAGCCTTCTGGTCATTGGTGGTGGTCCTATGCCCTCACACCACTGGTCGGTGTAGCAGCCAAGCACAGTAATGGGCAGGTAGTAAGGTATTGTTTTAGGATGCAGGGGAGCTATGCCTCTAGAGATGCCTGCTATTTATAGCAAGTAATGCTTAGAGCATGTGTCCGTGAGCTTTTGTTTGCATCAAAACTGCTTATGTCCATACCAAAGTCTATGGTCTCATGCACATGGGCACTAAAAATGCAGAGTTTTGATCCAAATTGATCCAAAATTTTGGATCCAAATTTTTTAGTTTACAGTTCTGAGCCCAGCAACATTGCACGAGCACACGGGGCATTTTGCTCAGTTTACAGAGAGAAGAGTTCAACAACAGCCAGACAGTAAAGCATCAAGTCCAGAGAAGGATCAAGGTCACAGATGAGAAGAGGTATATGGTAAACTGGATTCCCAGCACCAGAAAACCAGTGTGGGCTTATGCTCATATTTGTGTGCATTGCTTACATGCTTATACTTCTAGGCAAAATGGCAATGTTAAAAGTAGTATTCCAGTTCATCATGCCCGGGTTCGTGTACTCATTCGCACACATACCCGAGCGTTTACCAATTAGAGTGCACATTTGGCACCATGAGCAGTCCCTGAATGGCCTTTAGCTTTTACCTATACTGTATTTCTGAGATCTGATCCATTGAACCTGCTTACCCATGTATGACCCAGCTTTCCCTTGGACTTTGCCCTCGGTCTTACATTAACCTTGTTCATCTAATCACTGTGTTTACTTGACTTGTTTTGCCTGTTGATTCTGTACTGTGCTGCCTGGCTGTTACCAATCTGCTGACTCAGTTCCTTGTTACCCTGATGCTGCTGGTTGCTACTTGCATACCCGCTCTGCTACCATCTCCTGCTCTGGTACCAAGCTGCTTCAGTATCCTGCCCTTAGGACTGCAACTCCCAGCTTCATCCACCTAAAGAGCAAATTTCATCAGCCAGCTACCCCAGTATTCATGCCACTCCGTGGCTGCCCTCACACTCTCCAGGTTCAGGAGTGTTGGGAAGGAGGTATTAGAGAGGCCTCCACAACAGTCCAGTCATCACCAGGTATGTGATAAGAGGTTGGCAACTTGCAGGCAACAAGGTACAGAACTGACAGGTAGAATCTTGGTTGGCAGTCCAGGTCGAGGTCCGTAATGGAGATAGGCAGCAGACACTAAGGGACAGTGGTAGCCCAGAGGCAAAATCTGGGTCAAAAACAGAGTCAAGCAGGATTCAGGTTTAAGGATAACAGGGATACAAGCTGAAAAACCATCCAGCAAGGATCCCATTCCGGCTACAGGGGTAAATTGTCCACTAGGTGCTAAAATCTGTGGTGGAAGTGCCCATGTGTTCACATGCACACCGTTGTGTCTGTTTCTATGCAAGTACTCTAATACAGCAACAATGACCTCAAGAGTTCCTATGCAAGTGAAATCCTAGCATGCCTAGTTAGGCTTCCATGCCCGAAAATGTGTACAATTAGGCCCAAGACAATGAAAATTAGCCATATCTCTTTGACAGAACCCATATACATGCTTTTTAAGCTGGATCACCTTGCTACCAAGATCCAGCATTTAAATGAGTATATTATTATGTCTGTGTGCATGCCCCAAGGAAATGCACAATCAGAAGGTGAAGTGCAAATCAGGAGATCAACAGTAGGTCAAATGCACCTGTCAAAGAATTCTGACCGATCTTAGAAGCATCTTAAGCTAATATCAAACCTAAGCTGTATATGCTTATTGACAGAAGCCCAAAGTCTACTGAAACAGGCACTTAAACCTTTTTATTATAGATACACTTTTAAGTGAACCTGTGCTTTTCCTGTGTAGGACATTGCAACAAGGTCATTTAAATGCAACTCTTCCTTACTGCTAATATTTACCTTCCCTTCACATCCACACTGCCATATCTGCCTGTGGAAGTGAAAGGAAGATGTCCTGTGTCAGCTCAAATTTCCTCTGGACAGAGTTCACACAGGGCTAAGGACTATCTCCCCTGATGCGATATTAATCCAGACTAACTTTTGGAAGTACATGATATTTCTCTTTACCTCATTAGGGAAAAAGTAGCAGTGGGGGAGCAGAAGTAAATATATCCTGCCTAGGGAGGGGGAGTTTAAGTGAGTCTGTGCTTTGCCCTGCAAATACAAAGTACAGGTTAACTCAAAAAATATAACTGCATGCATGCAGATTCTGGAGAATGCAAAAGTGTTTTCTAAAAAGAGCAAATTACTTTAATTGGCTGTGCCATCTTTAAATATGAAAACATGCTCAAAAAGAAGCCAGTTTGTATACCATTACATATAGAAAAGAAAATAAGAAATTTGAATGACAGTAAGTCCTCTATATACGAATGTTCAATTTGCAAACACACTCAGTTTTTTTTTTTTTTCGTTCATCCCAGCAGGCTGAATGAAAAAAAAAAAAAAAACAGAGATCGCTGTACCAACACAAGCAATGTTGGTGCGGCGATCTCCCCCACTGTGCTATTGTGTTCTAACAAGGGGACTTCCCCCACCAGAACACACTCATCAGCCCACACAGTCATTATCTGTAAACACTGATCTTTGTTGGACTGAGGTACAAGTTGCACTCATGAAAGAGCTTCCGGAACAGAACTCGTTTGTAAGTAAGGGACTTACTTTACCTGTAAATTCCTTGCCTTAGAATACAGTAAAGGACACAGGACTTGTATTCATAGACCATGGGTTATATGTTGCTACTTTCAGATGATTGGGTGCTGGCAAAAACATATGCTAGGGCTGCCTCTAGAGCATCATTGTTATCTGAGGGTCCAAGAGCTGAACCTTAGGGAGAAACTACTCCTAAAGGAGGAAGATTCTGGCTTGGGTTATGTTCAAGATTAGACCTAAGACTCCAGAAATTGTGTGGGCTGGAGAGCAGACTTTGGAAAGTTGCTTAACTAGCCAAAGGTTTGAAGGGAACTGGATGGTCCTTTAGAAATTGGTAGAGAAGGTCCTGGCTGAGCAGACCACCCCTTGTGCCTGAAGATGATGAGTCAATAAATATGGTGTTTGGTCTGAAGCTGCCAGATTAGAAGAAGTCCCTAAAGGAGGGAACATCCTCAGTAGGAACTGTACAATGTTTTTTGAGAACTGAAATGGAAGGATCCACTACCAGAAGAGACCACCTTTTTTTTAAATATCCTTTCCCACAGGATAAATATCAGCAAATGTTTAGGAGCAATATAAACCTTTTCGGGACTGATCCAGTCCTCAAAGTGCACAATCAATCTATGCATGTGTATGGGAAAATATGGCAAAATCTTTTTATACTTAGCCAATTTCTTAGTATCCACAGGGGTCTGTTTTGGTTGTAGAGAATCAGGTGCTGTTTGGCAAAGAATAGTGTGCACCGCCAAAGTGGAGAGCATTTGACGTGAGGCCATAGTTTGTACCTCTACTTTTGGGGTAGGAATGTCTTCTATTCCCTCCAGTACAAAATCATTGTTCATAATACTTTCCTCCAGATCTTCAAGTAAAAAAGGTTTAGGGAGAAAAGAAGATGTGCAGCGTTTTTGCTCCTGTAAACTGAAGGTTCAAGAAGCAATGAAATAATACTATTAAGTCAGAGATATTGGCAGAAAAACCTTCTTTTGTCAGACAGGCAGCATGGTGCATGCCTGAGAGGGATCTAGATTCAGACGAGGTGAGTGGTATCAGTATAGGACATTACTCCGGGACAAAGGTTCTGTGTTTCCTGTAAGACATCATCAGAAAGCATTCTATTCTGACCTTTAGTCCAAGCAGATACCTTTCACTTGTGATCCACCATTACCAGTGAGGGGAGCCTCAGTGGGGTACTTATGGTTAAAGAGCACAGAGGTTTTGCACATCTAGAGAGATGCTATAACCCAGGCGTTGACCGAGCTTCTGTGGCCATGTCTCTGTAGAATGTAGAACAATGGTTTTGCACAGGGCAGCCCCAGTCCTCCTCTTCTGGGGTCCCCCACTGGTGATACTGATTTATTCCCCCCTCTCCCCCCTTCACTGAGTGCACCCATAGAAGATGCTCTTTATTGGGGCAGTCGTGTGTGTTCGCTCCTGATGTAGGCTGTTTGCATCTATTTAGACGCACAGCTTGGCCCTGTACCCCCTCACAGGTTTTGACTGGCAGCAGCAGGAGCCTATGGCTCCCACTGCTCTCAGCCCAGCCTGTGAGATAAGAAGCACTGCTGCAGACATGCACAGCGAAAGATGGAGATCAAGCTCAGGTAAGTATTTAGGGGGAGCCTGGGCCGCTATTAAAAGGTTTTTTTACCTTGATGCAGAGAATACATTAAGGTAAAAAAAAAACCTTTTCTCTAAATAACCACTTTAAGGTAAAAGGTTTTGCAATAACAGTACGAAGGTAAGACAGGGCACCACTCAGGCTGTTGTGATTTTGACATCTTAAACATGGATGGTGAATAATTTTAAAACTAAAAGATAGGGAAGAGCAGATGATGTGCCATGGAGATATTCTAAGATATCAGACAATCTCTGGATGTGTTAACAAGCCATTCATAAAAATGCTAAGTAGATGCTGTATGCTCATGCTTAAAGTGCATATATCTTTTCTTTCTTTTAATATTCGATAAAGTAGAGAAGGGTTAAAACACAGGACAGGTTTGTTTTTTGCAGTCTATGTATCAATGTGGAAATTCTCCTTCAATTCCTGTCCCAGAGACGCAACAGGAAGGAAATTAAACTCTTAAGCTGGATACACACTATACAATTTTATTTAGATTTTTTCCTTTAGGCCCCTTTCACACATATGGTCCATTCAGTTCATCAGTTCAGTCAGGTCAAAATGTATAATTTTTCCATCCGCTTTTTGCCAGTTTTCATCCATTTTTCATCTGTTTTTTTACATCCACTACCAATGCAAATGGACCGTTTGTCCGTTTACATCCGTTTTTCATCCAATCCATTTTTTTGACGGATGAAAAATAGGGCATTCATCCATTCCAAAAAAGGGACATAGACGTTAGTGGATCAAAACGGATGTTAATGGATGATCATCCGTTTTTACATAGAGATGCATTGATGTCCGCTTTTCATCCGTCAACGGATGGATGAAAAACGGGCAAACGTACCGTATGTGTGAAAGAACCCTTAGACATACCAAAACCATATAATATGAGGTCACACCTAAACACTTTTTAATTGTATGCAATCAAGCATGGTCTTGCACTACATAGTTGAAGGTAAATCTAAAGGAAATCGACCAACAAAAGTTGTATAGTGTGTATCCAGCTTTAGGCTCATAAGCGGCAAAGGGGCAGTAAAAACAGGGGGTAATCTTTGTTTTTATCACCCCTCTCCAACTGCCTACTTATAAAATAACATGGCCACTAAGGGCCACACGCATTGCCATGACAGTGATGCTTTGCACTGTGGCAAATTTAACTTGGCATGTCACTTTTGGCAGGGGGAGCTGCTTGCCAAACAAGCCTAATTAAGTAAATGTAGCAGTAGTGTAGTATTGCCTCCTGAATGCCTGCAAACTGCTGCTCAACTGCCTCTTCCAGCATCTATTGGCCCCCGAATGTAGTTGGATGCAGTTAGCTGCATTTTGAATTGCACTCCAACTGCATAGACAACTCAAAATCAAGGCAATCCTAGGGGCATAGTTCTCTTGATTGCAGTGCAGTTCCGTGCACTTAAAAAAAAAAAGAAGAGCATGCCGCATTTTTCCACACTGCAACTGCAGGAAACACGCTACAAACGCGCTTCAAACACACCCGCACCGCACCCTTTCAAGCCAAGAAAGCCAAGCCCAAATATGTAGAGAAAGATGCACTGCAAAAGGCATTGAATAAGTGCGCTTCAAATGCATGTACACATGAAGTTAAAAATGCTCAGTTATGTGCAGTTTCTGGTATGAATGGGCCCCAAAACCTAAAGTTTTGCTTGAGACATTAAACTAAAAAATCTTTAGCAAATATTTAGAAATATTGGCCTACCCCATGGGTTTGTTCACACCAGGTGCGTTAAGCTGCACTGATTAACACAAGCTCAATGCAAAGGCACATAGAAAACCTTGTACCTTGAGCACATCATACACGTGCAGCAATGTGTGTTGTGTATGTCAAAACAGAGTGTCACAATGCACTGTGGTGCATAAAAAGTTTGAGTAACTTTTTTTTTTGTGCCGCTTTGTACCAACTCATTGAACCTCTCTACACAACACACACCAGTGTACGTTTTATAGAGCAAAAGCATTCAGGCTGGTGCGACAGGGTCCTAAATGTGCTCAAACAGAGCATAATTATCTCTAGGATTGGTAGACTTTTCCTAGACCACTAAACCCACCATTTGCCCTACTTTGACTGTTTCGTTTTATTATTTAAAAAAAAAAAGGATTGTCTATAATATATGGGAGAAGTGGAAAAAAATGTTCCTTTGGTCACATAACTTTTTCAGAATTTTAGAAACTTTTTAAGAGATTGCATGCGCTTTGGTTGCTTGTTTGTTAATCCCTTGAGTGCAAAATTATGACTAAAGATGCTGTAATCACTGACATGGCTAAAAAGAAAGGATTATGTTTTGCCATCTCATGCCTAAGGTATATACTGTATATACTGTTCAGCTTTTAGCCTTCATTTTACAACTGCATTACCCTTTTTATACTTTTAACTATCATCATCTTTTAAAGCTTGAAGCTTGGTATTTATGTGGCTTATATGGTCTATTATATTTTTTTTTCTCTAAGGAAACGGTAAGAACTATAAAAATTGTAATCTAAAAGTTTGGGGTGTACATTAAAGACTTAACATCAGTGCAAAAAACAGGAAATTAATTCCGTAGATGGCCTGGAAAAGATGGCTTTTTAAAGTTAACGAGATATTACTTAAGGCAAGTAAGATACAATTAGACTACTCAATGGAGAAGATAAACCAAACATTTTGCCCAGAAAAAATAATGAAGCTAATTAAAATGAAATGAAAACCAAGCTAAATGAAACTATGGCAGAGGTTACATACTGCAAAACGTAATACGATTGCTGCTGTGACTAGCACATGGAAAAACCAACATAATCTATACAAGTTACTAAAATATATAAATTAAAATCAAAGTGTTGAGCAGGCAGAAATATGTCAGCAGTATATAATAACCCAAACAAAATTATAAATGCAATATGCAGCTATAAAACAAGTGTTTGTGAAAACCTCGTTTGTTAGCAAGTCATTTGAAGGAAATCGGTAGGGGTTTGAATATATTTTCTTTGTATATACTGTTAGGCACTGGCAGGCAAGATTGTGGACAGTCTGTATGTGTCACCTAGGATTCTCACAAAAGCATGGTGAGGGACTTCAGAGTTTTTAGTTGATGCAGATGTAGCCAGGAGCCGGCTAATATTGCCTGCATGATCAGGAGACGTTCTGCAGTATTGCTACAGTGAGACTGTTCTCTCCTAGTGTTCAGCCTGGACTCTACTGTATGTCATCACATCCTGAAGTCCCAGTGAATGAAAACTAAGAGTGTGGCAAAGCATCCTGGGACATGTAGTCCCAAAGAGCCAAGTTTTACATTCACCTGGACTGTTATGCACTACAAATCCCAGCAGGCTGGAGAAGTAGAACAGAAGAGAGAGGTGGGAGAGGTAATAAAAACCCTGTGTGAGACAGAATCACTCTCTTGGGAACACAGCCTGAATCTGCAGTGACTCAGTGTTAGACTGTGCTGTGGCCACTTCTGAACGTTCAGCGGCAGCCTAGAGACCGCTCTCTTCACATCCATGCCAGATCCAGCAGAGCTGCGGTGCAGTGCAACAAGAGTCTGTCCCCTTGAGCCAGACGCTGCAGCGGCTGCGGATCCTTCACGCCACTCTTTAATACAGAAGGCGGCTGGGATTGGTGAGCGGGAACTTGCCCATCTTCCTGTAACAAAGGACACTGCATGCAGACACAGCTGTCTTGTTTCCCTGACTAAACTAGTAGGAGAAGTTTATGCTACACTTACTCTTTGCTAAACAGCAACAGTAATCACCCTGCTTGCCAGGACACCACAAGCATACATTACCCTTGTTGTCAGGACACATTGAGCACACCATTAAAGAGCTAGTTGAAGACACAAGGCCTTCTTTTCTCCGGGAGGGATTGCAACCCCCCCACCCACAAGGGATAAGAGCCATTGGAACCATAAGGGCTCATACTTCCACCCAGGACACTATTTACTAAAAGAGCAAGTTTAGTGCTGGTTCACACTAACGCGGCACGACTTCAGGGGCGACCTGTGAAGTCGCGTACACCGTGACTTCGGCGCAACTTGCACGGACTTCATATAATGAATGTCTATGCAACTCGCTCCGATGTCGCCCCGAAGTAGTACAGGAACCTTTTTCTAAGTCGGAGCGACTTGAGTCGCTCCTATTAGAACGGTTCCCGTAGCACACAATGGACCGCGACTTGTCAGGCTGACCAGTCGCCTGACAAGTCGCGGTAGTGTGAATGGACACTTAAACATTTAAGGGTCACATTGTTTCAATTGAATTGAGTACAGAACCCACACATTTCTTTATTGGAACTGTGGCGTTGAGAAACAGATGGAAGTGGTCTGACAAAAACATTGTCATTCCTCTGCCCTTTTTCTTCCTGTATCCATAGAGCTCAAGCTAAGCAGAACCTGTTGGTCCTGCATACGTGTTTGTATTATACTACAATCAGTTATCATTTCGTTTTTGGTTTTTACTACTTTCAGGGTTATTTGCTGTAGTAAGACCCCTGCACGTAACATGTTTATGTTATTGAATTTCATAACTATTATTCTTTCAGTAAACAAGATGCAACTGCTTTATTTGACTGTGTGTGTTTGTAAGTATCTTTTGTCACAACAAAAATCTTGGAACCCAGAGTGTCAGAGGTGTCGGAGGACTTGCAAGGTAAGGGCAACTAGTGGGGTACAGATCCTTTAGGCAGCCCTCATGGGGGTAGCGCTACACAGAAAAAAAAAATTGTTTTCTCAGAAGAGGTTCTGTTCTGGGACCAGAGCCTCTAGGCTTTGTAGATCTTTGGGTGGGATAAAGCCTCTATTCCTCTCATCTGGTAGCCAGATGTCGTTGTTATTCTGAGCCATCCACAAGCCTTAATATATATGAGATGTCTGATTCTCAAGGCTTTTTCTTTCTATCTACCCGCTTTTCATTGGATAGGCAATATTGCATATTAATATTTTGCTGTAAAAGGTCTGTTGTTTACATAGCTCCATAGCTCAAACCGATGTTTAAACACCTTACTGACTGTTACTGGTACTGTCTCCATAGATAACCCAAGGTTCTGGGAAGTCTATTTCATGAATTTAATTAAAGCTCAACTTTAGTGAAAAAATCTTGCTCTCCCAGCACTGTAAGACTTAAAGGCTCTATTCATTATAAGGAAACAGAAAAAGCAACTATACTTACCTTAGTCCTCGCTTCTCAGGCAGCAGGTGCTCTTCTCTTCTATTTGACATGCCTAGTTGTGGGCAGGCACTCTGGCCCTCATTTACAATTCTGGACTGCTAGTACTGCGCTATATGTGATAACATTAGAATGTATGAAACCAACAGTAAGGCAAACAGAGGGGGCTTCAGAGGACCAACTGTATAGTTGGGAGGAAGATTGTGGAAGCAAAAAATACAGTAGACATAGTTGCTTTTTGTGTTTCTTCTAGGCAAAGTAAGCATGTAAATATTGCAGTGCAGGGAGAGCCCCATTTTAATGATATTTTTTCCCAGAATTGTTCTCCTTAAGACTTGCATCAAGTTTTCCTGCTGACATAGGTTGATAAAGAATCATGTTATAAACCTAGGGTTGTACCAGCCTCTGGTAGCTGTTGGCAGCATGATAGTGCAGGCACCTTAAGGTCCCCCACCAGTAACCCCTAAAATGAGTGCTATATCAGAAAAACTAGATCTCTCATGTACCTCACACTTTGCAGCCAAAAGAGGTGAATTTACTATAGACGGGGTCACATTGCTGGATCTTGTAATTCACATTTGCACTACTGTGGATGTACTTCAATATACAGACAAGTAGGGTTACACAATCTGAGGTGAGTTGAAGGGTTGTATCATTTTGTCAAACATTTTTTAATTGTGATCATGAATAGATAAAACCAGATCTACTATAGTGGTATACTCATGCAAACTAGGCTCACCTGAACGCCTTTTATCTGACAGAAGAAAAATAGAGTTTTAAACAGGCCTAACGCCACATTTTTTAAATGCGTTTCAACACATTCAGGTGTGTGAAGCATTTGGGTGTTCAATCGTTTCACTGGTCAGAATATATATTTATTCTGGCCACTAAAATAAATGAATGCTTAAGAGCTAAATGCATCTAGAGTTTAAACAGGTTAAGACATGCGTCAGGTATTTTTTTGTCCCAACTGCTCCTCTCCTGAATGCAATTTTGGGGTGTGCAAATTTTGGCAACTAAAAGCTCCTGCCTCCAAACTCCTGTAAATGCCTATGTATGCATGAACAAATAAGGGTCCTTTCACACTGACTTTTTGCCTGCGGACTCTGTTTTGCTCAGCGGTGATCGATCGGCCAATCCCCCTGAGCAGGCGGATGACAGGTCCATCTCTGCTTACTTTGCAGAGACAGACCTGTCAGATCCTTGCTCTACTCTATGGGAGATCGGATGAAAACAGACCGCCTGTCCATTTTCATCTGATCCGATCCGATCCTCCAAAAGGATTGAAAATAGGGTTTCTATCCAACTGGATTTCATAGACAGGATCGGATCGGATAGCAGCGGGTGTCAGCGGACATGTCACCGCTGACATCCCCTGCTCCATAGAGGTGTATGGAGCATCCGATCAGGTCCGTCTGAAAAACTGACAGACTGACCTAATCGAAAAGCCAGTGTGAAAGGGGCCTTAGTGTTGATTTACTGAAACTTGAGAGTGCATAATCTGGTGCAGCTGTGCATGGTGGCCAATCTGCTTCTGTTTGCACTCTCTAGTTTCAGAAAATCAACCCCATAGGCTAACAGGGAGGTATTTAGGGGCAGAAAAAATGTACAGAAGCTTGTTAAACGGGCATTTGACCGTAGAAGTGTGCCCCTCACCTAGGGGGAAACAGTCGGCAAGCTCCTGTTCTTTTTACCATCCTTCAGGCTTTATCCCCCTACAGTTTTTTGGACATAACCGGTGCTATATCATACCTACACTATACCACTACTACATATTGTGTCAATGTCGTTACTGACAGTATTCTGTTATTGACGTATGTCTCTATATCTCATATGTTATGTACAATTACCTTTCTTTTTTCTTAAAATAAAGAAAAATCGTGAAAAAAAAATGGGCATTTGACAATTGCAGTGTACATGAGGCCTAAACTGTACAGTCCTTTGGAGATCTACTGACCCTTCCAAAAATACACTAAAGCCTGTATCACTGGAAGAGCATAGTACAGTGTGGCCTTTTAGTATCCTCCAACCCTACAGCTTTTCTTTACTACTTAAATACAGGTATACTTTAAATTACAGTCTGCAAAAAAAAAAAAAAAAACTCAGACGTGGAGCTCTGCAAGCTCTGCACAAATTCAGTCACGGAAAGCAGAAATGCAAATGAGCGCAAGATAGTGTCAACAAACCAATGAATTTATTTTCAAACATTTTCCAGCGTTAGACAGATCCAAGCATCTCCTGTGGAGTTGTGTTACAGTGTAAACACAAATAAAAATGCGCTCAATTTGTTCAGCTAATAAAAAGAAACAGCAGCCCTTTTTCTTAAGATAAATGAAAACATGCAGGTACTTTGTAGAGAATTGTTTTTGATCTTTAGCTTATCCATAATAGGATGCATAAAACATAAAGGGGCTCATTCAGTAAGGAAGTTTCAAGACAAGTGGTGAGGGACTAAGTGCAAAGTAGCCAACCCAATTAAGACCTGCACCAAGGTCAGCTTCAAAAACATTTTTAAAAGTAGCTATAAGTTACTGTACTCTGTAGGCCATCTATGCTTTTCTTCTAGATAAGACTGCTTTAGAGATTGGTTAACACCAGAACTCGGAGCGGGAAAAGCATGTTTCCTGTGCATTTCCCACACCGCATTTGCACACTGCTGCAGGTGCCAAAACATTGGTAATGGCACCCCAAATGCAGAGCGCACACTCTTTTATCGGGCACCAATACCATGTGATTTTTGGCAAGTTTTGCAAAAGTAGTGCACAGGGATCACACAGGATCACCGTCCACATTCCTGTGCAATTCTAGTGTGAAATGGACCTTAAACAAAGTGCAAAGCCTTCCCCTGACCTAACCCACCTTCCCCCACAGTTCCGCTGTTTGTTTACATTCAACAACAAAAGTCTTCACGGTTTAGGCATTATACCCCTATAGACACTTCCCATCGTCTCTCGCCTTGGAACCCAGCTTCTAAGAAATGTATGTGGAATTAATGCACAGTTGCATCCAGGGCAGTGTTGCTGGATGTAAACAAATGGCAGAACAGTGTGTCAGATAGAAGTTAGCGTTTAACTGTGCACGGGGGTTGGTTTGGATATGTGGGGAAAAGGGATAAATGC
This sequence comes from Pelophylax lessonae, assembly GCF_965119305.1. Lineage (NCBI taxonomy): Eukaryota > Metazoa > Chordata > Amphibia > Anura > Ranidae > Pelophylax > Pelophylax lessonae. Next base: position 188,636,039 of record NC_138772.1, on the reverse strand, counting down.
TCTTTGTTTTAAAGTGCACAAATGCTTTAAAGCAGTCTGCCTGCAACTTTATTTTTCTGTTTTTTCAGGTATCGCTCTTTTGTTTTATTAGCTGTTTGCAACCCTGCTGGGTAAAGGTTTCCTTACTTTCTGTCCCAGGTGGCATTAGCTGTATGTTACATAATCCTCACCACTGCGATCTGTATAGACAGTGCACAAAGGAGTATGTAATTTATAGCCCAATGTAAACAGAGCAGTGGACTGGAATGCATATTGCAGTATATAGGGGTAGTGGTGAGGAGTATGCAATGAATGGCACATGAAAGATTTTAGCAGTCAGAATTATGTAGGATACAGTGTGCAATAAAAAGTTTTAACCTTCATTTTACAGCTGGTTTGCTGTGATCCGACTTTCCATTAAAATGGTCCTGAACCAGAAAAAAAGATAATTTTTCTTAGATTTATTTTTTTTTCTTAGATTTTTTAGTAGCACAGGCATAGGGCTCCTCTCCACCTGGGCGTTTTTGTTGCAAACAATTATCGGGCATTTTTGGAGGCAGGCATGACTTTTTTTGGATTTAGTGTCTGGGGGGGTCTAAAAAGTGTACCTGTGAAGTTTCAGCTCTGTAGCATGTCCAGAACCAGAAAAAAGATAATTTTTCTTAGAATTTTTAGTAACACAGGCATAGAGCTCCTCTCCACCTGGGCGTTATTGTTGCAGGCATTTATCGGGCATTTTTGGAGGCAGGCATGACTTTTTTTGGATTTAGTGTCTGGGGGGTCTAAAAAGTGTACCTGTGAAGTTTCAGCTCTGTAGCATGTCCAGAACCAGAAAAAAAGATAATTTTTCTTAGAATTTTAAGTAGCACAGGCATAGGGCTCCTCTCCACTTGGGCGTTTTTGTTGCAGGCATTTATCGGGCATTTTTTGGGCATCTTTGGAGGCATGCCTGCCTCCAAAGACGCCCAAAATATGCCCGATAAATGCCTGCAACAAAAACGCCCAGGTGGAGCGGAGCCATATGCCCCAGCCGCACCAGATTGGCGTACCAAGCCCAGCGAGGCCAGTCCGGCGCCATCATGACTGGAATCCCTTCTGCCTTGATCCTGCATATAAGTCTTGGCAGAAGCTTGAGAGGAGGGAAGGTGTGAATCAGATGATACTGACCCCACGGGGCCACCAGCGCATCTGTGGCATCCGCCAGAGGATCCCATGACCGAGCCACAAACCTCTGCCGAGGAGCCAACAGATCCACCTTTCGTTCCCCGGCTCAGGCGGATCTGATTGTCCAGAGACTGCAGGTTCTTGTCCCATTTGCTCAGAATCTTCCTTTGTAGGGACCTCGTATGGAACTGTGCAAACAGAACCGCCTCAAAGGTAGACACCAATAGGCCCAGCACCCGCATGTAAGTCCAGAGGGATGACCATCTGCTGGACAGCAGGAGATGAATTGTAGCCTGCTATTTCTGGAATGGAATAGAAGAAGAAGCACTCTGGCTAAGGCAGAGTCTAGAGACAGACCCAGATAGTCCAGCTTTGTGGACGGAACCAGAGTAGACTTCTGAAAATTCAGAATCCATCTGAACTCCCTCAGAGTTCGTATGGTAATCTCCAGGTTTTCCACCAGAGCAGTAGGAGACTCCCTCCACAGAAGGAGGTCCTCCAAGTAGCCCAGTACCACGATCCCTCATTGGCATAACAATGCTAGCACGGGGCTAACACTTTTGTGAAGACCCGAGGAGCAGAGGCGAGACCAAAGGGTAACGCAATAAACTGATAATGCTCCTCTCCCATGGCAAAGCGGAGGAAGCGCTGGTGACCGGCACATATTGGAATGTGAAGGTAAGCGTCCTTGATGTCGATAGAGGCAAGAAAATCCCCCTGATGCAGGAATGCCACCACCATGCAAATAGACTCCATTCTGAACTTCTGCACCGGTACAAAGTAGTTCAGCGACTTGAGGTGCAGAATTGGACACACCTTGCCTTCCTTCCTAAGAACTGTATACAGGTTTGAGTAAAACCCCTGAAAACCTTTCCGATGTCAGAACCGGGACAATCACCCCTTAAAGTAACAGGTCTTGCACCACCCCAAAAAGATCCTGTAAGCGGTCCAGGGACAGGCGCAAGTTGAAAGGAAATAACCTTTCCGAAGGTTAAGAATGAAACTCTATCATGTAGCCGGACCATATGACTTTGTGGACCCACTTGCCTTGTAGCAGGGAAGCCCACCAAAACCAGCGAAGATGTCCCCCCAACCCCCAATACGGGTGAGGGCGCACCTTAAAGCTAAAGGAGCCTTGTCCACAGGTATGGAGAAGCCTGCTCTCGACTTGCCAGACCAAGTTTGTTCGGATCCACAGGGGAGGTCCTGAAAGGCTTTGATCCCTTGTCAGTAACCCCTGAGGGACAAAAAAACTTCTCATGAGCCGAGGAGGAGGGCCCACGTTTACCCTTACTAGCCTGCAGAAGAAAGGTACACTTACCCCCTGTGAGCCCCTTAATTCAGGATAGCTCTAAACAGGCGATCTCCTTGAAAAGGAAGATCAGTTAAGGCCTTTTTAGAAGTCTGGTCCACAGACCAGCATTTGAGCCAACAAATACGCCAAAGGATCAATGCTGAGACAGAGAGCCTAGCGACTAGGGAAGCCGCATCCAAAGAGGCATCACAGACAAACTGCAGCCTCTGGACCAACTGGTCCACCAACTCAGGGAAGGCAGGGGGGAGCTGCTCCCCCTCCAGGCCACAGCAGAAAAGCTTAGCCCACTCGGTCAGAGTTTGTGACACCGATGCAAAGGTAAATACTGGCCTCAGTGCTGAACCAGCCACAGTGTACATATTGTGGGCCACAGCCTCCGCCTTCCTGTCAGCTGGTTCCTTAAAGGCCGGGGACTCTTCACCTGGAATCATGGTTGCCTTGTTCAATCTGGAGACTTGAGAGTCCACCACTGGTGGAACAGTGCACTTTTTAAGAAGTGACTCCTCATAGGGGTACCGCATAGTAAATTGTTTAGGGACCACAAGGGGACGTTTTGATCGTTCCCACTCTTTAGAGACAATTCTGTCAAAATAGGAGAGGAAAGGAAACACCTTTACCGCTCTGGATGGCTTGTGAGTGCCAAAGGGAACCGACGCATGAGACCTCCATTTTTAAGGTCTCATGCACAGATACAATCAGTGCATACTCCATCGCCTTTTAATGCACGGCTACAGGAGTGGAGAAATCATCCCCACCATCTCAGAACTCGGGGTGCGTGGTCGCAGGCCCAGCAGAGTGACCCCCGTCCACAGTGATTTAGGAGGAGACAGATGAGGCAGGGGAAAGCGGGGGACGCTTTTTGCTAGCCCGTTGCCCAAAAACCACCTCCACCGGGACACAAAGGACTCCAGGACGGTTGGGACCTGGAGGGCCCCACAGCCTTTGAGAGGGGATCAGGTGGGGAAATTTGCTCCAAGGAGTTCATGAGTCAATAGGGGGACCCGAGAAAAAAGGTGTAAAAACACTGCAAAGGGACACCCCCACCGCTCTGGCAGCACCACCCGGGTGCCAGTAACAGAGCACCTAATTGATCCTCAGCAGAGAGGGAGAGGACCCCACCAGACTCCCCACTCAGCAGAAACGGCTGCTGGACTACTAATTGAGCACACAGACTACAATAAAATGGCAGCACCACGAGGCTCCAGGGGAGCAGGAGGGATCCCTAGGCCTCAGAAAATGGCACAGGCAGGAAGGAGTGGCCCTTGCAGGAGCCCCCACCAGGTACAGCCCCCCCCCCCACAGCCGAGTGCCTGGTTGCCAGTGGCGCACCCCCCAGCGCCAGCACAGCACCCTGTCTCCACCCCAGGAGGCTGACCAGGCCACCCCACAGTCACAGTGTCAGTGAAGGAGGGGGGATGGGGGGCAAGATGGCAGACAGGGACAACCAGACCGATGAGAGGGGTGCCAAATGGGAAGGAGGGGAACCCAGGGGCCCGATCGTCGCATGGAGGGGCTGACGTCCACCCCAAAAGACTCCAGGAGGAGAGGGGGGACAGTTAATTACCATAAACAGGAACCAGGTGGGCACCACTCCAGATAGAACCTCCTCTAAATGAGGGGCTGTTGGTCAGGAGAACGGCTGCGACTTGGGCCGAGACCCAATCGTATGCAAACTCACAAAGCATTTATCTCGCAGGCCAGCCCCCGTCTGGTGGGGCTATGATACAGCCGACCTAGCACGGAGCTGAGGTCTGTGCGCGCTTGGTGGCCAGACTGGGGTGACCACTGGATCTAGATTATCCAGCCTGTTGCCCTGTCCGGCAGTTGATTGCAGATCTTCCATCCAAGTTCCCCCGCAGATTGTTTACTAAAGTGCAAAAAATCAAAAATGGCAGTCTTATAGTATGTGGAGACCTAAACTCGGTAGGAAATCCTAATTTAGATTCATCCGCTGGTCGGCACAGTCGCTTATCTAATTTGCGGCCTCTCCTACTAGCGAAGGATGTTTATGACGCGTGGCACTGCCTTCACGCGTCCAAAAGGGTCTACACATCCCATCGTCACAACCCATATTCTCGCATCAATGTATTTCTGGTTGATAAATGGTTACTACAAAAAGTGGTTTCTTCTGAAATGGCAGAACATGGTCTGATAATGCCGTGGTGAGTCTGACCATTTCAGAAGATAATTCACAGACCATTGTTCGTCTATACCGATGCAATATCAAACTTCTCCAGGAATATGATATCAAAGATGTGCTCCTTAAGCGTCTCCGTGATGTTTTTCATACCCCTGACACTGATGCCTTTACGGTGTGGAATTCTCACAAGGCAAACATGCGTGGAATTTTCATACAACTGGGCACTAGAGACAAAAGAGCAAATCTCGGAAGATGCAAGATATTCTTGCCTCCATCCATGCCTTAGAAACACAGAATAAAGCCAATTCCTTGACCTCCACAGCTTATAAACTAGCTAAGCTGAGATTAGATCTTAGGACCCTCCTCCTGCCCAAAAGCCACAATCACGTACTGAGGCAACTTCAGCTCAAATACTATGCCCAACATAATAGGACTGGGAAATTCTTAGCCTCACGCCTAAAAGCCCAACGTACAAAATCTAAAATCCCACATGTACTTCACCCAGTCACAAACCATAGGCTAACCAATCCTCAAGATATTGCAGATGTGTTGGCTGACTATTATGCTTCATTATATAACCTGTCAGCCGACTCTAACACACCCCAACCTAACCTGCCTGCAATAGCATCCTTTCTCGATTGTCTAAATCTCCCACAGATTACTAGCTCAGCCCTAATAGAACTAAACCGCCCCTTTTTAAACCAAGAAGTACTTCATGCTATTAAAACCTTACTTAAAGGCAAGTCCCCAAGACCAGATGGTTTAACTAATGAAAACTATAAAGTTTTCAGTGGTCTCTTAGCTCTATACCTCTCTGAAATGTGCAATGCTGCCGTTGACAACTCCTTTTTTCCCCCGGGGATGCTGAGGGTGCACATTGTAACTCTTCCCAAGCCAGGGAGGAGCCCTAACACCCCTACTAATTTCAGACCTATCTCCCTTATTAATTCAGATGTTAAGCTATATGCAAAAATGCTAGCACGCCGTATTTCTTCCATTATGCCCAAACTAATCCAGGCCGATTCATTACGGGAAGAAAGACCTCTGATGCCACCAGGCACCTATTGAACATCATCCAACATGCAGCAAAAAGTCGGACACCTAATAAAGTCAAACAGAGAAAAGCCGCTCAGGTGTAGTTGTTGAGCCTGGTGCAGGTCAGATCCGTCATCCGAAATAGTAGAACATCCAAAAGTAGGACCGCACTCAAGGCAGGTGTTGAAATCAATAAAATCCTTTATTCCTCATAGACAAATTCACACAGACAGTGCATGACAGACATGTCAGGTTGACGCGTTTCACGATATAGATAATCGCTTACTCATAACCACACTGTGTGGTTATGAGTAAGCAATTATCTATATTGTGAAACACGTCAACCTGACATGTCTGTCATGGCACTGTCTGTGTGAATTTGTCTATGAAGAATAAAGGATTTTATTGATTTCAACACCTGCCTTGAGTGCGGTCCTACTTTTGGATGTTCTACAAAGTCGGACACCTGCTCTGCTTCTATCTATTAATGCTGAGAAGGCTTTCGACCGAGCTCACTGGGGTTACATGCGCCAAGCCCTGAGTAAATGTGGATTCAGCAGTCCAATACTATTGGCCACAATTGCTCTTTATTAAGCCCCTTCGGCCCAAGTGTATACCTCTGGCCTTCTATCTAAACCCTTTCAAATCACTAATGGCACACGCCAGGATTGCTCCTTGTCACCATTAGTTTTTAATTTAATGACTGAACCTCTGGCTCACCCCAATATACACGGCTTTTCCCTGGAAGGATGGTCTCACGCGGTGAAACTCTTCGCAGACAGCGTGATCCTTACGTTGACTGACCCAGATACGTCCCTTCCCCGTGCTCACGAGGTACTCTCTAAATTTAGCACATTATTGTACTATAAGGTGAATTACTCAAAATCCTTGTTATTAAAACTAGGAGTCCCCTGCTACAAAGCTTCAAAAACAGTTCCAGTACAGTCAGGTCCAGAAATATTGGGACATCGACACAATTCTAATCATTTTGGCTCCATACACCACCACAATGGATTTGAAATGAAACAAAGATGTGCTTTAACTTCAGACTTTCAGCTTTAATTTGAGGGTATTTACATCCAAATCAGGTGAACGGTGTAGGAATTACAACAGTTTGTATATGTGCCTCGCACTTTTTAAGGGACCAAAAGTAATGTGACAGATTAACAATCATGAATCAAACTTTCACTTTTTAAAACTTGGTTGCAAATCCTTTGCAGTCAATTACAGCCTGAAGTCTGGAACTCATAGACATCACCAGACGCTGGGCTTCATCCCTGGTGATGCTCTACCAGGCCTCTACTGCAACTGTCTTCAGTTCCTGCTTGCTCTTGGGGCACTTCCCTTCAGTTTTGTCTTCAGCAAGTGAAATGCATGCTCAATCGGATTCAGGTCAGGTGATTGACCTAGCCATTGCATAACATTCCACTTCTTTCCCTTAAAAAACTCTTTGGTTGCTTTCGCTGTATGCTTCGGGTCATTGTCCATCTGCACTGTGAAGTGCCGTCCAATGAGTTCTGAAGCATTTGGCTGAATATGAGCAGATAATATTGCCCGAAACACTTCAGAATTCATCCTGCTGCTTTTGTCAGCAGTCACATTATCAATAAATACAAGAGAACCAGTTCCATTGGCAGCCATACATGCCCTCACAATGACACCACCATGCTTCACTGATGAGGTGGTATGCTTTGGATCATGAGCAGTTCCTTTCCTTCTCCATACTCTTCTCTTCACATCACTCTGGTACAAGTCTTGGTCTCATCTGTCCATAGGATGTTGTTTCAGAACTGTGAAGGCTTTTTTAGATGTTGTTTGGCAAACTCTAATCTGGCCTACCTGTTTTTGAGGCTCACCAAATGGTTTACATCTTGTGGTGAACCCACTGTATTCACTCTGGTGAAGTCTTCTCTTGATTGTTGACTTTGACACACATACACCTACCTCCTGGAGAGTGTTCTTGATCTGGCCAACAGTTGTGAAGGGTGTTTTCTTCACCAGGGAAAGAATTCTTAGGTCATCCACCACAGTTGTTTTCCGTGGTCTTCCGGGTCTTTTGCTGTTGCCGAGTTGCTGCGTTCTTTCTTTTTAAGTTGATTTGGCCACACCTAATGTTTTTGCTATCTCTCTGATGGGTTTGCTTTGTTTTTTCAGCCTAATGATGGCTTGCTTCACTGATAGTGACAGCTCTTTGGAACTCATATTGAGAGTTGACAGCAATAGATTCCAAATGCAAATAGCACATTTGAAATTAACTCTGGACCTTTTATCTGCTCCTTGTAAATGGAATAATGAGGGAATAACACACACCTGGCCATGGAACAGCTGAGCAGCCAATTGTCCCATTACTTTTGTTCCCTTAAAAAGTGGGAGGCACATATACAAACTGTTGTAATTCCTACACCTTTCACCTGATTTGGATGTAAACACCATCAAATTAAAGTTGAAGGTCTGCAGTTAAAAGTACATCTTGTTTGTTTCATTTCAAATCCATTGTGGTGGTGTATAGAGCCAAAAAGATTAGAATTGTGTCGATGTCCCAATATTTATGGACCTGACTGTATATGTGGACAGATACCAGCATCCCATACTTATGAATTCTTTTGAACCCCTCCATAGCATCGCTAGCCGAAGCCAACTATAAACCTTTTAAACCAAATTAGACTCCGAGCTTCGAGGTCTGGCCAAAATTGAACTATCATCGGCAGGTAGATTGGCTGCCTTTAAGATGTTAATTGTTCCCCAAATCTTGTACTTGTTCAGAACCCTACACATCCCAAAGCCACAATCTTACAAAGTCCCTAACTTCTCTCCTATAAAAATGTATTTGAAAAGGTCTAGATGTCCCTGTTCGCTTCTCATCAAACATAGGTCAGTGGGGGGTATGGGGATGGTAGACATCCAAGATTACTACACCGCAACACACATGGACCACCTTACAAATTGGTTCCTTTCTGGAGAAACTCCCCTCTGGGTAGCCATTGAAAGACTCTTAGTCAAATCAGAAACGTTGAGCGATATTCTCTACACAGACCGATGGAGAGAACTCTCCTTCTCCTCAATGCCAATCACCACTCAAGCAACCCTATTAGCACGGAGCGAATTATGCAAAGCCTCTCCGGTTGTTACATACCCCAAATGAATACAGTTGCCTGTTAGTTAGTGTTCTACATTTCTACTTAACGGACCTTCTTACCCCCGACTGGGCACAGCATGGTATACACTGGGTCAAAGACTTCATGCCCAATGACAAGCCTATAAATCCTAAATTACTCCTACAGCAATATAAACTCCAGAGGACCCTGTATTTTACTTTGGCCCGCATCAGGCACCTCCTGCTCTCCATGCTATCCCCTGTTATTAACTTGCATTCTAAAGTAACAGATTTTCTGAAACCATCTGAAAAACCCAATAAAGGCATATCTTTTTTTTTTTTTTACAATCTAATGCAAGAGAAAATGTTTATTAACAAACATAATTGAATGATCAAATGGGAAGATGATTTGCAGGACACGTTTTCTGCTTACCAATGGCAACGGGCAATACGGTCAACCTTTGAGGCCACCCATTGTGTTAACTATTGGCAACTTGCGCAAGAGATTAATGGTAGATGGTACCTCACAAACTAGCAAAAATGTTTCCTGATTGCTCCTCCCTTTGCTGGAGAAATTGTGGCTGCACGGGTAATCTGATCCACATTCTGTGATCATGTCTAAGTATACACAGCTTTTGGAGGAAAATATTTTGTTTTATGACTGAAATTTCGGGTTATCTAACTTCCCCTAATCCAAGTCTTGCTATTTTAAACATTGGGATTGACACATTCCCGGTTCAGTACTGTAAAGTAATTTCCGACGTATTACTATCCACAAGGCTAACTATCACTCGCAACTGGAAAAGGGATTTTGCCCCCAATCCTTCAGAAGCTGTGCGTAACACACACCTGCACTACTTCTATGAACGAGTTTTAGCTATGCAATCTGGCACATTATTGTCCTTTGATAAAATCTAGAAACCGTGGATAGACTGGTACATACATTGAGATCTGGGTATATCTGGTAATCTGTTCTTCAATTCTCCCCTATACAAGTGTATGCATGCCTTTGTATATTATACAGACAATTACCATGCTCTTTATTCTCCCTCTTAGCACCATAGTGGTTATCAATGTACTTTTTTAATATCATACCGTATCTAGACTTTATTTAGTCTGCATAATTTGACACGCTATAGCGGCTGTGCCCACTTATATCCTTGTTACTCTCTTTTCTTAAAAAAACTCAAAAAAATTAATGTAAAAAAATAATTACATAAAATAGTCTTTAAGATAAATAAAATCATACCATCTGTGATGCAGCTTAATGATGCTGTATGCAAAGTTTAACAATGTATAAATGTAAGCCGCATATGTAAAAAAAGACATATAAATAGCAAAAACTGTATTTTGAAAGGTCAATAAACAAATATAGCCTGTTTAAAAAAAAAAAAAAGTGCTCCGATTTATGAACAAAAAGTGACTGTGCTCGGTGCTGAAAAATGAAAATGCCCGTTCTTGTCACCACATTCGTGCCCTTCTAAGACCAAACTCACCACAAGTTGTTGAACTCCTGAGTATACACTGAGGTATGTCAAACTGCGAATAATGTCTCTGCTCAGCCTCTTGTGAGAAGTCATCATTCACAGCGCCAAAATACTCCACACACATAGGAAAGGAACCAAAAAGATCTTGTTGCGCAATGTTTTTAATACACAAAATCATAACAGTATGCACTCACAATATCAAGTGCCTCTCCTGGCACTCGGAATAATCTGCCATCAAATGTACTGGGATGCCGCTGCTTCAATGCTCCGATGCACGCCAGAGGCAGCGTGCGTTTCACCACATAGAAGTGATGTAGTGCCATGCATTCACTCCCCTACATGCCATGCGGCACACCTCCTGATGACATCAGGGTGACAAAACGTGTAAGGCCATAGACGAATGACACCATGACTCTTCTGCTTGGTGGAATGTACCTCAGTGTACAGTATACAGTACTCAGAAGGTCAACAACTTGTAGTGAGTTTGGTCCTAGAAGGGCACAAGAGTGGCAACAGAAATGGGCATTATCCTTTTTCGTCATGGAGCACAGTCACTCTCTGTCCAGGAATCAGACCACTTTATTTGAAGCACTGCTTTGGACTGTTAGCACTTTAATGTTGCACCTTATGAATTGTGGCACTATATATAAATGTATAGAGTATAGAGTGTAGGGGGTAGCGCAGCTATTTTTACTGGTGGTCTCTTCTGTCATAAAATCCCTGACTGCCAACATTGTATGTCTGCATCCCAGGATTAATTTTTCCAGTGGCTTTGTCCTGGATGAATTTGGAACACAGGAGCAGAAGCTAGCTTCAAATCCATTACATGGTGAGCTGCAAGACAATGTATACTATTTTAATTCTGCATACAGAGCATATCTACAGCAAAATCGAATTCAATCCAGTGTGCTATTTAAACAACAATTCCACTTTTAAGGAGTCCAACAAAGTTTAGGAAATGGGGAGCATAGTGAGTCTGCGGAGCTACACTAAAATCCAGCACCAGCTCCCAACCCCCCTTCCTGAGAAGCACCCCTTGGAGCACCAAGTCACAGGTCCTCTTTTGGCAGTAGGCAGGAGTTGAATGAGTAGGAGAACATTGTGAAGTAATTGACATGGCGCCGCTCTCTGCAGCATTTTTTCAGAGGGTCCACAGTAGCCTGGTGACACCCGCAGAAGGCTGGTCCTTGACGCCCTGGACTCACAGGAAGTGGGTTGAGTGGGCGTCATTCAGCCCAGAAGACGACCAATATTGGGTTGCAGATTCTGAGTCTGGGGGGAACAGTAAGCAAAAATAAATTTAAATGGGACTGCGAGCAATCTATGGTGGTGTAAATTTTAGGATGACGCTAGCACTGATCAATCCCTTGTTGTCAGTGTGTTATGAATGAAATAATATAAATATGTGCTTCGCAAACTTGTGTAGCTTAGATTAATAATAAATTAATTTAAACAAATGATGAATTTGTGGTGAAAAATTTGTATCACTGTGTAGAAAAAAAAATATATATATGTGAATATATAAACAGTTGTGCACTGATTAAATCCAATTTAAACACAATTAATAATTCTCTATATGCAATATAACCATACAATGAATATTCAAACACATATAAATCATGCAAAGTGACGTAGTGAATTAGTGTCCAATTCCTTATGCTTGGTATCCAAATTATAAGTGTCCAACCAAAGTTTGGACACTAATTCACTACGTCACTTTGCATGATTTATATGTGTTTGAATATTCATTGTATGGTTATATTGCATATAGAGAATTATTAATTGTGTTTAAATTGGATTAAATCAGTGCACAACTGTGGATATATACACATATATATTTTTTCTACACAGTGATACAAATTTTTAACCACAAATTCATCGTTTGTTTAAATTCATTTATTATTATTTCAAGCTACACAAGTTTGAATAAGCAAAAATACTTTTTTTTTTTTAATTTTTTTACAGGCACAGATTAATAACGTTTATGTACATATAAAGTTGGGAGTTTGAGGAGCAGTGTCAAAGTGGTGCTAAAGGCTAGACGTTTTTTACCTTAATGCATTCCCTGCATAAATGTAAAACATGTTCCAGTATTTAGGATTGCACAGAGACCAGATTTTTATTGGTGAGTACCGATGCTTTCGGTCAAGTACTCGCCAATACCGAGCCCCGACACCTTTGTGATGCGATTTAAGCCTATACAAAATGAATGGGCTCAAATCACACTGCAAAGAATCGCATGCAATTTGAACAAGAATGCGGTGCAATTCCTGCCTGAATTGCATGAGGTTTCCCGCACAGCTCCTTTGTGAACCTAGGCTGAAATTACTATGACAAGCCTGAGTTTACACAGGAGTGGTGCGGGAAACTGCATGTGATTCGGAAAGAAATTGCATCGCATTCCTGATATAATTACATGCAATTCTTTGCTATTCCTTTTTTATGGGCTTAAATCGCACTGAGCTTGTCTATGGATGCACACAGCCCAGCTCGGTAGCAAGCCTGCAAGCATTTTGCTATAGTTGCATAGACAGAAGAGGAGCAGCCAAGTTCGCTGGAGGGGGGACCCCAGAAGAGGAGGTTCGGGGCCGCTCTGCGCAATACAACTGCACAAACCAGTAACATATTTGCTAATTTAGAAAAGCCTTTACAACTGCTTTAATCAGAGGGTACCACTTACATGTCCGCACAAACGTGTTTTATTGCTGTGTCTAAATGGTGTGTTGTTGCATTATGAACCCAATGCAGATGCACTGTTTGTTCATTCTTTAAAGTGGAGTTCCACCCATTTTTGGAACTTTAGATCTATGTACTCCCCTTTAAAATGGCTTTTACCAATGGAAACTTTTTTTTTTTTTTTTGCTAGTAAATACCTTAATTTCTGCTTTATTCCTCCTCTCCTCACTTCCGGGTCCGATCGGCGATGACGTCATTCGGCGATTTGCAGTGTCTGCTGGGATGTATTCTATTCCAGAAATCTCGCAGTAGCTGAGCTGTATTGAGCCGTGCCTGCCCCGCCTCCGCCCCCACGCCTCCTCTCATTGAGTTGTATTGTATGAATGTATTAAGGCCGTTCTCTGCCCCGCCTCCGCCCCGCCTCCTCTCATTGAGTTGTATTGTATGAATGTATGAAGGCCGTTCTCTGCCCCGCCTCCGCCCCGCCTCCTCTCATTGAGTTGTATTGTATGCAATGTATTAAGGCCTCCTCCGCCCCGCATCCCTCGAGGCGGGGCGGAGGCGGGGCAGAGAACGGCCTTAATACATTGCATACAATACAACTCAATGAGAGGAGGCGGGGCGGAGGCGGGGCAGGCACGGCTCAATACAGCTCAGCTACTGCGAGATTTCTGGAATAGAATACATCCCAGCAGACACTGCGAATCGCCGAATGACGTCATCGCCGATCGGACCCGGAAGTGAGGAGAGGAGGAATAAAGCAGAAATTAAGGTATTTACTAGCAAAAAAAAAAAAGTTTCTATTGGTAAAAGCCGTTTTAAAGGGGATTACATAGATCTATGTATTCCAACCTATTAAAAATGGGTGGAACTCCGCTTTAACGTATATCATTCTACTGACAGCACCTTTGCCCTTGCACCACCTTTTGTACCAAGTGGCAGAGCTAACAGAAAAAGAACACAGCTCACGGGGAAGGTGGCAATAAACATCTTGGCCTGTGCAATTTGATTTTTCATTTACAAATTACCACACAAGTGAAACTTTGCAGTATTTTATTTAGCCTCTACTGTACAACAAAATGTTGTAAAAAGAATAAAAACTGCAAGTCAGCTGCAGCAGTGAATTTTACAGCTGTAACAAGGGCAATACAACTTCAACAAATGAAAAATGCGACAACTTCAAAAGGAATAGTGTCCAATAAAAAACTATATGAAGAACAAAAGAGAACGTGCATCACTAGAAAACAAAATGAACATGGCTATTTTTCAAGTATTTTGATAGTGGATGATGAGGATTATTTCCATAATATTTAAATAATATACAGTAGTAATATACAGTAGTATGCTAATTCTATATCAATAATGGGGAACTCTAGGAAGAGTTACTCAGCAATGTTTGGGAAAGCAAGTGTAAGTTACACTTCTATGATCTACTTTTCTGGAAACACTGCTGTAAAATCTCAATTCTCCTGTTCTGCTAGTGCCCTAGTGCGCTGCATTACATCAATAAAAGCATTTAGCTTGGAGCTGAGGTTTAGCTAAAAAAAAAAAAATCCTACATCTTTAGTCAAATCCCTTACCTGTAATGAGGGATGTCCCACCAGAGGTGTAACTAGAACCTTCATGGCCCTGGTGCAATAAATCAAGAAGGGCCCCCTGGCCCCTGACCAGGGCCCTTCCCACTGATCCTAGGGCCCTTTACTCCCAACATGGGACCCTTTATTACAGGCCTGCAGCAGGCCACCTTCCTACCCTCACGGTGGCGGAACACCAGAGCTCAGTCACACGTGCGACCCTGGTAGTTCCGCCACTGGTGTCAGTCGTTTATTTTGGTTTTCTTTTTTTAACCATTTAAAATATTTTTATCCATTTTTTTACAATTATATTTTCATTTTTTTTTTTATTTTACATATTTTTTAGGACCCCTGTTGGGGGCCTTTGGTTAAATATCAGAGGTCTACACAGACTCCTGATGTCTTACTTTTGAGACAGAGAAAGGGACTGAGGACAGATTCATAAGTCCCTTTCTCTGCAGCCTCAGCTGCACAGAATGAATGAACAGGAATAGCTCAGTACAAAGCCTCCCATTCATTCATAAACACTAAGCTCCAGCTATAAATGAACTAAAAAAAAAAAAAAAAAAACAGAGTCAGTGATCGGTACCGATCATGGACTCTATTAATTAAAACAAGGAAAGGGCCTGTAAATTACACATTTACTGGCTCCTTTTTCCCGCTCTCATCCTGAAAGATCATTCTTCAGCAGCCAGCAGGAGGTGGTTAGGGAGAACTCAGCAGTGCTGCGGGGTGGGGGTGGGGGGTCAAGGAAATGACACTAGAGTCCCGGGGCAGAAGGACAGGCATTGGGAGACAGTGAGAGTGGCATGTTGGGGAGCCAATGCCCTCCATTTCCCTCCTGCAGGAGCCAGTAAATTACACATTTACTGGCTTTTTCCCCGCTCTCCATCCTGACAGATCCTCCTGCAGCAGCCAAAAAGAGGTTGTTAGGGAGAACTCAGCAGTGCTGCAGAAGGGGGGTGGGGGTCGAGAATGGACACAAGAGTCCCGGGACAGAAGGACAGGCATAGGGAGGAAGCGAGAGCGGCATGTTGGGGAGTCAATGTCCTCCATTTCCCTCCTGCAGCTGGTGAATGTCTACAAAAGGGAGAGGAGGTTCAGTGGCTGCATGGAGGGATTGGTTCCTTTACATGTCGCCACCTTCGCTGCCCTCCTATCCAGGCATAAAGAGGGTCGCACAGGCCCCCCTGGAGCAGGGAATGCCCTTTTCTCTTACGTTGTGCAGGCAGCTGGATTCAGGAGAAATCTTCACTGCAGGGATGCCTGTTCTCTTCCAGTCTCTGAACTTTTTCCCGCTGCAACAGGCTTGGGTCTTCAGGCAGAACAGCAGTACAGATGGCCCAATGGGGACATGCCAATTCCTTCCTTCTCCTCTACTGAGAAAAGTTCTTTCTTTGAATAAACTGCTTGTAGCAGGATCTGTGAATGGGGGAGAGAATCCTGTGAGGGACATCCCCTATGCACAGATTGTGTTACAGTGTACTGTATGCATTGTATACATAGCTATTAGCCCTGTCCCCATTCTCAAAATCACTGATTTAAAAAAGTTCCCAAGTATGGCAATGGAGTGAGAAAAATGAGAGCCCCAGTAACAAAGAAAAACAAAATCACAAAGGGACTCTGAATGAGTATTTCAGGCTAATAAAGTTAGGTATTTTTGTGTGTAATCTTAGGCAAGAGCTTTAACTTATGTAGTGCTACCCCCTCATTAGCCACTGAGTATAAGGGGACCCGTGTTCAGTTCTGAGCCCTTGTGGGCACCAGGAAGACGCTTCACTGTTTAATCACGGCTTAATCTCCTATCCATACCTCTCAGTGTGTACAAACAAGAGGCAGTGCTGACCAATCAGAATCTGTCAAGCCCGTCCTGTCAGTGCTGCGAGAAGAGAAAGCCAGGAGGATATTAAATCCCCGGACTAGTGAAGTGGTGTCGTGGGACAATGGTACAATGGGGGAGATGGGGAGGGGGTCCAGTGTAAAATCACCTTACATATTTTCTGTAAAGGTGAACTTACATTTTAATATTTTAGAGGTGCTGTCTCTCTTTTTTAGATGAACCCCTGAAAAAGTATGCCATTTATATTGAGAACTTTTTGCAGAGTACAAATCAAAGTATGTGTAGGTGTAAAATCCCCCAATACATGCACTTATTCCCATGTTATATTTCTTAGAAAAGAAACTAAAAGAACTTAGGAAAACCTATTGATCTAGTTAAAAATGTAGTCAGCTGCTAATTTCACACAGTAGGATGACAATGTTGCTTTTGCTGCATTGAAATCCCACACAATGTTTTAAGCCCTGCCGGTCATATGATGGAGGGGGGGGGGGGGGGGTGACATAATCAACCTTATGTAAGGTATGCACTATACAAAAGAGAAAGGAAAGGAGGGGAAGCACTCAAATTTCTACTCCTTATCCAGGCATGATCACCCATTTGGATATTATTAGATAAAATGGAAAATGGCCATATTTGACAATACTCTGATTGTACAATCACAAAGTACAGCCAAGACAGCAATGTAGCCATGTGACAGCCTTGGGCAGGTTTAAGAGAAGGGTTTTTTTCTAAATAGGAACCATAAGATTTAAAGAAGTTTCTGCAATTATCAAGGAAAACACAAAAGTGCCTGCTAGCTCCTCGATCATTATCATTGTTTGCCAAACATTAAAGTTGTTGTAAAGGCAGAAGGTTTGTTTTTTTTTACCTTAAAGCAGCTCTTAAGTCATTTTTTCATCCTTCTATTTATTAAATCTTCTGCCCCTGTTGTTTTAACTTTGGATGGTAAAAATTTTTTTTTTTTCTGCCACTAAATACCTTATACAGCCCACTTCCTCTTTCTTGTCTGGTCATTAGCCTAGGCCAATGCCATCATGTACAGCTCTCTCTCTCACTCTCATGAGAGTTTGCCAGCAAGGGAGGAAGGGTGAGTCATAGGAGGGCCAAGGAAAGCTGCAGAGCTGGAGAGGGCCAGATGAGGGTGCAGATAACAGGAGACTGCAGAGATCCACGATTATTCATCCAGAGAGGAGAAATGTTCAGGCAAGCAGTGGTGTGTGTCTGTGAATATGTGTGTGTATGTATGTGTATATATATATATATATTAGTATCTCACAAAACTGAGCACACCTCTATTATATATTTTTATGTGACAACACTGAAGAAATGACACTTAGCTACACTGTAAAGTTGTAAGTATACAGCTTGTATGACCGTGTAAATTTGCAGTCCCCTCAAAATACCTCACAGCCATTAATGTCTAAACCGCTGGCAACAAAAGTGAGTACACCCCTAAGTACAAATGTCCAAATTGGGCCCAATTAGCCATTTTCCCTGCCTTAGTGTTACAAGGTCTCAGGTGTGAATGGGGAGCAGATGTGTTAAATTTGGTGTTTCGCTCTCACTCTCTCATACTGGTCAATTGAAGTTCAACATGGCACCTCATGGCAAAGAACTCTCTGAGGATCTAAAAAAAAGAATTGTTGCTCTACATGAAGATGGACCAGGCCAGTGATGGCGAACCTTGGCACCCTAGATGTTTTGGAACTACATTTCCCATGATGCTTAACTACATTGCAGAGTGCATGAGCATCATGGGAAATGTAGTTCCAAAACATCTGGGGTGCCAAGGTTCGCCATCACTGGCCTAGGCTATAAGAAAATTGCCGAGACCCTGAAACTGAGCTGCAGCACGGTGGCCAAGACCATACAAGAGTTAACCAGGACAGATTCCACTCAGAACAAGCCTTGCCATGGGCGACCAAAGAAGTTGAATGCACGTGCTCAGGGTCATATCCAGAGGTTGTCTTTGGGAAATAGACATATGGGTGCTGCCAGCATTGCTGCAGAGGTGTATGGGGTGGGGGGTCATCCTGTCAGTGCTCAGACCATATACCGCACACTGCATCAAATTGGTCTGCATGGCTGTCGCCCAGAAGGAAGCCTCTTCTAAAGATGATGCACAAGAGAGCAGCAAACAGTTTGCTGAAGACAAGCAGACTAAGGACATGGATTACTGGAACCATGTCCTGTGGTCTGATGAGACCAAGTAAAAACTTATTTGGTTCAGATGACATCAAGCATGTGTGGCGGCAACCAGGTGAGTACAAAAACAAGTGTGTCTTGCCTACAGTCAAGCATGGTGGTGGGAGTGTCATGGTCTGGCCCAGGGGGATACAGTTTATTGAGGGAACCATGAATGCCAACATGTACTGTGATATACTGAAGCAGAGCATGATCCCCTCCCTTTGGAGACTGGGCCACAGGGCAGTATTCCAACATGATAACGACCCCAAACACACCTCCAAGATGACCACTGCCTTGCCAAAGAACAAAAGAAGATCAATCCTTTGAAATGCATCAGCAAGCAGGGGCCCCTGCGTGGTCCCCCCCAAGATCTGGAAATATTTGATTCCAGGGCTTTTGAGTGGAAAAAATCTTTAACAACCCTACAGTACCCTGATAACAAAACAAAGGTAGAGGCTGAATGCATAGATTAAACTTTTCTTTTTTACAGCTTACTTTTGCATTATTAGTGTGCATCGGGGATTATGTACTGGCTTCAGGGAGCCTGGAGGAACTGGATAATAGTTTAACAAGCAGCTAAAAGGTATCTGCAGGCATCTTTGAGTGTCTGCTGAAAGCGAACAAAGGAAGAACTCCTTTGGAGACTTAAAACACAAAATAAACTGAGAAGTAAATCATACTTCCTATTGCTGAATATGAGAGGAATAAAACACAAGGCACTCTTTATGATTAATTTGATGAATAATAAAAATATATACAGATTAGAGAAGCCGAGAATGGAGTAGGGGTAGTTGGATGTTTAGCAATCATCTGTCACAGCAAGTGTACTTTAACCTCTTAGCGCCGGCGCCTCCTGGCTCTGCAAGTGGTTTATGAAGCCGGGAGGTGGGGCCGGGCTTAAAGCAGAGTTCCAGTTCCCCGAGTCAATTTTGTTTTTTAATACACCGCTGTAATTTGGTCCACTTTATCTGCAACATTTAGATGGTATGTATTGTGTAGTCCATTTTATCTATGCTTAAATAAAGTAAAACTACCTAGATCTCAAAAGCTGGCAGGGTCCATGTCCACTGTGGGCATCTGAAGCCCTCTTGTATCCATTTCTGGGAAACGGTGCAACTGGCTACCCAGAACAAAAAGAACAAAAGAAGATCAATCCTTTGAAATGCATCAGCAAGCAGGGGTCCGTGCGTGGTCCCCCCCAAGATCTGGAAATATTTGATTCCAGGGCTTTCAAGCTGCGGAAGATCTGCTGTTTTAAACATACTTTTATCTCATGTTTGTGACTCGTTTTTTGTCTTTTTATCTTCACTAAATGTATGTGGGGTAATGCACTAGGTTGGAGCACCTTTTTTGCTGTCAATCACAGCCTGTGAGGAGCAAGCGGAGGACGGGGCCAAACTGTGTTGTGTGTGTCAATAGACAAGCAGAGCCTGAATCTTGATCAAGCTCAAACTAGTGCACTGGGCAGGGAGAAGGAGAGTCGGCAGGGGAACCACAGAGGTGGAGGGTAGCCCCTGTTCTGTGCAAAATCATTGCACAGAGTAGGTAAGTACGACATGTTTCTTATTTAAAAAAAAAAAAAAAAAATCTTCTGTCTCTGCCCACAGCTAAAATATTCTGTGTGAAATGACACAGAATATTTAAGAGCAGACTAAAACAGACTGTAATTGATAATACATTCCTTTTTCTCAGTTACCATGCAGCAACCTGTATAGGTCACAACCTACAATATTTATAAAAGCTTCGTACTTTCTCAGCCAAGTGCTTTAACAAAAGGATAATAAACCTATAATCCTCCAGTAATTTCAGATATATTATATCTCCTTGTACTTAGAAAAATAACCTATTAGATATTTCAGACATAAAATAACTTGCATTAATAACATTCCCATTACTTTTGCACATCAAAAAAATGAATTTTCCATAAGGCATTCTCTCTCCTGCAAAGTAAAAAAATAATGAGGATACTTCAACCGGATTATGCTTTATTTGGTAAATGAAAGCAATTAACTTTTCCTAATGTTTCTAAAAGGTATATTGGGCTCGTAGAAAAAAAAAAAAAAATTTTTTTAAGAACATCTTTTCATTTTCTTTATTTCAAGGGAATGCCTATTATTTGCAGCAGATTAAAAAAACAAGGGGCTCTTGTGCATGAATTAAGACAGACGATTTTCCGAAAAGTCATGTCTTTGATTGCCTGCCTTGGTAGGCATGACAACTTCCCAAAGGCAAAATGCTTCTACAAGAACAAATCATGCAAGTTACCACATGGGAAATCAATATTTAATGCATGTGCTTCTACAAGAAAGAGGACTTTCACACATAAATAGCTATCTCGTCTTGTCCAGCTTGGCAAATTCTGTACTTTTCTTTGACGAATGTAAAATTACTTTGACCTGCTTTTAAGATTGAACGGATGAATTATCTGCCTGAATGTGATTGGGAGAGTCACATCTCATCTTGGAAGAAAATGCTGACTTTAAAGAATACAGGCTATGAGTCCGGTTAACTCCCCCTGAAGGAAGTCGCCAAGGGTGACTTTTTCCCAGAAGTGACTATTTCATATTCATTCTGTATTAGAAACTCAAGAGACAATCAAATATTACTTTATAAATGTTAAACCACCCACTTTTTTTCCAAATCATGTTACAATGAAATATGAGTCACTTTGTTTTTCTTTATAGAGGACAAATTATGTTTGGTTAAAACATTCAGTAGTTTGTCAAAGTTTAATACATGGAAAAAAGTCCAGATTCTAAACATAAATTAATATTCATACATTTTGCTTATTATTTATCATTTTATATAAAATGTGATTTATTATAATTGATAAAAACGATGCAGGAAGCCTCACCACATCGTACTGTTACATATGAGGCGCTATCACATTTGTAATAGCTTCCTCATCAATCTGATGAATGCTAGTTATAAGATTTTCCAAAGTACGCGTGTGCTCCCATGTGGTCCCTCACATTTCGGTTTTGATAGACCAATAGAATGGGCTGCAAAACGCGCTGAAAAGTAAAAAAAAGTAGTGTAAGCACTACTTTTGCAAAACGCACTGAGCCAACCCGCATGGCACTGCAGTACCATGCAGTTTGGTGGCCTCAATTGCATTGCAAAATGTGTTTGGGGTACCAATGGGGTGCCGTTAACAATTCATTTGCACTCACATGCGTCTCACAAGGGCAACGTGTTCATGTGCAATGAGGGAAAGGCCCACAGAACACGCCTTTCTCGCACCGTGTTCCAATGTGAACAGGCCCTTAAGCTTAGTTCAAACATATGCGGGTGTGGGAGTGCATGTAAATCATATATGTTCCGGCACCTGCAGGCACCCACAGACAAAATGTGTTGCTGTTTGACAGATGTGCAAGGATGCCAAAGATTCTTAATATCACCCCTTTGCATCTAAAAACATAAAGCGTTATCCTGTGCGTGGAAATGCGCAGAACCGCATGGTGCCAAAGCAACATGTGGTTTCCATGTGGCTGTGGTTTTAGAGAAGGGCCAGGGACTTTTTCTCTGTGTTTCTCGCAGGTAAGGCAGCCTATTCAAATGCAAAGAATGCGCTCACAGAAACGCATACATGTGAACCTAGGCTTAAAGTCGTTATAAAACCTAAACATTTTTTGCCTTAATGTATTCCTTGCATTATAGCAAAGTTCCACCCAAAAGTGGAAGCTCCGCTTATCTGCTTCCTCCCCCCTTCCGATGCCACATTCCGTGTGAGGTCGCTGCGGCATCCTACGTCATTTATGGCCCCATCTCCTTCCCCCCGCTGCCTTCTGGGAGACATACACAGGTCCTAGAAGACAGCAGGACCATTCAGAAAGCGCAGCACGACTCCCGCATGAGCAGTAGGAAACAGTAAGGATGCCGGCGCCTGCACCTGAAGTCGACAGACAGATCAGCTAGGGGAGCCAACATCACAGGCTCCCTGGACAGGTAAGTTCCCTTATATTAAAAGTCAGCAGCTACAGTATATGTAATGTATTTAATACAGGTTGGAACTCCGCTTTAAGGTAAAAAAATGTTTAGGCATCGGCATCCCCCCTCACCCCCCCTTTACTTACGTGAACCCTTATTCAATGCAACGCTGTGTCCTGCAGCTCTTCTCCCCCCCTCACTTTCTGATCTCTTGGTCTTTGCTGAGCTAGTGAAGCCTTTGACTGCTGTCAATTAAAGCCAGTGAGGAGGGGGCAGGGTCAAGCCCCGTTGTCAACAGATGCAGACAGCAAGGCTTGGGAGCAAGCCCACACAAGTTCCCCCGATAGAAAGCAGCTTTCTATGAAGGCATTTAGTGGAGTGGAGGAGCCAAAAGATTTCTGGGGACCCCAGAAGAGGTGGTTTGGTGCCACTCTGTGCGAGAAAGTAACTACCTGTGTATTTTTTTTTTTTTAAGAGCATTTAGAATCACTTTAAAACAATGCATTCCTTGCATTAAGGTAAACAATGTTTAGGCATCGGCATTCCCCCTCACCCCCCCCTTCTATTTACTTACCGAACACTCATTCAATCCAGCGCTGTGCCCATCTGCAGCTCTTCTCTCCTCTCACTTTCTGGTCTCTCAGCCTTTGCTGAGCTAGCAGGAACCATTGGCTTCTGTCAATCAAAGCCAATGAGGAGGGGGCAGGGCCAATTACCGCTGTCTGTGTCAATAGACAGCGGCTTTCTATGGAGGCACTTAGCGGAGGGGTGGAGCCAAAAGCAATGGCGAGGGAACCCCAGAAGAGGAGGTTTGGTGCTGCTCTGTGCGAGCAGGTAAGTATAAACCTGTGTATTATTTTTATTTTTTTAAGAGGTTTTAGAATTACTTTAAACAAGTGATAAATAGGCAACTGGCAAGGAAAAAATTAAATATTTAGTTTATTAGCACATACTGCAGATAGCTTTAACTGGTAAGGAAATCTGCTATCTCTAGGGCTGTCTGCATTCAGGTGCCAACCAGTACTAAATTATAATAAATTCAGAAGTGTTAAATCACCTGCTGTTCCCTTATCTCTCAGAGACTCCAGTGGTGAAATTTCCCCATAGTAGATTTCATCTCCCACTAACCATAATGAAGGTGTCAATCTCTTGCAGCATGACTAACCATTTATATGTTTATCCTACCTGACTGAGAATCCGCTGTGGGAACAGAACACCATCATTCAGCTTTATAATGGGTGCTCAGCTGGATAGAACTGGGAATTCTGGTGGGAATATCTCACGACTGGTATCCAAGACATACAGTATATAAGAAGCCAGTATGCAATTCATCTTTCTAGCATCAAAACAACACAGAAATATTTATTTGAGTGGAAAAAATCTTTAACAACCCTACAGTACCCTGATAACAAAACAAAGGTAGAGGCTGAATGCATAGATTAAACTTTTCTTTTTTACAGCTTACTCTTGCATTATTAGTGTGCATCGGGGATTATGTACTGGCTTCAGGGAGCCTGGAGGAACTGGATAATAGTTTAACAAGCAGCTAAAAGGTATCTGCAGGCATCTTTGAGTGTCTGCTGAAAGCGAACAAAGGAAGAACTCCTTTGGAGACTTAAAACACAAAATAAACTGAGAAGTTAATCATACTTCCTATTGCTGAATATGAGAGGAATAAAACACAAGGCACTCTTTATGATTAATTTGATGAATAATAAAAATATATACAGATTAGAGAAGCCGAGAATGGAGTAGGGGTAGTTGGATGTTTAGCAATCATCTGTCACAGCAAGTGTACTTTA
Organism: Pelophylax lessonae; assembly: GCF_965119305.1. Taxonomy (NCBI): domain Eukaryota; kingdom Metazoa; phylum Chordata; class Amphibia; order Anura; family Ranidae; genus Pelophylax; species Pelophylax lessonae. The sequence continues at coordinate 188,611,816 of NC_138772.1, read as the reverse complement.
ACCTCCTGGCTCTGCAAGTGGTTTATGAAGCCGGGAGGTGGGGCCGGGCTTAAAGCAGAGTTCCAGTTCCCCGAGTCAATTTTGTTTTTTAATACACCGCTGTAATTTGGTCCACTTTATCTGCAACATTTAGATGGTATGTATTGTGTAGTCCATTTCATCTATGCTTAAATAAAATAAAACTACCTAGATCTCAAAAGCTGGCAGGGTCCATGTCCACTGTGGGCATCTGAAGCCCTCTTGTATCCATTTCTGGGAAACGGTGCAACTGGCTACCCAGCATGCACCTCCCAATCTTGCACCTGCACAGTAATGCCACCACGCAGCGTACCTTCCTCCTGACACATTGCCATCGCAGCGGTCTGGAAATAATGCAAGATTTCATCACTAGGCGATTCGCAAGGACTCCTGGGATACGAAACACTGCTATCCCAGGAGCCCTTGCGAATCACCTAGTGACGTAATCGCCTAGGTGGCTGCAGCCGGTAGTGCTGCCGAAAAAAGGAAAAAAAAGGTATTTACTTCCAAAAAAAAAAAAAAGCTGCCATTTGCAAAAGCATTCGCAATGCTTTTACCATATGTTGCAACAATAAAAATGGGTGTAACTCCGCTTTAAGATCCGAAAACTCCCAGCCTTAGGCGACGATAACTGTGCCAAAAGCACACGCTCTCGGCACAGGTGTATTGGCAGCAATTCACACAAATATGCGGCCACTCTGCGCTAATGAACAGGCGCTGAGAGGCTGCATATTTGCGTACGGCCAGAGCTACGGGGTTCATTCACTATAATGAAAAACCCCTTGATCACCCTTTACCCCTTCATGCCCAAGTCTTTCCTGACATTTGTTGCTTACAAGTTAAAATCAGTATTTATTACATTATATATATATTTTTTTAGTAGAGACCCTAGACAGAGAATAAAATGGCGATCATTGCAATATTTTATGTCACATGGTATTTACACAGCGGTCTTTCAAACTCAATTTTTTTTTTTAAGAAATACACTTTCATCAATTAAAAAAAAAAACAGTAAAGTTAGCCCAATTTGTTTCTATAATGTTAAAGATGATATTACGCTGAGTAAATAGATACCTAACATGTCATGCTTAAAAACTGTGCGCGCTTGTGGAATGCATGAGGATGGTGTCCTGGGCGGTAGGCCTAGAGGAAAACACCCCCTTTTCTAAGCCCCCTCTACTGGCTAGCTGGCTCCTGGATCCCTCTGACCTTCCGGAGTGGTCCCCTGTCCTAGGCAGACCACTGGGCAGTTTACAGTAATCACAACACTGCTTTCCTGGAAACGTCCGCCCCAACAACTCTACTTGGTCCTCAGCACACTGGATCCCTTTCTGCAGCCCAGCTCAACCTGTTGTCCTCTAAGCCGACCGCCCAGGACACTGATAGGAGAAGAGACATCCGTCACCCTCCTCCTGGGACTCTGCCATGTGCTCCCCTCAGACTTATATCCCCTCCCAGGATGCCTTGCGGCATATTCTGCCCTCTGGGATAGATACAAGCCCTGGTGTGCTATTGGTCAGGTTTCCTTCACTGTCCAATGAGAGCCCCCATTGGACACAGTGGGGAGACTCCCCAAGCTCAACAGGCACAACTGGGAACACATGACAGCCTAGCTGAACAGTCAAAACCCATCTGATAAGCAGACAAGGGCCCCCTCTATAATTTGCCTAGCACCTACCTGTGAGGGTGCTACAGCGACAAATTATAGTACTTAAAAATCTCCATAGGCAATGCTTTAAAAACTTTAACGGTTACCAGTTTACGTAGAGTTACAGAGAAGGTCTTGTGCTAGAATTATTTCTCTCGCTCAAACGATCACAGCAATAACTCACATGTGTGGTTTGAACTCCGTTTACATATGCAGACTCGACTTAGGTATGTGTTTACTTCTGCACACTAACATGGAGGAATGGGGCACTTTAGAAAAAAATGTCCTATTTATTTTGTTGTTTTTTATTTTTACACTGTCCCTTTAAATGTTTTATTTTTATTTTTGGTCACTTTTATTGCTGTCACAAGGAATGTTGACAGTGACCTCTTTATGGAGGGATCCGGGGTCTAAAAAACCCCAAATCCCTCCTCTACACTTAAAAGCATTCAAAATGCCAAGTTTGGCGGTTTTAAATGTGGCAATTTTTTTAAAATCTGGTACTTTTAAGAATCCAGTAACCGGAAGTCATATCATGACATTGCTTCCAAATTTCTACATCGGAGACCCAATCAAAGCAAAATCCGGCTTTGTTCGGGTCTTTGGCCAACCGGTTGAATGCCAGCTGGTCGCTCGAGTCTCTTGGTGGGACCGGAGACCCAGACGAGCCGTGGAAGGCGGAAGGGGGGGGGGAAATGTCTCCTCCCTCTTCTTGTAATTATAACTGAGTGGCTACTTAGCAAGAAACAAGAAAGCCAAACATCAGCTCTATAAAACGATACCGGGGTGATGCCCATCACCCCAATACAACCGAAGCCGAGGCTGCATATTTGCTTTACGTTAGCGGGAAGGGGTTAAAGATGAACTACAGGTACAAAAAACCTTTGTTTTGATATATTTTTCCATAGTCACAAAGGATATAAATTCACTTTGTGTGCACCAAATATCTTTTTAAACAAAGGTATTACCTTCTACATGTAATAGTGATATCATCACTGTGTTGTATGTAGTCTGTGCAGAGGGAAGAGTTGTAGGAGGGACCCAGCAGGTCCTCACATTACAGGCTGTCAACAGAAAACTGATAGCAGATATAAGAGCAGATATTAGACCAGCCAGCCTGCACAAGAAGAGAAATTAGCAGTGACCAGTCTGTATTATAGGAAGCTACTAGAGGCGCACAACATGGACATTTTAGGGCCAAAACCGAAAATGCAGGATGCACTTGGCCAAAAACGACAATATGAAAAAAAAAAAAAGGAACATTCATTTATTGTCGGCCATTATTGGCACTTCTAACGCCAGAAAAGCTCAATAAAAATGTATCCCTTTAAATTCTATGTATGTCCTTACATAAAAAAATAATTACGTTAAAAAACTGCACCCCCCTGTTGAAATGCATTGAAATCGCAGCAAGAATGCAACAATAACGCACCATTGTTACATCTTTGATGCAGTTTTTGAGTCGCATGACTGTATCAGTTGTGGATTTTTTACAGATGTTCCCATACATGTGTAATAATCTCTCTCACCCACAGGTGGTTTTAAAATGGCTGCTGCATATTTAATGAGCTATGTGGTTGTGGGGGATGTGCAGCCATGTGTTGCTGCAAAGTGACCTAGGAGTGGTCAAAAGATATGACCACATCCTGTGGGTAGTCTTTTTGTGTACAGGACTATAAAAGGAGTAAATTGCATGAGAAAAGTCCCTTTTCCCACACCCTCTCTGCTCTGGAGGGACACACAGAAAACATCCATGATGCAGCCTTGTTTGTTCGTTTGTAGTTGGAGAAACATGCGGCCAAGACCTTTGTCCTGTTGCTACAGAGATCAATTGGAAGCTGCTGAATCCACCACTAGAGCTAAATATTTATTCAATATTCTTGGGACAAGGGTTGTATGTTTAAGGTGTATTTGTTCATGGTAATTTTTATGTGTAAGGAAGCTTTATGTATTATGATGTCCAGTAATGGTAACTTTTAAGATGTGTAAGGAAGCTTTGTGTTTATGATGTCCAGTAAAGTTTTGTTTCATGCTTTTTTATCAATCACGAGATATGTCAGTGGCTGTCCAGTATACCAGAATTATAAATTTTGTTGTTATTCACCCTTTGATACACATGTATAAAAAACAAACCATAAGTACAGTAAAACTAGTAAAATTGCAGTAAAATCGTGATAAAAGCATGGTAAAATCGCCGCTATATCTCTGCAAAATCACGTGCGTTTTCACTCATTATTGCCACCATTTTCTCTGTCTATAACGCCATTTTCTGCCGATATGTTTCCGGCAACGATATTTTGGTGCATCTCTAGAAGCTACTGCACCAAGGGCAAAGTTTCACACTGGATTGCTGCACACATGTTGAAGAAATACACAAAGGACACCAAGATTCATGTAAGAATACACATGGATTCATATATTTTCTCATCACTAAGTACAGCTTTAACCATTTTAGCCCTAGCCGCTGCATATGTACGGCGGCAGTCTGGCTCTCCCAGGCAAAGTCCCGTACATGTACGGCGCTCGCCTGGGAGGAGCTAGGGGGCGATCGCCCTTCACTGGAGGTGTGCTGCCGCCCCCCACTCGTCAAACACAGCCGTCCGTACTTCTCCTCTTCTACTTGATCACAGATGTCATATGATCCTGCTATATAGAATCGCATGTCTCTGTGATGACTTCACAAGCCACGCCCCCCACAGTTGGAATCACGCCCCTAGGGTCCCATTTAACCCCTTAATCACCAATACTGTTAACCCCCTCCCTGCCAGTGTCATTTTTACAGTAACAGTGCATATATTTAGCACTGATTACTGTAGTAATGTCACTGGTACCCCCATAAGTGTCAACAATTTCAGTTAGGGGTCCTATCTGTCTGCCGCAATGTCGCAGTCCCGCAAAAAATCACAGATGGACACCATTACTAGTAAAAAAAAAAAAACCAATAAAAATGACATAAATCTTTCCCGTAGTTAGTAAACGCAATAACTTTTGCGTAAACCAATGAAAATACGCTTATTGTGATTTTTTTTACCAAAAATATGTAGCAGAAAAAAATTGGCCTAAAATGTTAAAAAATTTTGATGTTTACATTTTTTTTTTTTGAATTTTATATAAAAGAATGTGAAAAATATTGTTTTTTTTTTTTTTTCAAAATTGTCGCATTTTTTTGTTTGTAGCACAAAAAGTAGAAATCCCACAGGTGATCAAATACCTCCAAAAGAAAGCTCTATTTGTGGAAAAAAAAGGACGTCAATTTTGTTTGGGTACAGCATCGCATGACCACGCAATTGTCCGTTAAAGTCACGCAGTACCAAATCGCAAAATAGGGCCTGGTCATTGAGCAGCCAAATCCTCCGGTCTGAAAGTGGTTAAGTGCAGCTGTTCTCCTGTCCTACTAAGGTAGGTAAGTAGCTAGGGTAGGGCATTTTAGTGTGCTAAGTTCAAGTAGAGATAAAGTCAAAATTGTTTAAGATACATATATAGTAATGAGAGATTAGAACCTCTGCAAGGTTTTTATGTTGCTGGCTATGTCCCCATTAGAGAGATTTCCCTTCACTTCTTGTCCAGTAGACTTAATGAGAAATTAGAAGCTGTCTTTTCAATGTGTGGGAGGCCTTCTATTAGACATGGGTAAAATTGGCCCGGTAAGCCGTATTCTTACAGCCCCCCCTGAAAACCTAACAAGGCAGCTGGACAGTGTGGTATACATGGTGTGTTAATGGCAAATTTACATTGGCTTGCCAAGTTTTGCCTATCAAATTCACCCATTTAAGTCAATAGGACCATCAGGCAAATGCTTGGCTTGCAGCTGCAGCACATTAGTTCTAATCAAAATTGCTCTTCTGCAAAAAAAAAAAAGAAAAGCAGTTTTACGGTATCTATCTCCTGAATTCCTGGAATCCGATGGTCTACCATCCTCTGAGAAGCAATCCACACTGTCATTTTGGTTTACCCTCACTTTCATTTCCGGAGACATTGATGAGCAAGACGATTAGCGAGGGTGAACCTCCCTAATGGGACACAGATAATAGCAATAAAAACATGACAGTGGTCCTAGCTCCGCACCACTAACCAACACTAACACCATTATTTAATTTATTAAAAAAAGTTTTGCCTTTGGTTATACTTCCACGAGAGCTGGGGAGGGCTTATTACTTTTATTTTTAGCAAAAGTACAGTTGTACTGCAAAGTAAGCCTGTGGAGATCTTGAAGTGGTATTTAACCCAAAAGTAAACATTTACTATATTGCAGCTTACCAATTCTTAGATTTGGTGGCTGTATTAGTTTTCCTTGTTAGGCTTTCTTTAATTAATTATACTTTGCTGCTTTTCAACAGAACACGTTGTCCTGCAGATGAAGCAGTTACAGTGTGGAGACAAACCATATACTACTGACAGGGGTGCTTGTAATGATCAGCTTTGGATTAAATGTGTTAGTTTATCTAAATATGCTAGTCCATCCAACACTACTCTACCACTAGACCAGTATTTCTCAACCTTTTTCCAGGCGGGGCGCCCTTGAAAAGTATTTTCATTCTTGAGGCACCCCTGTCCAAGGCTTGGTTCACGTTACTATATGTCTCGGAACAAATGCAAAATCGCACTCGTTCCTGGCACACAGACAAATGCTCTGCTCTTTAGGGGTGCCATTCATTTTTAATGGTACCCCACACATTGGAAAACATGGGGTGCTTTGGTGAAGCAATTAAAAAAAAAAAAAGGGTCAGGGACTTTTTTCCCTGTATTTCTGCGGGTAGAGAAGCCCATTGAAATGAATAGGCTGCCCTACACACAGCACGCAGCCAAACAGATGTTAACCAAGGGCTTGTTCACATGTCAGGTTGGAGAGGACAAAATCACATGGTTACGCTGTTTTTACCACCCCCAACTTATCCCCCTTTTGCTGCAGAAGCAACAGCTGGCACATGCTGTGGCTGCAGCTGGAGAAATACCCAGGGTAAATGGGGCTGCACTGCAACTACCCCGCAACTGTGTGCATTGCATGGTTGCGGTGTAGTGATGCTGCATTTACAGGCTTAAAACAGGTGGTGAGGAGGCAACACATTGCCTCTTTACCGCCCGTCAAATGCCTCTGAAAAGCGATCTGAGCATGGAGCTAGGGGGGTCAGGATTAAAAGTAACATACATACATACAGTATCTCACAAAAGTGAGTACACCCCTCAACGTTTTTGTAAATATTTTATTATATCTTTTCATGTGACAACACTTAGTGAGCGTACAGCTTGTATAACAGTGTCAATTTGTTGTCCCCTTAAAATAACCCCACACACAGCCAATAATGTCTAAACCGTTGGCAACAAAAGTGAAAACACCCCCAAGTGAAAATGTCCAAATTAGGCCCAATTAGCCATTTTTCCTCCCCAGTTTCATGTGACTTGTTAGTGATACAAGGTCTCTGGTGTATGGGGAGCAGGTGTGTAAATTTGGTGTTATCGCTCTCACTCTCTCATACTCGTCACTGGAAGTTCAACATGGCACCTCATGCTAAAGATCTCTAGGAGGATCTGAAAAAAAAGGATTGTTGCTATACATAAAGATGGCCTAGGCTAAAAGAAGATTGCCAAGATCCTGAAACTGAGCTGCAGCACAGTGGCCAAGACCATACAGCGGTTTAACAGGACAGGTTCCACTCAGAACAGGCCTCACCATGGTTGACCAAAGAAGTTGAGAGCACATGCTCAGCATCATATCCAGAGGTTGTCTTTGGCAAATAGACGTATGAGTGCTGCCAGATTGCTGCAGAGGTTGAAGGGGCGGGGGATCAGCCTGTCAGTGCTCAGACCGTACGTCGCAAACTGCATCTAAGTGGTCTGCATGGCTGTCATCCCAGAAGGAAGCCTCTTCTAAAGATGATGCACAAGAAAGCCTGCAACAGTTTACTGAAGACAAGCAGACTAAGGACATGGATTACTGGAACCATGTCTTGTGGTCTGATGATACCAAGATAAACTTATTTGGTTCAGATGGTGTCAAGCGTGTGTGGAGGCAACCAGGTGAGGAGTACAAAGACAAGTGTGTCTTGTCTACAGTCAAGCATGGTGGTGGGGGTGTCATGGTCTGGGGCTGCATGAGTGCTGCCGGCCCATGGGAGCTACAGTTCATTGAGGGAACCATGAATGCCAACATGTACTGTGACATAGTGAAGCAGGGCATGGTCGCCTCTCTTCGGAGACTGGGCCGCAGGGCAGTATTTAAAAATCATACCGACCCAAACAAACCTACAAGACGACCACTGCCTTGCTAAAGAAGTTAGGGGGAAAGGTGATGGACTGGCCAAGCATGTCTCCAGGCCTAAACCCTATTGAGCATCTGTGGGGTATCCTCAAAGGGAAGGTAGAGGAGCGCAAGGTCTCTAACATCCACCAGCTCTGTGATGTCGTCATGGAGGAGTGGAAAAAGACTCCAGTGGCAGCCTGTGAAGCTCTGGTGAACCCCATGCCCAAGAGGATAGACAGTGCTGGAAAATAATGGTGGCCACACAAAATATTAACACATTGGGGCAAATTTGGACATTTTCACATACTGTACATATACACACACAAACAATCAGGCACAAACAGATACATGCACGCACACACACACGCACACAAACACATGTATATATGCACACATACAGACACGTGTACACACACACATATACAAACACATGTACAAATACAGACACACATGTACACATACACACACAAGTACACACATAAAGACACATATGTAAACACACACGTACACTAATACAGACACATGTACACACAGACACTCACTTGTACACACACAAACACACACACACGTGTACACACAGACACAAGTACACACATACATGTAGAAGCTCTGGTGAATTCCATGCCCAAGAGGGTTAAGGCAGTGCTGGAAAATAATGGTGGCCACACAAAATATTGACACTTTGGGTCCAATTTGGACATTTTCATTTAGGGGTGTATTCACTTTTGTTGCCAGCGGTTAAGACGTTAATGGCTGTGTGTTGAGTTATTTTGAGGGAACAGCAAATTTACACTGTTATACAAGCTGTACACTTACCAATTTACATTGAAGCAAAGTGATATTTCTTCAGTGTTGTCACATGAAAAGGTATAATAAAATATTTACAAAAATGTGAAGGGTGTACTCACTTTTGTGAGATACTGTATATACACACACACACACACGCACGTATAAAGCCCTTTTAAAACATTTTAGCGCAGTGCCTTTGTACAGTTCGGCAGGGGATCAGGGGATCAGGCTCATCTGACAGCCCTTCTCTCCCATGATCCCGCGGCACACCTGAGGACCTCTCGCGGCACACTTGTTGAGAAAGGCTACACTAGACTGATAATGCTGCTGTCCAAAGATGCCCCCTGTTCTCCTTAATCCAGAGTGGGGGCATTCTACTACAGGAAATGGGTTACTGACCAGATCAACAGGTGAAAACAGAAGGGAAAAAAGTCTAAATGTAATACAATTTTGGTTTTGGGTCTAATACCGCTTTAATGTGTATAAGATATTTGCACATTTTTAAAGTGTCCTAAATACCCAGATCGGAGTGCTCAACTTGCAAATCACAACCAGAACATGGAAGGTATACATGAAAAGCAGTATACCCAATATGCAGAAACCAACTAAATCCATCATAAATCCCCCGCTAGAAAAAGACAGATATTTTGAATTAACTAATGTAACCACTAAAACAATAAGCTCTCAAAAACAATAGAACAGGAAAATGAAATGCAACTGATTGCTATAGTTCTATATGACACATTGCCTCACCAGAAAGAAATTCTTACCTGACGGTTGGAGACACTTGAGAGGGGTAAACTCTCTTTCCATTCTTCGGTTAATAATTTCACCTGGCGATAGATACATGTATTAATAATGTGTTTTAATTACAAACCATGAGTTTTTCTTTTTTACAGTATAGCTTTAAAGAGGTTATCTCACTTGATTATTGCTTGGCCAGGATGTGTGGAATAATAAAATGAATCTTATACTGAAGCCTTTGCTCTATGATAACTTTGTGACATTCTGGTTGCAGCTATTCAATTTGCTTAGCGGTGCTATTTTTCACACACTCAACTCTGTGAAAATGGAATTTGAAGCTACATATCTGTTCTATCTAGAGTTGTAAATGAGCTCTCACCCCAGACGATGAATGTCCAGCAGAGAACTGAGATCACCTTCAGAAAGATCACATCCTATGCCTTCAGCAGTAACATAACTACAGTTCTAGTGCATTACATAGTTCACACTCATCTAAATACATAGTTATGTCTGTCTTCAATCCCTTTTCATCATTTATTTCAGATTTTATACTATTAAATCATAATAATATTCCCATCTGAATAAAGCTATTCTTGTCAATCATTTTGTACAGTTCTCTTGCTATATAGAAGTACACCTTCCACTTCTGAAAGCTTGTAAGATGTCTGCAGCAATCAAATGCAGGGCACCCATCCCAAACTGCTGTATAAAGTCTCAAATGCTCATTTTCACTTTTTGACTAAAATGCTCATTTTTACTTTTCTGAGTAGTGTAAAGAGCTTGTGTACCTTCCATACTTTCCTACTGCCTATTAGAGTCACCTATCTTGGTGGTATGCCACTTGGAAGACGTGAAAGGCTGATCAGCTCTTGAGGCTAGTTAAGGGTGTTTACACCCACTTTCATAGTCATCTACAGTAACTTGTAACACCTTACTCCTTTAGTGTTGTCATATGCAATTATCATCACTTTCTGGTAATGTTGAGAGTTGGCCCACCCCACCAGTCTCCCATCGCTTCCGATTGGCACACCACCAAAATAGGCATTCTAATGGTCATTAGGATAATATGGAAGAAGATTGCTGCACCAACTTGAAGGTTTTGTATCTGTATTTGATTTCTGTAGGTATTTTACAAGCTCTCAGCTATGCCAGAAACACTTTAAGATGCAGAACTTTAAACAAGTCAACAACGTTATACATATATTACTAAGGCTCCATGTACACGGGACGTTAGAAAAAACGTCCTGCAAAGCTATTTCTGAAGCCGGGAAAAAGCAGCTGTTAAACGTGCTTTCAGTAGCTTTTTCCATTTGCGTTATTGCACGTTTGGCCACGTTGCTTTTAGCAGCGTTTTTCTGCCTCCATTCAAAATCAATGGTTCCCTATGGGAGCCTATTGATTTGAATGGAAATCGCACCGCAAGTCGGATCCGACTTGCGGCGCGACCTGCACTGTGAGAATCTTGAGGGGGAACTCCACGCCAAAAATGGGAAAAAAACTGCGTGGGGGTCCCCCCTAGGTTCCAAACCAGGCCCGGTATGGAATTTGAGGGTAGCCCCACGCCGAAAAAATGGCATGGGGTCCCCCCAAAATCCATACCAGACCCTTATCCGAGCATGCAGCCCAGCAGGCCAGGAAAGGGGAGGGGACGAGCGAGCGGCCCCACCCCCCCTGGACCACACCAGGCCACATGCCCTCAACATGGGGGGGTGTTGGTGCTTTGGGGCAGGGGGAGCTCTGCACCCCCCACCTCAAAGCACCTTGCCCCCATGTTGATGAGGACAAGGGCCTCATCCCCACAACCCTGGCCGGTGGTTGTGGGGGTCTGCGGGCAGGGGGCTCATCGGAATCTGGAAGCCCCCTTTAACAAGGGGGCCCCCCAGATCCCGGACCCCCTCCCTATGTGAATGGGTATGGGGTACACTGTACCCCTACTCATTCACCACATAAAAGGCAGTGTATGGAAATAACGACAGGAGACGTTTTGGAAAGTTTATTAAAAATCTTCAACCGGCTCTTCTTGTCTTCTCCTCTCCGGGGGTCTTCTGCTCTTTTGCTGTCCGCTCCACTCCGGGGTCTTCTGCTCTTTTGCTGTCCGCCCTTCTGCTGTCCTCTCTTCTTTTCTTCTCCTCTCCGGTCTTCTGCTCTTTTGCTGTCGGCTCTTCTTCTTCCTCCGGTCCTCCGACGACGTCTCCGGTGATAATGCCGGTCTCCGGTCTTTGCAGCTTATATAGCCATTAGGGGCGTGGCCCCTGATGACGTCATCGGGAGGCCCCGCCCCCTCACGTCACAGATGACGTCATCTGTGACATGAGGGGGCGGGGCCTCCCGATGACGTCATCAGACGTCATACACACCAAATGTGATATCATCTGTACACAAGGATCTCACTTTTGCGCATCCAATTCTCCTACATGTAATAACAGAAACATTACTAACTTCTTTACAGCTAGTGCCCCGAATAAAAAGAAAGGCACTCTGATAGCAATCAAGAACTCTATCTCTTTTTAACTGCACTTGTGTTAAAGACCCAGAAGGATGCTACCTTATAGTGGTAAGAACCATCAACAACTCCCCTTAAACCATTTTATCAGTTTATGCTCCCAATGTCCACCAACTAAGATTCCTCCGCAAACAAGTTCTTGCTATTCAACAAGGTGTAGTCGTGTGGTGTGGCAATTTCAACATCACCCCTAACTCCCACATTGACTCCACATATCTCCCTAAGTGATGCAAACCTGCTTTAAACCAATTGATATTGAACCTGCGTTTGTACTATGTATGGCGATGTCAGCACGCGGAAGAATGTGATTAGACATTTTTTTCATCTTGTCACAACATGTACTCCCACATTGACCTCTTTCTGCTGGACCAGTGGACCTTTCAAAAGGTTTCATCCTTATCCATCCTTCCTACCTCCTGGTCGGACCATTCCCCAGTTTTCATCACAATCCAGGATAACCCCAAAACTTCCCCAGCCTTTCTTTGGAGAATGAACACCCACAACTTACAATCCACACTCACCATTCAGACTTATTACGCACTAATGTGGAAGACTTTTTTGCATGTAATACAGGTTCAGTAAAAAAACCCTCACACAGTATGCGCAGCACGCAAATCTTTTGTGCAAGGTCTCTTCATACAACTGGGGGCTCGGGACAAAAGGCAGAGGAGGCAGTGCATTGACAAGATATTAGCTGAAATTCAGACCATCGACTCCGTCAATAAACAGCGCCCTACAATAGAGAATCCAAGATTCTTAAATTGAGACTTGAACGCTCACTTCTTATAAAAATCTTTTTTGATAAAACCCAAAAGCGTCTTAAAATGCAATCATATGCTTGCAATAATAAACCAGGGAAAATATTGGCGCATCAGATTAAGGGGCACCACACTAAAACTCATATCTCTTTCCATCTACTACCCTGCCTCTAAACAAAAATTAACCACAAGCTATAGCAAATGCATTTATTGTGTGTTCTACAACAATCTATATAACCTTAAAGATGACAAATCTATAATCCAACCAGATGCCTCTATTCTGGCATTTTTTTCTGATTCTGTTCAGCTTCCTAAACTAACTGACGCCCAACTAGCTACCCTTAAGGCTCCATTCACAACATTAGAAATAGGAAAATCCATTGATTCACTACCTAACAAAGCCCCCAGACCTGATGGTTTCATAGGGGAATATTACAAACAATATAGAGATCTGCTTATTAAAGCAGAGTTCCAACCAAAAGTGGAACTTCCGCTTTAGGTAGTCCTAACCCCCTGACATGCCCCATTTGGCATGTCATTTTTTTTTTGGGGGGGGGAAGGTACCGTGGCGCCCTGAGCGGAAGTTCTCCTCTCCCCCTCCCTTCCTGCAATCTTCTGGGACATGTCCGAGGTCCCAGAAGATTGCCGGCCAATCAAGACGCGCAGCGCAACTCGTGCATGCGCAGTGCATACCCGGCTGTGAAGCCGCAAACTGTCACAGCCGGGTGCCCACACCAGTGATGCCGGCGCCGAGACCAGAGGGAGAGGATCGAGGCTTCGGGCGGCCGCATCGCTGGACCGTGGGACAGGTGAGCGTGTGCTTATTAAAATTCAGCAGCTACATTTTTTGTAGCTGCTGACTTTTAATAAACACAGAAAAGGCTGGAACTCTGCTTTAAGCATATTTCTCCTATGTTCAATGCTGCTGCCTCATCAGCCTCATCCCTTCAGGAAATGCTCAACGCCTTAGTCATCCCCCTGCTGAAGCCAAGTAAGGAACCTACTACCCCCAAAACATCCGCCCAGTTTTCCTCCTTAACCATGATACTTAATTGTATGCTAAAGCAAAAGCCAAAGGATTATTCGATTTACTTCCAAACCTGATTCATCCTGATCAATCAGGATTTAAAAAAGGACGCCAAACCTCTGACGCCACCCGCAGGATGATAAACATTATCCATCATGCCGAATACCATGGAGTGCCTTCTCTGCTTCTATCTTTAGATGCAGAGAAGGCATTCAACAGAGTCCATTGGTGTTACTTAGACCAGACGCTGTGAAAATTTGGTTTCCAGGGCTATATCCTATCAGCGCTATTAGCACTTTACTCTTGTCCCTCAGCCCAAGTTTATTGCTCCTCCCGGTCCTGCCCCCGCACCAGTGTCACTTGATCTGATTGATAGCAGTGGGAGCCAATGGCTACCGCTGCTATCAATCTATTCAATAAAGGGCCTGGGACAGCGGCTGGAGCTGCTGGGCTCGTGCTCGTTGCTGGAAAGACCGGGTTTAGGTAAGAAAAAGGGGGGGGGGGGTCTGGGGGACAGCTGAAGCAGAAAAGGTTTTTCACCTTAATGCATAGAATGCATTAGGGTGAAAAACTATAAGAGCTTACAGCTCCTTTAACCCCTTGGGAGTATCTCAGCAAAATCATAATTCCTATTGCAGAGGATGCCCAAAATTTTACTTGCATCTTAGTGCAGATCTCTGGGTAAAATCAGTTTGTAGGAAGTGGCATTTCTGGGGAAGTTTTGTACACCCACCATGTACAGAAGGCCACCAGATTGCCATATTGCATTTTACAGAAAATTACAGAGCTGCAGATTGAAAAGGAAAGGTCATTTTTAATAACATTATTAAACAATCTGGCTTGTGTAGAAATGCATATGCTATATTATTATTATTTATTTTATATACTTTTTTGAAAAAGTGGAATTACCCTTTAAATGAAAGTGGAATTACCCTTTAAATACAGGAATTTGTCCCTCTCTTCTGTACTGCAGTGTAATACCTGATTAAATCAGACCTTTATGAGGTATCAATGAAAATGACATTATCAGTTCCATATATCCCAGTGTTCTTGAGTCTCAGTGTCATATCTGTCATTTAGATGTACATCTTTATGGCTTGTGTGACTTGTCAAAAATATCAACTAAATTGTTTCCAACATTCAATTCAATCTGAATTATAGTTCTAGGAAGTCTCTGTGGACATTGATGACAGTGTAATTAGCACTTCACATACTTTACTGAGAGGCAAAAATAATTTTTAATTATTTTATTAGATTTAACATTTTGCATTAACCAAGGACTCCACATATGCGGTAGTGAATCTACAGCTCTAAACGTTACCTCCAACCCCAACCTTTTCGTGTTTTGGATAGAGTGCAGAAGGCGTAAAACCTCTGTCAGGTTTTACTGCTCTCTATTTCAGCTCACATCATGGGCATCAGCTCAGGAAGTGAGGGGAAATCTTCTTAGTACACACGATCAGAAAATCGGAAAAGACAAAAATTGATCGTACGATAATCTGATCATTCGTACACAGCTTTCAAGAGTGGATTATGAAATTTCATACAACTATATCCGAAGGTACAAACCCAAAAGGTTACTCAGATAATTGCAGAGCAAGCGATGATCGTTTATTCAGTATGGCATTTGTTCGAAAAAAAAACAGAAGACCAAGACGCATGCTCGGAAATGAAAGTATACATTACAATACAACACATTTCATCACTTCCGAAGTTGCATTCTGTCCTATTCATAACTTTAGTAATTCTCATCGTAAGTATAAGGCTTTAGTCAGCAATAAAAACCAGGCAGAGGTTCCACTCTAACTTCTCTCCATGCCATCATAAACTAAGAAAAATGTTTTGGCTTGATTATACGGTTACAGTGAGGTCACTGTCTTTGTACTTTATATTCTTTTAGTGATAAATATCAGCTTAAAGTATATGTAAACTCTAACAATGAATGTCTCCTATATGACTGTAAGGCTATGCGTTTTGCAGCAACACACTACAGTGCATTTAACATGATTTCTTATGGGTCACGTTCACATCTGTGCATTGTCAAACGAAGCATTCTTTGAAAAGGGTGAGGGACGTTTTTGCCTGCAGCGGGTTACGTTTTTGGTTCCATAGACTTAGAAGGAAATGCAGCAGAAATGCATTAAAAAACCTCATCAGTACCCATCAGTGCAGCCTAATCAGGACACGTCAGAGAGGGAGGAAAAAAATACTTATTTACTAAATTTTAAAACAAAAACTAATAAAATAATAAAAACTGTTTTCTCAAAATCTTTTTGAAAAAAGTATTTTTTCATTTGTTTAGCAAAAAATAAAAACCTCAGTGGTGATTAAATACTAGGGATCAACCGATTATCGGCAAAGCCGATATGCACTTTTCCCGATATATCGGAATTGGGCCCCCGGAGGTTACCCATATTGCCAATATTTCGGGAAAGTACTTGTATGGGAGTGATGCCTGCAGCTAGAGGCATCACCCCGGTACCGGTGTCCATAGCCGACGGTCGACTGTCTTGTAATGACTACCAATGCGGCTGAGAAGTTGCTCGGCTGTCATTACAAGGAGCGGGTCCCACCGGGAGACCCGGGCAACCAGCCTGCACGGCCACTGAAGACCCGATCAAAGCCGCATATGGCTCTGATCGGGTCTCCATGAGTGACATCACTTCCGGGGACTGTCTGGCGCCAGATTTAAAAAAATGACAGCATTCAAACCAGTCAAACTTTGCGTTTTGAATGCTTTTAAGTGCAGAGGAGGGGTTTGGGGTCTTTTAGACCCCCAGATCCCTCCACAAAAGTACCTGCAAAAAACAAAATAGTATTTTTTTTTAAATGTACAAAAACATCGGCCCATATCAGCTGATACCAAAATATCGGTATTGGCAACGAAAAACCGATATCAGTCGATCACTATTAAATACCACCAAAACAAAGCTCTATCTCTCGGAACAAATTATAAAAATTTTGTTTGGGTAAAGTGTTGCATGACCACACAATTGTCATTCAAAGTGTGACAGCACTGAAAACTGAAAATTGGCTTGAGCAGGAAGGGGGTGAAAACACCCAGTAGGTAAGTGGTCAAAGGATAAGTTCACCATTCTGAACATGTTACACCTATATTTAGGGTGTAACATGTTCAGCATCAGCCTGCTCTCCCCCTATGCCCCCCCCCCCTTTGGGGCAGCGAATCTGGGGATCTTCTTCCGGTACTCGTTGCCACAATTCAAAGAGATAACTTCTAAACTATAGGTACTGTAAATATCTCCTAAGCTTGCACTGTTTGGAAATATTTACTATATATACCGCCAATGACGTAATCGGTGCATGTGCTTCCTTCAGAGCCCTGTGCCGTGACCATCAGCACCCCCTGCCGCATTTGAGGGAGTGACGTCATCGGCGCTTTAGCCATCACAGCGTCAGAGCCTGCGAACCCGGAAGAAAAACCAGGGAAAATGTCAACCATCTCAGCGGTTAGACAATTTTGGCATTATGGGGAACAATAGTGCCCCATTGTTGGTATCATTGGGAGGAATAGTGCCCCATCGTTGATGTCATTGGGAGGAATGGTGCCCCATCGATAATGTCAGTGGGAGGAATAGTGCCCCATCGATGATGTCAGTGGGAGGAATAGTGCCCCATCAATGGTGTCAGTGGGAGGAATGGTGCCCCCTTGTTGGTGGCAGTGGGAGAAATGGTGCCCCATTGTTGGTGGCAGTGGGAGAAATGGTGCCCCATTGTTGGTGGCAGTGGGAGAAATGGTGCCCCATTGTTGGTGGCAGTGGGAGAAATGGTGCCCCATTGTTGGTGGCAGTGGGAGAAATGGTGCCCCATTGTTGGTGGCAGTGGGAGAAATGGTGCCCCATTGTTGGTGGCTGTGGGAGAAATGGTGCCCCTTTGTTGGTGGCTGTGGGAGAAATGGTGCCCCATTGTTGGTGGCAGTGGGAGAAATGGTGCCATATTGTTGGTGGCAGTGGGAGAAATGGTGCCCCATTGTTGGTGGCAGTGGGAGAAATGGTGCCCCATTGTTGGTGGCAGTAGGAAAAATGGTGCCCCAT
Source organism: Pelophylax lessonae (assembly GCF_965119305.1). Classification (NCBI taxonomy): domain Eukaryota; kingdom Metazoa; phylum Chordata; class Amphibia; order Anura; family Ranidae; genus Pelophylax; species Pelophylax lessonae. The sequence continues at coordinate 188,594,039 of NC_138772.1, read as the reverse complement.
TGTTGGTGGCAGTGGGAGAAATGGTGCCCCATTGTTGGTGGCAGTGGGAGAAATGGTGCCCCATTGTTGGTGGCAGTGGGAGAAATGGTGCCCCATTGTTGGTGGCAGTGGGAGAAATGGTGTTCCATTGTTGGTGGCAGTGGGAGAAATGGTGCCCCATTGTTGGTGTCAGTGAGAGAAATGGTGCCCCATTGTTGGTGTCAGTGGGAGAAATGGTGCCCCATTGTTGGTGTCAGTGGGAGAAATGGTGCCCCATTGTTGGTGTCAGTGGGAGAAATGGTGCCCTATTGTTGGTGTCAGTGGGAGAAATGGTGCCCTATTGTTGGTATCAGTGGGAGAAATGGTGCCCCATTGTTGGTATCAGTGGGAGAAATGGTGCCCCATTGCTGGTGTCAGTGGGAAAAATGGTGCCCCATTGTAAACACTGCCACATTTGGTATTATGGGGAACAATAGTGCCTTATTGTTGGTATCATTGGGAGAAATAGTGCCCCATCGTTGATGTCACTGGGAGAAATGGTGCCCCATTGTTGGTATCTGTGGGAGAAATGGTGCCCCGTTTTCGGTATCTGTGGGAGAAATGGTGCCCCATTGTTGGTGTCAGTGGGAGAAATGGTGCCCCATTGTTGGTGTCAGTGGGAGAAATGGTGCCCCATTGTTGGTGTCATTGGGAGGAATGGTGCCCCATTGTTGGTGGCAGTGGGAGAAATGGTGCCCCATTGTTGATGGCCTTGGGAGAAATGGTGCCCCATTGTTGGTATCTGTGGGAGAAATGGTGCCCCATTTTTGGTATCTGTGGGAGAAATGGTGCCCCATTGTTGGTGTCAGTGGGAGAAATGGTGCCCCATTGTTGGTGTCAGTGGGAGAAATGGTGCCCCATTGTTGGTGTCAGTGGGAGAAATGGTGCCCTTTTGTTGGTGTCAGTGGGAAAAATAATGCCCCATTGTTGGTGTCAGTGGGAGAAATGGTGCCCCATTGTTGGTGTCAGTGAAAGAAATGGTGCCCTATTGTTGGTGTCAGTGGGAAAAATAATGCCCCATTGTTGGTGTCAGTGGGAGAAATGGTGCCCCATTGTTGGTGTCATGTGACTGAATAGGGTCTCGTATCAGTGGGAGGAATAGTGCCCCAAGGGCTAGATAAAGGCAAGCAAAGGGCCACATCTGGCCCCCGGGACACATTTTTGAGACCACTGGTATAAAGTAACTGATTTGCACAACTGTCACAGTTGAATATCAACGCAAGAGGAAGTGGTGGCAAGAGGGAGTGCCCAAAAATAGAAATAATACCAAAGAGGCCCAGATCTTATGTGGCCAATCAGAGCATCACAGGCTCTAAACAAAGGCTGAAGTTAGCAGCCATGTCTCACTTAGTGTGTAGGAGGAAAGAAAGCCTCCTGACCACCAGCCAGCACCAGTACAATGCAGTACAGTGCTAACAGTATACAAATCCACCCCCTACAGTCAAGTGATCCTGGAGGGCTTTCAAGTACTGATTCAGTCTCACTAAACATGGAAGGGAAAGCTTTGTTTAGAAGAAACAGGCATCTTAAAGCAGAACAAAAGTTGAAAAAATAAATTGTGACCAGACAGGCTCTTTATAGCAGAAGAGATATGCAATGTCTCCTCTGCAATAAAACAAATTAACCTGCCTGTTTGCAGTCTCCTGTTGAATGTAAACTGAGCTGTGCATGCGTACATTTTTAGCATAGCCCCAGTGACCCACAATGAGTGACATCATCCCATGCCAGCCAACCAAGATGGCTAGAAGAACCCGGTGTGAAGATGCAGGCTCCTGCAAAGGACCTCGTGGTCACCACACCGCTGGAACAGAGAAGTATTTTTGACTGCAGTTCTGCTTTAAAACAGATGTGTAGGTGGACTTTTAAATATAACTGCACTTGTGTTCACAAAAATAAGAACTACTGTGACCTGTGCAATGTCAGTACTGTTTTGTTCAGCAATGGAGCTAGACTGCCTCAGCCCACTGAAATGAATGAAAAGACTGCCTATCTAGATAGTGAAGTTATACTTTTTAACCACTTGCCGACCGCCGCACGACTATCTACGGCGGCGGTCAGCCCCTCACAGGCAAAGTGACGTAGGTCTACGTCGCTCGCCTGTGAGGGTTTAGGGAGCGAGCGCGCGCCGCCGGAGGCGCGCTCCCGCTCCCGCGTGGTCACGGACCCCCCCGCGCGTGTGACCGGCGGACCCGATCGCCGCCGGCCACTCTGCGATCGGCGGGGGAGAGGGAGAAAGTCAGGCAGCTTGTGTAAACAAGCTGCCTGTCATTCTCCTCTCTGTATGAGAGATGATCACATGGATCTACTATGTAGATCCATTGATCACTCTGCATACAGTTGAAGCCACAGCCAATCACAGTTAGAATCACGCCCCTAGGGACACACACAGCCCCTCCCTCTCAAATAAAGTTAACCCCTTCACTACCAGTGTATTTTTACAGTAACAGTGCATATATATAGCACTGATTACTGTAGAAATGTCACTGGTAACCCCAAAAGTGTCAAAAATATCAGTCAAGGGTCCGATCTGTCCGCCGCAATGTCGCAGTACCGCAAAAAAAATCGCAGATCGCCGCCATTACGCGTTAAAAAAAAAAACAACAAAAATGACAAAAATCTTTCCCTTTGTTAGTAAACGCAATAACTTTTGCGCAAACCAATCAAAATACGCTTTTTGCGATTTTTTTTACCAAACATAGGTAGCATAAAACAAATTGGCCGAAAATATTAAAAAATTTTGATTTTTACATTTTTTTTGGGGGGAATTTCATATAAAAAAAAGGGAAAAATATTGCTATTTTTGCAAAATTTACGCTCTTTTTTTGTTTATAGCGCGTGATCAAAAAATCGCACAGGTGATCAAATACCACCAAAAGAAAGCTCTGTTTGTGGGAAAAAAAGGACGCCAAATTCGTTTAGGTACAGCGTCGCACGACCGCGCAATTGTCCGTTAAAGTCACGCAGTGCCGAATCGCAAAATACCCTCTGGTCGTTTAGCAGCCAAATCCTCCGGGGCTTAAGTGGTTAAGGGGTGAATTTAGAAAAAAAAAAAAATGCATAGTAGTTTTGCCAGTGAAAATATAATATTTTCTTTTTTGGCAATTACATGTAAGGTCATTTCCTGTGCCAGTTGAATGTGTTTCATACATTTAACCACTTGATCTCCAGGCCTTTTTCCTGACACTTTTGTTAAATCAGTATTTTGTGCTAGAAAATGACTTGGAACCCCTAAACATTATGGATTTTTTAAAGCAGAGGCCCTACAGAACAAATTAGCGGGTTTTGAAATTTTTGATGTCACAGGGTATTTGCGCAGCGATTTTTCAAACACAATTTTTTTCTGAAAAAAAAATACACTTTTTTTAATTTTAATGAAAAAAAAAAAGAAAAACACAAATACACAACCCAATTATTTAATTATTTGGTGAAATATACAAAATTATGTTACGCCTCGTAAATAGATACCATACATGTCACACTTTAAAATTGCGCACGCCTGTGCAACAGTGACAAACAACATAAATTTTACTATCCGTAGGCACTTTCACCCCCTTCATGCCCAGGCCAATTTCCAGCTTTCAGCGCTCTCACACTTTGAATGACAATTGCGCGGTCATGCTACACTGTACCCATACGAAATTTTTATCATTTCTTTCATACAAATAGAGCTTTCTTTTGGTGGCATTTAATCACCTCTGGGTTTTTTATTCCTTACAAAAAAAAAAAGAAAAAAAGACAAAATTTTGAAAAAAAAAGTTTTTTTTCTCCTTCACTGATGTGCGCTGATGAGGCGGCAATGATGGGCACTGATGAGGTGGCACTTATGGGCACTGATGAGGATGTACTAATATGCTGCACTGATGGGCACTGATAGGTGGCACTGATGAGCACTGAGAGGTGGCATTGATGGGCAATGAGAGGTGGCACTGATGGGGGCACTGATAGGCACTGATGGGTGGCACTGATGGACACTGATGGGCAGCACCATCAGTGCCCATAGTGCTGCCAGTCAGTGCCCATCAGTGCCTAGATGAGCAGGCACTGATGGGCACTGACTGGCAGCACTGTGGGCACTGATGGCGGGCACTGATGCTGGGCATTAACTGCCACTTTTTTTACATCTTGTGTAATCAGGGCACTGATGATCAGTGCCCTGAGTACTTGTTTTTGTCTCCCCTGTGAGGAAGAGTCGCTGATCGGCTCTCCTCGCCTCACACACTGACAGTGTGAGGCGAGGAGAGTCGAATAACGGCACTTCCTCATTTACATGTGACCGGCTGTGATTGGACACAGCCGATCACATGGGTAAAGACTCACATCATTGACTCTTTACCGAGATCAGGATCGCGCCGTGTCCTACCAACACGGCGGGGTCACGATCGCCGCTCCGCGCGCGAGGCTGTTCTGGTGCGCCGTCATATGACGGCGTCTAAGGATAATAGCTACACTGCTCTGCCGTCATTTGACGGTGGGCGGGTAGTAAGTGGTTAAAGGAGTTGTAAATACAGGAAGGATTTTTATCCTTATGACTTCTATGCGTTACGCTAAAAAGCCTTCTGTGTGTAGCAGCCCCCCCAAGCACCCCTAATACTTACCTGTGCCCCATCTCTGTCAAGCGATATCCACGAGTCCCTCGGCTGTCCTGGGACTATCCCTCCTGATTGGCTGAGATACGGCCGCAGGCTCCCGAGGCTGTCAATCAAAGTCAGTGAGCCAATCAGGAGATAGAGGGGCGGGGCCAAATTGTGGCAGCAACATATTTACAACCCCATCCAGCTGCCTTTGAAGCTCAATGCTAGGTTTATAGCAATAAAAACATGTGGTATCTGTTGCGTGAGCAAGGCCTATGGTCTCTGGAAGACACATGTGGACTAATTTACTTAAGGTAGGGGTCCCTAAAGAGGAAATAGATGGGATTCCTTCACCAGCTGTGCTAAAGCGGTGGATGCGAGTGGTTGGGAAAGGTAGATTTAGTCACGTTAGGTGTTTTCACTGCCATAGAAATGGGCATTTTGCTAGAGTGCCATGATGTGAAGACTGGACAACAGCAGGCCAGTGTTCCCAGGATAGCACAGAGAGAAATGAAGGTTCTTCCCGTTGGAAATCTATGCCTTTCCGTGAAAGTGTTACAAGGCAACATTGGGCACCATATAATAGTTTTGCAGTTAGAAATGGGCAAATAGAGAAATGTAAGCAGTGAGCTGTTTTTTGGCACAGTTGGAAGGAAAATATAATCTGCTTTGTCTCTTACTATTTTAACCCCTTCTGGACCGCCTCACACAGATAAACTGCAGCAGGACGGCCTTCCTACGCGAAATCACGTACCTGTACGCAATTTCCCGCACTGGGTCCGGCGACCCGCTTTCGCTGTGATTGAAACAGATGGGCTACAGCAGCAGAAGACCCCACCAGGTGCCACTTCTGTCAGCTAAGAAAAGTAAACTGAGGCTACAATTCACACAGATTCACCAAAATTGGATAATAGAAGATTGGAAAAAATGTTGCCTGGTCTGATGAGACTCGATTTCAGCACAAACATGAAAGCATGGATCCATCCTGCCTTGTATTAACGGTTCAGGCTGGTGATGGTGTAATGGTGTGGGAGAAATTTTCTTGGCACACCTTGGGCCCCTTAGTACCAATTGGGCATTGTTTAAAAGCCACAGCCTACCTGACTATTGTTCCTGCCCATGTCCATCCCTTTATGACTACAGTGTACCCATCTTCTGATGGTTCCTTCCAGCAGGATAATGAGCCATGTCAAAAAAGATCAAATCATTTCAAACTGGTTTCTTGAACATGACAATGAGTTCACTGTACTCCAATGGCCTCCACAGTCACCAGATCTCATCCAATAGAGCACCTTTGGGATGTAGTGGAATGGGAGATTTGCATCACGGATGTGCAGCTGATAAATCTGCAGCAACTGTGTGATGCTATCATGTCAATATGGACCAGAATTTTTGAGGAATTTTCCAACATCCTGTTGAATTTATGCCACGAAGAATTAAAGTATAACAGAGCTGCATGATTAACCACTTTGCCACTGCTCACTAGAGCTCTACTGCGGCAAAGTGGTTCGTTATCGCCTGGCGACGTAGACCTACTTCGCCAGACACTCCCCTCTCTCGCCGGCGCGCGTGCGCCGCCGGAGGCTCGCTCCCGCTGTATTCAGTCACAGCGGGAGTCGGGCCAGGGGAGGAGCATCGTCGGGGAATCGAGTCTGGAGATCCGCCCGCTTGTGTAAACAGAGCGGGCGGATCTCCTAAGTGACAGGCAGGGTCAAATTGCAGGGTTCTGAATAGCTGAACCTGCGATCTGTCCTTTTGTCAGTCACCTCCCCCCACACGTCAGTAAGCACCAGGCATACATTAACCCCTCCCTCTCCAATAAAATGAACCCCTTCCCTGCCAGTGTAATTTTTACAATAACAGTGCATATGTATAGCACTGATTACTGTAGTAATGTCACTGGTACCCCCAAAAGTGTCAGTCAAGGGTCCGATCTGTCCGCCGCAATGTCGCAGTCCCGCAAAAAAAAAAACGCAGATCGCCGCCATTACTCGTTAAAAAAAAAAAACACCAAAAATGACAGAAATCTTTCCCTTAGTTAGTAAACGCAATAACTTTTGCGCAAACCAATCAAAATACGCTTATTGTGATTTTTTTTACCAAACATAGGTAGCAGAAAACAAATTGGCCAAAAATTTAAAAAAATTTTGATTTTTACATTTTTTTGGGGGGGGATTTCATATAAAAAAATTTGAAAAATATTGTTATTTTTTCAAAATGTACGCTTTTTTTGTTTATAGCGCAAAAAGTAAAAATCACACAGGTGATCAAATACCACCAAAAGAAAGCTCTGTTTGTGGGAAAAAAAGGATGTAAATTTCGTTTGGGTACGGCGTTGCATGACCGCGCAATTTCCAGTTAAAGTCGCACAGTGCCAAATCGCAAAAAGTGGCCCAGACGTAAGACAGCAAAATCCTCCGGTGGTAAAGTGGTTAATCGTTAAAAAAAAAAAAATCCCAATCTCAATTCACCCCCCCCCCCCCCCCCTCCAAATCCTAAAACAGCATTTCCTCCATTCTTACAGAGCCGTTCTCTGCTCACTCACAGCTGTAAAGAAAAAAAAAAAAGGAGGAGGAGCCCCAGCAAATGTTTATCAATGTTGTTAAAGAGGTTGTACACTCTTTTAAAAAAATTTTTTTTTTTTTAGAAGCTGCAAGAGAAAGACATAATGAGCTAGTATGCTTCGCATACTAGCTCATTATGAAATACTTACCTTAGAACGAGCCCCCGCCGTGCCGCTCTCTTACCTGTATGACGGGCGACATGACATGTCGCCCGTCTTCCGGGATCGCGGCATCCGGTCATCTGATTGGCCGGAGCCGCGGTGACGTCACTCCTGCGCACGCGCACAGGAGCCGACGGTCACGGCACGGGGCTCTGAAGGAACGGCACGATCAGCCGTTCCTTCAGAGCGCATGCGCCAGTGACGTCACTGGCTGCATTAAAGGTAAATATCTCCTAAACGGTGTAAGTTTAGGAGATATTTACAGTACCTATAGGTAAGCCTTATCATAGGCTTACCTATAGGTACAACTTCCTGAGGAGGGTTTACTTCCTCTTTAAGGCTACTAGATCTAAACACAATGCTTTACAATGTATATTTTTGTTCTTTTAGAGCAAAGAAATGAACTTCCGTCTGTAAGGGAGGGCAGTTTAACCTCTTAAAGACTAAGCCTTTTTCTGACATTTGCTGCTTACAAGTTAAAATCAGTATTTTTTGCTAGAAAATTACTTTGAACCCCCAAACATTATATAGATATTTTTTTATCAGAGACCCTAGAGAATAAAAAGGCGATCATTGCAATCTTTTATGTCAGACTGTATTTGTGCAGACGTCTTTTAACCACCTCAATACTGGGCACTTTCACCCCCTTCCTTCCCAGACCAATTTTCAGCTTTCGGTGCTCTCACACTTTGAATGACAATTACTCAGTCATGCTACACTGTACCCAAATGAAATTTTTATCATTTTGTTTACACAAATAGAGCTTTCTTTTGGTGGTATTTATTCACTACTGGGCTTTTTATTTTTTGCGATATAAGCGAAAAGATAACGGAAATTGTGAAAAAAAAAAACAATATTTTCTTCATTTTGTTTTAAAAGAAATCCAATAAAATCAAAATTCGTCATAATTTTAGACCAGGATATATTCTGCTACATGTCTTTGGTAAAAAAAAAATCCAGATAAGTGTATGATAATAGGTTTGCGTGAAAGTTTTAGAGTCTACAAGCTAGGCTACCTATCATCGAAAATTTATCAATTCTGATGTACTGATTACCTATCTCATTTCTTGAGGCCCTAAAATGTCAGGACAGTACAAATACCCCCCAAATGACCCCCTTTTTGTAAAGATGACAGTCCAAGGTATTGGGGTATCGTAAGAGGCATAGTACGTTTTTTAAAGTTGCAATATTTTTTTGCCCACAATAGTTGAATGAAGTTGTAATGAAGATTTCTTTCCCCCCCCCACAAAATTGTCATGTTAACAAGTTATTTCTTACACATGGCATAGATAAATTTGCAATTACACCCCAAAATATATTCTGCTACTCCTCCTGAGTATGGCGATACCACATGTTGTGAGACTTTTCCACAGCCTGACCACATACAGAGGCCCAACATCCAAGTAGCACCGTCAAGCGCTCTGAAGGCATAAATTACACATTTCATTTCCTGAGTACCTATCACATTTTTGAAGGCCCTGGAGCACCAGGACAATAGAATTACCCAAAAAATGACCCCCTATTGGAAACAAAACACCCCAATGTATATTCCATGAGGCACGAGTCTTTTGAATGTGTCATTTTTTTCCACAAGTTTTTGGAAAATGTGTAAAAAAAATGAAAACCTATTTTTTTTTTTTACACAAAGTTGTCAATTTATACAATTTGTACATAGCAAAAATGACACCCCAAAAAATATTTTTCTACACGTCCGGAGTATGGTGATACCACATATGTGAGACTTTTCCACAACCTGTTCTCATACAGAGGCCCAACATTCAAGGAGCACCGTCCGGCGTTCTAGGAGCATAAATTATACATTTCATTTCCTGAGTACCTATCACATTTTTGAAGGCCCTGGATCATTTTTTAGCCATGTGGACAGATGTGCGCTGATTCCTGGGACAGATGTGTGACAGATGTTGATCACTGGGATGTGGCAGATGTTCACTTTGACAGATGTGGCATATGATGTGCGCCAGATGACTACAGATGTGATAGATGATCACTGACAGATATGGCCGATGATGTGTGCCAGATGATCACAGACAGATTTTGCAAATGATGTGCGCCAGATGTGGCAGATTATATGCGCCAAATGTGGCAGATGATGTGCGCCAGATGATCACAGACAGATGTGCGCCAGGTGTGGCAGATGATGTGTGCCACATGTGGCAGATAATCTGCGCCAGATGATCACGGACATCTGTGGCAGATGATGTGCGCCAGATGATCACAGACATAAGTGGCAGTTGATGTGCACCAGATGTGGCAGATAATCTGCGCCAGATGATCACGGACATCTGTGGCAGATGATGTGCGCCAGATGATCACAGACATAAGTGGCAGTTGATGTGCACCAGATGTGGCAGATAATCTGCGCCAGATGTGCACCAGATGATCACGGACAGATGTGCGCCAGATGTGGCAGATGATGTGCGCCAGATGATCACGGACATATGTGGCAGTTGATGTGCACCATATGTGTGCCAGATGATCACGGATATATGTGGCAGTTGATGTGCACCAGATGTGGTAGATGTGCGCCAGATGTGGCAGATGTGTGCCAGATGAGCGCCTGATGATCAGACATATGTGGCAGTTGATGTGCGCCAGATGTGGCAGATAATCTGCACCAGATGATCAGAAAAGATGTGGAAGATGTTCACTGGGACAGATTTTACTGGGACAGATGTGTGACAATTGTGTTTTATTGTGGGGGCACTGTGTTTGGGGACACTTTTGGGGGCACTAGCACAGGGTGATAAGTGAGTAAAGAGCAGTAAAACAGCTCTATACTCACTGATCGCCGCCTGCCAGCACCGATCCGCTCTCCTTCTCCTCACTTTGTGAGGAGAAGCAAAGCCGATCACCGTGAAAATGTCTCTATTTACATCACATGACGGCTGTGATTGGACACGGCCGTCATGTGATCAGGAGGGCCAATCACAGAGCCCTCCTGTCGAGCGGTGTTGCTCTGTGTCCCGGGGACACAGGTACATCGGGATGGCGCAGCTGCGTGATCTCCCTCCTTCTGCAGGACATTCCTGAACGTCCACTCAGAAGGAGGAAGCTCCCACTCGGCCGTATATATACATTGGCCGGGTGAGAGGTGGTTAAACACAGTTTTTGGGAAAAAATACAAATGAATGAATAAAAAAAAAAAAAAAACTAAACAGTAAAGTTAGCCCCATTTTTGTGCATAATGTAAAAGATGATGTTATGCCGAGAATCATGATCTCTATTCTGAGCAAAAAAATTGTGATTCTAGTTTTATCCAGAATCGTGCAGCTCTAAAGTATAACTAAAGGCAAAAAGTTAGCTTTGGATAGAGTGAAGAGAGATTAGATCCCTTGTCAGTTTTTACTGCTGTTTGTGCCCCCCGTTAAGGGGATTCACCCTCTCTATATGTCCTGTTTACTTTTATAATTAAAAGAAAACCCCAAATTTTAAGTTGTCCCTAGAAAAGTAATAAAGGGGAAATCTTCCATGGGGACATTAGTTCTGGTGACCTGGGGGTTGCCAAAGAATTTCCTTCATTTACAGGGGATTTTCTTCACTTCCTGTTTGGCTTTGGGACAGGAGGTGAAGAGAAATCTCAGAAATGGAGCACAGGTGGCAAAAAAAAAAAAAATCTCACAGGGGGTTATAGTCCTCCCTTGCTCTATCCAAAATTAAAAACCAAAAAACGTTTTTTGCCTATAGTTTTACTTCAAGGCAGTTCTGAAGAGAAATGGGGTCTAACCTGGTACTAGCAACAAGGTGTACCTAATAATAAATTGGCCAGTGACTGTATATTGTACATTCTCATCAGTCCCTGCCTTAACCACTTGCCGACTGCGCACAGTATATTTACTGCGGCAGTCAGCCCCTCACAGGCAGAGCAACATAGGTCTACGTCGCTAGCCTGTGAGGCTCTGGGGAGCGGGCGCGGTCGCGGACCCGATGTCCGCCGGTCACTCGGCGATCGTCGGGGGAGAGGGAGAAAGGCAGGCGGCTAGTGTAAACAAGCCGCCTGTCATTCTCCCCTGTGTAGAAACAATGAACATACGGTTCTACTATGTAGGACCGTTGATCATTGTTACTACACCTCAAGCCACAGCCAATCACAGTTAGAATCACGCCCCTAGGGACACACACAGCCCCTCCCTCTCAAACAAAGTTAACCCCTTCACTGCCTAATTTTACAGTAACAGTGCATATTTATAGCACTGATTACTGTAGAAATGTCACTGGTAACCCCAAAAGTGTCAAAAATGTCAGTCAAGGGTCCGATCTGTCCGCCGCAATGTCGCAGTACCGCAAAAAAAAAAAACGCAGATCACCGCCATTACGCGTTAAAAAAAAAACAACAAAAATGACAAAAATCTTTCCCTTTATTAGTAAACGCGATAACTTTTGCGCAAACCAATCAAAATACGCTTTTTGCAATTTTTTTTACCAAACATATGTAGCATAAAACAAATTGGCCGAAAATGTTAAAAAATTTAGATTTTTACATTTTTTTTGGGGGGAATTTCATATAAAAAAATTTGAAAAATATTGTTATTTTTGCAAAATTGACGCTCTTTTTTTGTTTATAGCGCATGATCAAAAAATCGCACAGGTGATCAAATACCACCAAAAGAAAGCTCTGTTTGTGGGAAAAAAAAGGACGTCAAATTCGTTTAGGTACAGCATCGCACGACCGCACAATTGTCCGTTAAAGTCACGCAGTGCCGAATCGCAAAATACCCCCTGGTCAGGAAGGGGGTAAAATCTTCCGGGGCTTAAGTGGTTAAAGGGGCTCTATGATCCCAAACTCACATTCATACACATACTAGGGCCAATAACCCTACTAGCATGTCTTTGGAGTGTGGGAGGAAATGCAAACTCCATGCAGGTAGTGCTGTGGTTGGAATTTGAACCTACAGCCCTAGCACTGCTAAGGGGAAGTGCTGACCACCACTAGTAGCTATGAGCCATGTGTACCTGCAGGAGGATGCATAGGTGCTCTGGGGATATTGCTGCTTTGAGGTACAATACACTCTGGTGTGACTGAAGAATGTGTCCCTACCGTAGCTGAGGACACACAATACAAGCAGCTTCCATTCACTGTCCTCCTCCATGCAGCATCACTATTTATTAAGGACAAGATTTCTCCACATCACTGGATGAAGGAGCAGCAAAATCAGCATCTGCCTTCTATGTGACTGTGTGCGTTTATCACCACAGGTCACCCATCAATCACTGACCCTGTCCCCAGCACTACACATGTACCTCGTGCTGATCTGCAGATTCTTTCCTGATAGTCTCCTAACGCTCAGCACTCACTTCCTGGTACCGTATGTCACCTAAAACACTGCACGCCGTACATCTCCTAATACATCTGCCCTCTCCGCTCTGCTAGAGTGAGATCAACTTTGATTTATTTCCTTGTTTTTTTTACTACCCTCAGCATCAGCAATTTTACATCAAGTGTGTTCTAACAAGATTTGATATATATATATATTGTACATTCTCATCAGTCCCTGCCTTACCTGTATATATATAATCGCTAATCGCTCAGTGTCTGCTGCTCCTCTCTGTCAAGCCCTCCACTGGCTTCCGCTCACCCAACAAATTAAATTCAAAATACTAACAACATCTTACAAAGCAATCCACAGCTTAGCCCCTAGCTACATCACCAGCCTCGTCTCAAAATACCAGCCTAATCGCTCTCTTCGTTCCTCTCAAAACCTCCTACTCTCTAGCCCCCTCGTCACCTCCTCCCATGCCCGCTTCCAGGACTTTTCCAGAACCTCTCCAATCCTATGGAACTCCTTACCCCTATCTGTGCGATTATCTCCCACCCTTTTAGCTTTTAGGCGATCTCTGAAAACCCTCCTTTTCAAAGAAGCCTATCCTACCAGCCCCTAATAAATGTACCTCCATTTTCTCCATCAACCCATCCCCCCACGGTTATTGCCTTTTTGTTTCACTTTACCCTCCCTTCTAGATTGTAAGCTCTAACGAGCAGGGCCCTCTATTTCCTCCTGTTCTGAACTGTATTGTAACTGTATTGTCTTCCCTCAGATTGTAAAGCGCTGCGCAAACTGTTGGCGCTATATAAATCCTGTATAATAATAATAATAATAATATATGTATATATATATATATATATATATATATATATATATATATATATACAGGTAGGTGCTTGTCCTTAGTGGGCCTTGTCTGCCTAACATTAGGGCTGTGATTTATTTAGTCAGGGTGTCTGGGCTTCCAGGTGTGCCTGCTGAGGGGAGAAGTATCCCCACTGGCTCCTGTGAGAGGCTTCTCATAGGGCAGTGTGGGAAGCCCAATCAGGGGACACATCCAATTTGTAACTACCCCAGAAGGCTGATTATGCTGCAAAGGGTTCTGGGAGTGGGTATATGTTTGGGGGAAGTGCGTGACAGGGTGTCTTTGGCGGGAGAAAAGTCCCAGGAAGGAGAGTGCGGCTGTCTCTGCTCATGTCTGAGGAGGTGGTTGTCTCGGGGTGTCGCCTGAGAATCCAGAGAGCTGAGGGGATCCGGTGTGCGAGAGGGGTCCAGTCCCAGGAAAGCCTACACAGGTTGTGAGTACTGCGGATTGCCCCTGGGGGTCTGCCAGAGTCAGAGGTGATCACTCCGGAAGAGGTTCTGGGATCCAGTGCCAGCTAGCTGAAAGGGGGGACCTAGGTTGAGGACCCTGAAGTTACAGAGGGGGGTATATAGTCAGTGAACCCCGAAGAGGTCAAGGTTAAAGGGGGCACCTGCATATGGGCCCTGAATTGGACAGACTGTGACAGTTGGGAGTTGCAGCTTTACAGAATTCTACAGTGTACTGCCTCAAGCCAGTGGGAGGGGAGTATTCAGTGACTTTGCAGTACAGCAGTTTCAGTAATTCTACAATTCACAGTCTTGGGTCTTCTGGATTTATTGTCGAAGGATCCAGCACTTCAATCAAGCTACGGTGTGTTCTCAGTGTTAAGGAGCGTTGGCTAGCGTCTCCTGGCGTCAAGGAAGCGCCAATGGGCATTTTTCTAGGATTAAGTCCCAAGTGTAATTAGTTAAGCCTAAAGGAGTATCCCATTCATTCCCTTCTCCCATCCCCTTTTCTATAATAAAACCCACTAAACCAAGATGCCTCAAGATTCGTCCCTGTCTCAGTTCTCACACCCAGGGTCGCAGCTCACATGGGCTGGAGAGGTAACCGGTAACAATGACAGACCCACATCAGGCCACAGGCCTGGAAAACCTGCTACATATATATATATATATATATATATATATATATATATAGTATCTCACAAAAGTGAGTACACCCCTCACATTTTTGTAACTATTTTATTATATCTTTTCATGTGACAACACTGGAGAAATGACACTTTGCTACAATGTAAAGTAGTGAGTGTACAGCTTGTATAACAGTGTAAATTTGCTGTCCCCTCAAAATAACTCAACACACAGCCATTAATATCTGAACCGCTGGCAACAAAAGTGAGTACACCCCTAAGTGAAAATGTCCAAATTGGGCCCAAAGTTTCAATATTTTGTGTGGCCACCATTATTTTCCAGCACTGCCTTAACCCTCTTGGGCATGGAGTTCACCAGAGCTTCACAGGTTGCCACTGGAGTCCTCTTCCACTCCTCCATGACAACATCACGGAGCTGGTGGATGTTAGAGACCTCGTGTTTCTCCACCTTCTGTTTGAGGATGCCCCACAGATGCTCAATAGGGTTTAGGTCTGGACATATGCTTGGCCAGTCCATCACCTTTACCCTCAGCTTCTTTAGCAAGGCAGTGGTCGTCTTGGAGGTGTGTTTGGGGTTGTTATCATGTTGGAATACTGTAAATAGATAAGGAGCTGCGCCAAATATATGTAAAAAAAGATGATAATTAATAAAATAATCCAAGACAATAAAGTCCAAGAAAACAGTCTTATAAATAGAGCTGGAAAGGGAGAAAGAGACCAGAACCCAGCCGACCAATCACCAGTGCGTAGCAGGAAATCCTAATTGCACCCTGTGCTGACACTCATGGCTTCTTACCAGAGAGATTGACCCTCTTTTCACAGAGCGGTCAAAACAGGCATTGGATGATAAAAACCGTGGTGAGACTGGTAGATCCTAATTCACTTCCACAGCAGACACAAGACTTCTTAACATAAATATATGATGATTCCCAAAACCATATACCGCTGTCTTTGGCAAAGTAAGCTCGAGGAGAGACAAAGGACAGCCAATAGTGAAGTAAGTCTAAACAAGCAGGGTTTATTAGAAGTAATGCACTTACATTTAAATCGTCATATCAACAGCATTGCAATATTTGAAAAGACCACGGTGTGTGGCGTGCTCCACATCGATACGTCCACCTTACGCGTATCGTCAAACTTGTGACATTTTTTTTATGTTGGAATACTGCCCTGCGGGCCAGTCCCTGGAAGGAGGGTATCATGCTCTGCTTCAGTATGTCACAGTACATGTTGACATTAATGGTTCCCTCAATGAATTTTAGCCCCCCAGTGCCAGCATTACTCATTCACAGTGGCGTACCAACGGGGGGGGCCTTCATTCTCCTTCAGTCTGCGCTGCTAGCGGGGGGCGGAGCCGTGGCGGGAAGAAGGAGGCGGAGCCGTGGCGGGAAGAAGGGGGCGGGGCCTCGGCGGGAAGAAGGTGAGTGCCCAATACATTGCCCAAGTGTGTGCTGGATAGGAGGGGGATGGGGCAGCTGCATATAGAGGAATTCATCTTTCCCTATTCTTCCTGCAGCTGCTGAATAATGGATTCTCCTCCTCTCCCTCCTGCAGGAAGAATAGGGAAAGATCAATTCATCTATATGCAGCTGCCCCATCCCCTTCCTATACAACTTATTTTGCTGGCTCCCCAGTGCTCTTAACCCCCCCCTCCAGTGCTCTTAATCCCCCCTCAGTGCTCCTAACCCCCCCAGTGCTCTTAGCCCCCCCCCCTGCACTAGACCCCCCTGTTCTTTAGCCCGTCCAATGCTCTTCAGCTCCCCACAGTGCTTTTCATCTCCCTCCCCCTTATGCTCCCTGCCCCCCCCCGTGCTCTCCACCCCCCTGGTTTTCCCTGCCCGCCCCCCAAGTGCTCCCTGTCCCCCCCAGTGCTCTCCACCCCCCTGGTTTTCCCTGCCCGCCCCCCAAGTGCTCCCTGTCCCCCCCAGTGCTCTCCACCCCCTGCGCCTTCCAACCCCCCTACAATGCTTTCCAAACCCTTAATTCTCTCCAGTCCCACCCCCACCGTGCCCTTCAGCTCCTCCAGTGCTCTCTGCTTCGCCTGTGCTCTCCGGCCCCCATAGTGCTCTTCTATCTTGTCCTCAGTCTCTGAGCATCTCCTGTATCATGTCCTCAGTCTCTGAGCATCTCCTGTATCATGTCTGCAGTCTCTGAGCATCTCCTGTATCATGTCTGCAGTCTCTGACCATCTACTGTATCATGTCTGCAGTCTCTGACCATCTACTGCATCATGTCTGCAGTCTCTGACCATCTACTGTATCACGTCTGCAGTCTCTGACCATCTCCTGTATCATGTCTGCAGTCTCTGACCATCTCCTGTATTTCGTCTGCAGTCTCTGACCATGTCCTGTATCACGTCTGCAGTCTCTGACCATCTACTGTATCATGTCCTCAGTCTCTGACCATCTACTGTATCATGTCTGCGGTCTCTGAGCATCTTCTGTATCATGTCTGCAGTCTCTGAGCATCTCCTGTATCATGTCTGCAGTCTCTGACCATCTACTGTATCCTGTCTGCAGTCTCTGACCATCTACTGTATAATGTCTGCAGTCTCTGACCATCTCCTGTATCACGTCTGCAGTCTCTGACCATCTCCTGTATCACGTCTGCAGTCTCTGACCATCTACTGTATCATGTCCTCAGTCTCTGACCATCTACTGTATCATGTCTGCAGTCTCTGAGCATCTCCTGTATCATGTCTGCAGTCTCTGAGCATCTCCTGTATCATGTCTGCAGTCTCTGACCATCTACTGTATCCTGTCTGCAGTCTCTGACCATCTACTGTATCCTGTCTGCAGTCTCTGACCATCTACTGTATCCTGTCTGCAGTCTCTGACCATCTCCTGTATCACGTCTGCAGTCTCTGACCATCTCCTGTATCACGTCTGCAGTCTCTGACCATCTACTGTATCATGTCTGCAGTCTCTGACCATCTACTGTATCATGTCTGCAGTCCCTGAGCATCTCCTGTATCATGTCTGCAGTCTCTGACCATCTACTGTATCCTGTCTGCAGTCTCCGACCATCTGTTGTATTATGTCTGCAGTCTCTGAGCATCTCCTGTATCATGTCTGCAGTCTCTGACCATCTACTGTATCATGTCTGCAGTCTCTGACCATCTGCTGTACTATGTCTGCAGTCTCTGACCATCTACTTTACTATGTCCGCAGTCTCTTACCATCTACTGTATCATGTCCTCAGTCTCTGACCATCTACTGTATCTCTTAGCAGCTGCATATAGATGAATTGATCTTTTACTATTCTTCCTGCAGGAGGGAGAGGAGGAGAATCCGTTATTCAGCAGCTGCAGGAAGAATAGGGAAAGATGAATTCCTCTATATGCAGCTGCCCCATCCCCCTCCTATCCAGCACACACTTGGGCAATGTATTGGGCACTCACCTTCTTCCCGCCGAGGCCCCGCCCCCTTCTTCCCGCCACGGCTCCGCCCACTTCTTCCAGCCAAGGCTCCGCCCCCCGCTAGCAGCGCAGACTGAAGGAGAATGAAGGCCCCCCCCCCCCCGTTGGTACGCCACTGTGAATGAGTAATGCTGGCACTGGGAGGCTAAAGTTCATTGAGGGAACCATTAATGTCAACATGTACTGTGACATACTGAAGCAGAGCATGATACCCTCCTTCCAGAGACTGGCCCGCAGGGCAGTATTCCAACATAAAAAAAATGTCACAAGTTTGACGATACGCGTAAGGTGGACGAATCGATGTGGAGCACGCCACACACCGTGGTCTTTTCAAATATTGCAATGCATGTCCTGTGGTTTGATGAGACCAAGATAAACTTATTTGGTTCAGATCGTGTCAAGCGTGTGTGGCGGCAACCAGGTGAGGAGTACAGGGACAAGTACAAGTGTGTCTTGACTACAGTCAAGCATGGTGGTGGGAGTATTATGATCTGGGGCTGCATGAGCAGTGGCGTACCTAGAGCATTTTGCAGCCGGGGCCGATCCTATATCTGGCACCCCCCCCCCCCCCCCAACTTTAAAATGTAAAAACACCCACAAAAATTTGTAATGTTTTCAAGAATATTTATTGCGCAAATTTCACAGCCCCCCATCACAGTGCCCCTTGCAGTCTGCCCTCCGTCTCTCTAATCACAGTTCCCCCTTTTACACTCTCTGCCTCCCCTGCACAGTCCTACCTTCAGCATAAATAGATAGCTAATATTATTAGCAATGTGTTTAAGTTTGAGTAAGAGATTGAAGACTTGCTAAAGGAGATATTGAGAGACTGCAGACATGATACAGGAGATGGTCCGAGACTGCAGACATGATACAAGAGATGGTCAGAGACTGAGGACACGATACAAGAGATGGTCAGAGACTGAGGACACAATACAAGAGATGGTCAGAGACTGAAGACACGATACAAGAGATGGTCAGAGACTGAGGACACAATACAAGAGATGGTCAGAGAATGAGGACATGATACAAGAGATAGTCAGAGATCGCAGACATGATACAAGAGATGGTCAGAGACTGAGGACATGATACAGGAGATGGTCAGAGACTGAAGACATGATACAGGAGATGGTCAGAGACTGCAGATATGATACAAGAGATGGTCAGAGACTGAGGACATGATACAAGAGATGGTCAGAGACTGCAGACATGATAAAGGAGATGCTCAGAGACTGAGGAACAGATACAGTAGATGGTCAGAGACTGCAGATGTGATACAGGAGATGGTCAGAGACTTCAGACATGATACAGTAGATGGTCAGAGACTGCAGACATGATAAAGGAGATGCTCAGAGACTGCAGACATGATACAGTAGATGGTCAGAGACTGAGGACATGATACAGTAGATGGTCAGAGACTGCAGACATAGTACAGGAGATGGTCAGAGACTGCAGACATAGTACAGTAGATGGTCAGAGACTGCAGACATGATACAGTAGATGGTCAGAGACTGAGGACATGATACAGTAGATGGTAAGAGACTGCAGACATAGTAAAGTAGATGGTCAGAGACTGCAGACATAGTACAGCAGATGGTCAGAGACTGCAGACATGATACAGTAGATGGTCAGAGACTGCAGACATGATACAGGAGATGCTCAGAGACTGCAGACATAATACAACAGATGGTCAGAGACTGCAGACAGGATACAGTAGATGGTCAGAGACTGCAGACATGATACAGGAGATGCTCAGAGACTGCAGACATGATACAGTAGATGGTCAGAGACTGCAGACATGATACAGTAGATGGTCCTCAGTCTCAGTCTCTGACCATCTACTGTATCATGTCTGCAGTCTCTGACCATCTACTGTACTATGTCTGCAGTCTCTGACCATCTACTGTACTATGTCTGCAGTCTCTGACCATCTACTGTATCATGTCCTCAGTCTCTGACCATCTACTGTATCATGTCTGCAGTCTCTGAGCATCTCCTTTATCATGTCTGCACTCTGCAGTCTCTGACCATCTCTTGTATCATGTCTGCAGCCTCTGACCATCTACTGTATCATGTCTGAAGTCTCTGACCATCTCCTGTATCACATCTGCAGTCTCTGACCATCTACTGTATCTGTTCCTCAGTCTCTGAGCATCTCATTTATCATGTCTGCAGTCTCTGACCATCTCTTGTATCATGTCCTCAGTCTCTGACCATCTCTTGTATCATATCTGCAGTCTCTGACCATCTCCTGTATCATGTTTTCAGTCTCTGACCATCTCCTGTATCATGTCCTCAGTCTCTGACCATCTCTTGTATCATGTCTGCGATCTCTGACTATCTCTTGTATCATGTCCTCAAACTCTGACCATCTCTTGTATCGTGTCCTCAGTCTCTGACCATCTCTTGTATCGTGTCTTCAGTCTCTGACCATCTCTTGTATTGTGTCCTTAGTCTCTGACCATCTCTTGTATCGTGTCCTCAGTCTCTGACCATCTCTTGTATCATGTTCTCAGCCTCTGACCATCTCCTGAATCATGTCCTCAGTCTCTGACCATCTCTTGTATCATGTCTGCAGTCTCGGACCATCTCCTGTATCATGTCTGCAGTGTCTCAATATCTCCTTTAGCAAGTCTTCAATCTCTTACTCAAACTTAAACACATTGCTAATAATATTAGCTATCTATTTATGCTGAAGGTAGGACTGTGCAGGGGAGGCAGAGAGTGTAAAAGGGGGAACTGTGATTAGAGAGACGGAGGGCAGACTGCAAGGGGCACTGTGATGGGGGGCTGTGAAATTTGCGCAATAAATATTCTTGAAAACATTACAATTTTTTGTGGGTGTTTTTACATTTTAAAGTTGGGGGGGGGGGGGGGGGTGCCAGATATAGGATCGGCGCCGGCTGCAAAATGCTCTAGGTACGCCACTGCTCATGCAGCCCCAGATCATAATACTCCCGCCACCATGCTTGACTGTAGTCAAGACACACTTGTACTTGTCCCTGTACTCCTCACCTGGTTGCCGCCACACACGCTTGACACGATCTGAACCAAATAAGTTTATCTTGGTCTCATCAAACCACAGGATATGTCTTTAGTCTGCTTGTCTTCAGCAAACTGTTTTCAGGCTTTCTTGTGCACTATCTTTAGAAGAGGCTTTCTTCTGGGAGGACACCCATGCAGACCACTTTGATGCAGTATGTGGCGTATGGTCTAAGCACTGACAGGCTGACCCCCCACCCCCTCAACCACTGCACAATTGCTAGAAGCACTCATACATCTATTTCCCAAAGACAACTTCTGGATATGATATTGAGAACGTGCACTCAACTTCTTTGGTTGACCATAGCAAGGCCTGTTCTGAGTGGAACCTATGAACAAGAAAAACCCAAAGAAAAACCCAAAACAGGGGCTTATGGGGAAAGGTAATTGTACAGGAGGACCAACCATGGTGTAAGTTGCAAAACATTAATCTTTATTGAAAAATTGATGATAAAAATACATGTAAGCGAAATGATTCCCAAACACCATTTTAAAGCCACAGACAACATTGATTCAATTAAGACATACATACGGGGCCCATTCAACCAAGATGCGCGTCACTGGTGCACTACCCTGAATGTTGATGGATAAAGGATAATAAGTCACTTGATCACACATTGGGGGAGATCCACACTTCCGTGTGATCAATTCCCTCAATGTAAAAGTCCAAAAATGAAATCAACATGGGTAGTCAAGCACTAGTAAAAGGTAAATGAATAGTTGGCTCCAAAATTGGTTCCCGAATGAGGAGGTGGTAGTTTGTGGAATCACAAAAGTTCATATGTGACCACTAGGTACTTAATTTGGCATGCAATGTGGATATAACTACTGTCTGAGTCAAGCCATCCAGTTAGTCGGTCAGCTAGATCATATCCACAGCGGAAATACAGTATATGAATGCACCTAAATGCAAGAGTCCCACTTTAGGCTGTATGTGAAGGCACTACTGGCAACAGGTTCTGTGATACTTAGTTCAAAAGTGAAACCAGGTCACACATATCAGGATTCATAGAAGACATAATAGTCTCTGGGTGCCAAAAGACTTCTTACCATTCTTCCGTGCCCGGTTAACGAAATCTTTCCACCCGTTTTCCAGGGTAGGTGCAAATCACTGTAGGGTTGTGTGTGCCAGATACATATGGATAGGTTGTTTTAGTTGTAGCGGGGACATCAATCCTGTGTGATGAAGGCACCTGTGTGTCCATAGCTGGCATCCGACCTCAGCCATCAATGACATCCTGAAAAAGTGTACGTGACGTATGCGAAACGCGTTGATGTCAGAGGCTGGTCGGACTCTGCGATCCCCGATGTGCTCCACTACAGGTTCCAGTTAGTTCCGGCTGAGGTTGGACGCCAGCTATGAATCACACAGGCGTCTTCATCACACATGTATTTTATTTCTCTTATATATATATATATATATATATATATATATATATATATATATATAATTTTATTATTTTTTTTATTTTACTCTGTAAGGAGAGAGAGAGAGATGATGATAATGTATCGCGCCGCGCCGCTCAAAGCTGAAGAATAACAGGTGTCCCTTATCCCCATATCAGGGGCGTAACCAAGCCCCGGTAGGGGTGCAAAACATTTGGGGGGGTGTTGCCCTGGCCATACACAGCCCCATCGGAAGCACTTGGTCGGTTTGATTAGCGTCCCATCCCACAAATCACCTTCTATTATTTGCTCCCTTTTTGTCTGCTAAAGGGGTTCTTCACTCCAGAATTTTACTACACTCCTCTCTCTGCAATATATAAATGCCTTTATGTTTTCCTGGGAGCCTGCAAGAATGACCTGATAGCACATCAATGTGGACCAGGTGCAGAACCTGGTAAAGACAACCGACTTCATGACATGGAAAAAAAAATGGCAGCTAAGGACAAGGCACAGGAAAGCAGAGCAGCGGAGCACAGCAGGACAACATAGGATTTGCTGGCCAGGTGACTATGTTTTCTGATGAGAATCCTGCATAACAGTTAAGCAGGTATAGGAAAAAAATGTAACCCTCTAAATGGCAGACTACCACCCCAAAATGTGTATGTGTTATGCACAGTTGTGAGGCAGCTGCAGCACAGCCCCATTCATTCATTTTAATTAGTTGCGCATGGTGGGCGCGGTAGTGCCCACCTAACACAACAGGGTGTTTTTTTCCTGTGACGGCATTTATATACTCCCCAATCGCTGTCTTCCCAACTAAAGGTGATGCGGTTGAGGGGCAGTAAAAACATGGATCCACTGCAGGGTGTTATCGCCACTTCCCACCCCAACCACAAGTGTCAGACATATGTGACAGTTTCAATGAATGTCCACTAGTGTATTCCAGTGGTGTACTTAGCATTTCTAGCACTCAAGGCCAAACATTTTGCCAACCCCCCCCCCCCCCTCCTCAGAGGAGCATGGTTAAATAAAGCCCCTTGCCTACTCACTGTATAGACAGCACACATATTTCACAGTATCTGTACCTACACTTTTAGAAGTCCATAATGTAGTACAGGGCTCAGAGGTGGGTAATGCAGAGAGAGCAGGAGTTCAGAAGTGGGTAACACACAAACTACTACACAGAACACAACCAGAAATTAGCCCCTCAAACTATCCCCCTTCCCCCCAATCCCATAGCCCCATACTTACCAAATGTCCCAGATTTGCCAGGATAGTCCTGCTTTTTGGTGAGTTGTCCCTTGTTAGATGTGTCCCAGGCTGTGTCACACGATCACAGCTTTAGGAGCTCTGCTGTAACTTTACCCAGCCTGCACTCAAGCTGGGTTCACACTGATGCGGTTTGCCAGCATCCAATTCGCATGACAGGAGAGTGTGACTGACCGGTTTTAAATGGAGCTGGTTTACACAGCTCTGGGGCGGCCACAGTCTGCACTGGAAAAGGGTCCTGTGTGTCTTCTGGTTGTTTCAGATGCAAATTCAGCCAAAAATGCGAACTTGATTTGCACCTGAAACTGAGAACAGGGACGCACGGGACCCCCTGTTGTGAGTGTGAACCCTGCCTCTAACTGGTATAAAGGTACAAGTCAATAAGACTAATCAGAGAGGAGGACATAGGTAGCACTGAGGAAAAAACACCTCCAGGCACTATCCACATGGCTTACATGGTATGTGCTAATCAGTGGCGGCCCGTGCATAGGGGGCGCCAGGGCGCCGCCCCCCTAAAAAAAAAAGGAAAAAAAAAAAGACAAAAAAAAAACCAATAAAGTTAGGAAAAAAAAAAAATTGGGTTCGCCGGCCTGACCGGCTTATGTGGTGGCTAAAGGGGGGGGTGGGGTTTACGACCCAGAAGAGGCGCCGATTGGCTGCCTTCTGGGGCGTAACCTGGGCGCAGAAAAGAGCGCTTGGCCACCCCCACCTGGCTGTGATTGGTCCAGACTCCAGCCTGGACCAATCACAGAAGGACATCATCTGGTCACGTGACGCGTGGGGCGGTGCACTGCCCCGGCGTCACGATCACCGACACCGCTTCCGCCTTCCGGGTTCCATTCCTTCCCGGGCCGCGGCTGAGAGAAGATAGAAGACTCCCGAGTCCCATCCGCTCAGAGCACTCGCCGACGCTGAGTCGGCGCCTGACCAGGAGGACCAGTGCAGGACCAGGAGGAGACCAGGAGTCGGATCGGGCGGCGGCGGCGGGCCTTCTTCGAGGACGGACGGCAGACAGCATTCGGATCCAGGCCTCAGGTCGGAAGAGAGAGAAGAGTCCAGCCCT
The DNA here is from genome assembly GCF_965119305.1 of Pelophylax lessonae. Lineage (NCBI taxonomy): Eukaryota > Metazoa > Chordata > Amphibia > Anura > Ranidae > Pelophylax > Pelophylax lessonae. The sequence continues at coordinate 188,569,310 of NC_138772.1, read as the reverse complement.
GTGCAGCAGCAGCCCGGTAAGTCCTCAGTCGTCCTCCTCCTCCTCAGGCCTCTGTCCACTCACAAAAAAATGCATGCCTTGCCATTGCCATCCATGCCATTGCCATCCATGCCATTGCCATTGCCATCCATGCCATTGCCATCCATCCATCCATGCCTTTGCCATCCATCCATGCCATTGCCATTCATGCCATTGCCATCCATCCATGCCATTGCCATCCATGCCATTGCCATCCATGCCATTGCCAGCCATCCATCCATGCCATCCATCCATGCCATCCATCCATGCCATCCATCCATGCCATTGCCATCCATCTATCCATGCCATTGCCATCCATGCCATTGCCATCCATCCATGCCATTGCCATCCATGCCATTGCCATCCATCCATCCATGCCTTTGCCATCCATCCATGCCATTGCCATCCATGCCATTGCCATCCATGCCATTGCCAGCCATCCATCCATGCCATCCATCCATGCCATCCATCCATGCCATTGCCATCCATCCATGCCATTGCCATCCATGCCATTGCCATCCATGCCATTGCCAGCCATCCATCCATGCCATCCATCCATGCCATCCATCCATGCCATTGCCATCCATCCATCCATGCCATTGCCATCCATGCCATTGCCATCCATCCATGCCATTGCCATCCATGCCATTGCCATCCATCCATCCATGCCTTTGCCATCCATCCATGCCATTGCCATCCATGCCATTGCCATCCATTGCCTGCCATCCATGCCATGCCATTGCCATCCATTGCCTGCCATCCATGCCATGCCATTGCCTGCCATCCATGCCATGCCATTGCCTACCATCCATGCCATGCCATTGCCTGCCATCCATGCCATGCCATTGCCTGCCATCCATGCCATGCCATTGCCATCCATTGCCTGCCATCCATGCCATGCCATTGCCATCCATTGCCTGCCATCCATGCAATGCCATTGCCATCCATTGCCTGCCATCCATGCCATTGCCATCCATTGCCTGCCATGCCATCCATGATGATAATGATATCTGCTGCAGATATCATCATCATGGATGGATGGATGGACGGACCCAGGCCAGAACAGGTAGGTACAGGCAGGTCACGGTGCAAGATTTATCAAGTTACCCAGGCCGGGCCCAGACCAGAGTGTGCAGATATCATTATATATATCATCATGGATGGATGGATGATCCATCCATCCATGATGATATATATAATTATATCTGCACACTCTGGTCTGGGCCTGGCTTGGGATATTATTCTTGCACCGTGACCTGCCTGTACCTACCTGTTCTGGCCTGGCCTGGGTCCATCCATCCATCCATCCATCCATCCATGATGATAATGATATCTGCACACTCTGGTCTGGGCCCGGCCTGGGTAACTTGATAAATCTTGCACGGTGACCTGCCTGTACCTACCTGTTCTGGCCTGGCTTGGGTCCATTCATCCATGATGGATGGATAGACCCAGGCCAGAACAGGTAGGTACAGGCAGGACATGTATGCTGGTCACTACATTGAAAGGGACATGTACGCTGGTCACTACATTGAAAGGGACATGTACGCTGGTCACTACATTAAAAGGGGGCATGTATGCTGGTCACTACATTGAAAGGGACATGTACGCTGGTCACTACATTGAAAGGGACATGTACGCTGGTCACTACATTGAAAGGGACATGTACGCTGGTCACTACATTGAAAGGGACATGTACGCTGGTCACTACATTGAAAGGGACATGTACGCTGGTCACTATATTGAAAGGGACATGTACGCTGGTCACTACATTGAAGGGGGCATGTACTCTGGTCACTACATTGAAAGGGACATGTACGCTGGTCACTACATTGAAAGGGACATGTATGCTGGTCACTACATTGAAAGGGGGCATGTATGCTGGTCACTACATTGAAGGGGGCATGTATGCTGGTCACTACATTGAAAGGGGCATGTATGCTGGTCACTACATTGAAAGGGGCATGTATGCTGGTCACTACATTGAAAGGGGGCATGTACACTGGTCACTACATTGAAAGGGACATGTATGCTGGTCACTACATTGAAAGGGACATGTACGCTGGTCACTACATTGAACGGGGGCATGTATGCTGGTCACTACATTGAAAGGGGCATGTATGCTGGTCACTACATTGAAAGGGGCATGTATGCTGGTCACTACATTGAAAGGGACATGTAAGCTGGTCACTACATTGAAAGGGGGCATGTATGCTGGTCACTACATTGAAGGGGGCATGTATGCTGGTCACTACATTGAAAGGGGCATGTATGCTGGTCACTACATTGAAAGGGGGCATGTACACTGGTCACTACATTGAAAGGGACATGTATGCTGGTCACTACATTGAAAGGGACATGTACGCTGGTCACTACATTGAAAGGGGCATGTATGCTGGTCACTACATTGAAAGGGGCATGTACGCTGGTCACTACATTGAAAGGGGGCATGTACACTGGTCACTACATTGAAAGGGACATGTATGCTGGTCACTACATTGAAAGGGGCATGTACACTGGTCACTACATTGAAAGGGACATGTATGCTGGTCACTACATTGAAAGGGGCATGTACACTGGTCACTACATTGAAAGGGACATGTATGCTGGTCACTACATTGAAAGGGGCATGTATGCTGGTCACTACATTGAAAGGGGGCATGTACACTGGTCACTACATTGAAAGGGACATGTATGCTGGTCACTACATTGAAAGGGGCATGTATGCTGGTCACTACATTGAAGGGGACATGTACGCTGGTCACTACATTGAAAGGGGCATGTATGCTGGTCACTACATTGAAAGGGGGCATGTACGCTGGTCACTGCATTGAAAGGGACATGTATGCTGGTCACTACATTGAAAGGGGCATGTACGCTGGTCACTACATTGAAAGGGGGCATGTATGCTGGTCACTACATTGAAAGGGGCATGTATGCTGGTCACTACATTGAAAGGGGGCATGTACACTGGTCACTACATTGAAAGGGGCATGTACGCTGGTCACTACATTGAAAGGGGGCATGTACACTGGTCACTACATTGAAAGGGACATGTATGCTGGTCACTACATTGAAAGGGGGCATGTACACTGGTCACTACATTGAAAGGGGGCATGTATGCTGGTCACTACATTGAAAGGGGCATGTACACTGGTCACTACATTGAAAGGGACATGTATGCTGGTCACTACATTGAAAGGGACATGTATGCTGGTCACTACATTGAAAGGGACATGTACACTGGTCACTACATTGAAAGGGGGCCTGTTCGCTGGTCACTACATTGAAAGGGGCCTGTACGCTGGTCACTACATTGAAAGGGGGCATGTACACTGGTCACTACATTGAAAGGGGGCATGTACGCTGGTCACTGCATTGAAAGGGACATGTATGCTGGTCACTACATTGAAAGGGGCATGTATGCTGGTCACTACATTGAAAGGGGGCATGTACGCTGGTCACTGCATTGAAAGGGACATGTATGCTGGTCACTACATTGAAAGGGGCATGTACGCTGGTCACTACATTGAAAGGGGGCATGTATGCTGGTCACTACATTGAAAGGGGCATGTATGCTGGTCACTACATTGAAAGGGGGCATGTACACTGATCACTACATTGAAAGGGGCATGTACGCTGGTCACTACATTGAAAGGGGGCATGTACACTGGTCACTACATTGAAAGGGACATGTATGCTGGTCACTACATTGAAAGGGGGCATGTACACTGGTCACTACATTGAAAGGGGGCATGTATGCTGGTCACTACATTGAAAGGGGCATGTACACTGGTCACTACATTGAAAGGGACATGTATGCTGGTCACTACATTGAAAGGGACATGTATGCTGGTCACTACATTGAAAGGGACATGTACACTGGTCACTACATTGAAAGGGGGCCTGTTCGCTGGTCACTACATTGAAAGGGGCCTGTACGCTGGTCACTACATTGAAAGGGGGCATGTACACTGGTCACTACATTGAAAGGGGGCATGTACGCTGGTCACTGCATTGAAAGGGACATGTATGCTGGTCACTACATTGAAAGGGGCATGTACGCTGGTCACTGCATTGAAAGGGGGCATGTACACTGGTCACTACATTGAAAGGGGGCATGCACACTGGTCACTACATTGAAAGGGGGCATGTACTGTGGGGTTAGTGCTAGGGGGCCTGTACTGTGGGATTAGTGCTAGGGGGCCTGTACTGTGGGATTAGTGCTAGGGGGCCTGTACTGTGGGGTTTGTGCTAGGGGGCCTGTACTGTGGGATTAGTGCTAGGGGGCCTGTACTGTGGGATTAGTGCTAGGGGGTCTGTACTGTGGGGTTTGTGCTAGGGGGTCTGTACTGTGGGGTTTGTGCTAGGGGGCCTGTACTGTGGGGCTTGTGCTAGGAGGCCTGTACTGTGGGATTAGTGCTGGCGGGGTCTGTACTGTGGGGTTTGTGCCACTCTCAGTCAGTGTATCCCATAATAGGGTGTCTCTCACAGTATATGCCATAATAGGGTCCCTGCTCCCTATTATGGGATATACTAGTACTGAGAGACCCCTTAATATGTGATATATTGGGAGAATTTGTTCACGCAAGCAAAATATAGGGGACAAAATGGGTGGAGTCTATAAGGGGTGGGGCTTCTGATAAATGGGAGGGGTCAAAATAGAAGGGCGGGGTCTTGCGCCCCCCCATCTTAAAACTTCACCAGCCGCCACTGGTGCTAATGCTACACAACTGGAAAAAAGTGGTGTATATCGTGGAATTTACGCAGCTATAGACGCTATACTCTACTGGTGGTAATCTGTGACTTGCAGTGTAACTAGGATAGGGTGGCTGGAAATTTGGCACTAAAAGACACTATCTGGAATGGTCCCTAACTGACACTGACATCACTAGTGACACTAATACAGTGATCAGTAATAATACTGTACACTGACATTGTAATAATAACACTGGCAGGGAAAGGATTAGCATTTAGAGACAATCAAGGGGTTAACTGTATGCCTAAGAATGTGTAATGTGTGCTGCTTTTACTTCAGACTAGGTTCACAGTATTGCATGTGGTTGTGGGAATCGCACCTGCTCCGGCATCAGAAACAAACACGCTGCTTTTTGAAAAAATGCAGGGCTGCCATTCATTATTAACCACTTCAATACCAGGCACTTTCACCGACTTCCTGCCCAGGCCAATTTTCTGATTTCTGCACTGTCACACTTTAAATAAAAATTGTGCAGTCTTGCAACACTGTACTCAAATGAAATTGTTATAATTTGTTTTTTAAACAGATAGAGCTTTCTTTTTGTGGTTGGGGTTTTTATTTTTGCTAAACAAATGAAAAAAGATGGAAAAGTTTGCAAGAAATAAAATGTTTTTCTTAGTTTCTGTTAAAATTTTTGCAAATAAGTAATTTTTCTTCTTCACTGATGGGCGCTGATGAGGCTGCACTGATGGACACTGATGAGGCTTCACTGATGAGGCATGGGCACTGATGAAGCTAGACTGTTGGGCACAGATAGAGCGGCACTGATAGACACTAGTGGAACAGCACTGATGGGCACTGATAAGCTGCACTGATGAGGAGGCCCTAATCAGGTAGCACTGATAGGCAGTGATAAGCTGTACTGATGGGCACTGATGAGGAGACACTGATAGGTGGCCATGATGGGTACTGATAACTTGCACTGATGGGGCTGCACTGATAATCGGCACTGATGATCAATGCCCTGATTATCAGTGTAAACAATGTACTCACTGTGCCCTGTCAGATTTTCCGGTTATCAGCTCTCCTTTCCTCACACTGAGACAGTGTGTGAAGAAAAGAATGCCAAGACCTGGCAATTCTGTTTGCATGTGACCAGCTGTGAAAGGACACAGCGGTCACAGAACATGCCCGATGCGTGCCCACATCCATGAGCATCCTCCCAAGACTGGAGAGCCGCGCTGTAGCTGTCTTTCAGCTGTACCGTGGCCCGGAACCAGTTACTTTTTTCTTTCTTATATTTTCACCTAATAAACCAGCTAGTAAGCCTGTGTTTTACAACAGAACAAGATCTCCTGCAAATTAATCAGTTAAAAGTGTTGAGACAAACCATTTACCACTGATAGGAAAGCTTACAATGATTAGTTTTATGTATTTATAGAAAACATTTATCTTAAAAGGCAGCCATCACATCTATTGATTGGTAAACTGCAATGTATTACATTTTTGGTTTTGGGTTAATTCATGTTTTAAGCAGAATGGAGATTCAGCTGTGAAGCAATGGAAAGTTTTTGGCTTAGCTACATGAACCTCTATGTGGCTCAGCCGCAGAGACCTGCATCCTCCAATGCTCCTCCACTCAATTCAGTAAAGAGGTCTGCTTTTTCTTTAGTGAATCAAACTGCAGGTGCCACAACAATTTTAGGCCTTGTGCACACTGGCCATAGAGAACACTTCTTTCATGCACACAGGCATTTACTGGCATATAGAGGAAGGAGACTTTAGAGGGAGAAAAAAAAACATTATTTTCATGTTCAAGAGAGGAATGTTTTGGCCAGAGGGCAGGGCACTGCCACCTAGGGTGCAGCCACGAACGCCGGTTTCCCTACTCTCCATCGGGAGGAGGGGGTGTCGGGAGCTTGTCAGTGTTGCATTCTTAGGGGGTTGCGGGGGAAGGTGTCGGTCTCCTCTCCTTCTCCTCTGCCCTCCTCCTCCTCTGGACATCACTCTAGCCAATTCTCCCCCGACATCAGCTTCTTCTTCACCAGGGTCAGGGACAGTGTCGTTGATATGGGGGAGTGGGCCGCACCCGGGTGTCATCTGCCAGAGGGGTGACACCATTTTGAGAAAGGTGAGGGTCCCAGGTCCCCGTAACAGGGCTTTTTCTTTTCAGCCGGCACTAGCCCTGTGTTTTCCTCTTACAGTTGTCACTTCTAATACAGAAGGGACCGTGCAAATTCTCTGGGTAGCATGGCTACACTGAATCCACCTGGGTGTAACTGAGCTCTTGTGATGTGAAGGGGGGGGGTAAATTACATCACTGGTTCCAGAGGCGGATATCCATCCAGGCGTGTTTCCGCCAGTCTGACTGCTGTGATTGCCAGACCACACAGCATCTATCCCACAGCCATCCTATACGCATCCTGATTCCAGCAACAAACAGGTCAGTTCCGAATTGATGGGATTTGTGCTAGGAGAGGGGATTTAGGGGATTTGTGTGAGGAGGGGGAATTTGTGCTAGGAGAGGGGATTAGGAGGGGTTTGTGCAAGGAGGGGGGATTTGGGAGGGGATTTGTGCAAGGAGGGAGGGGGGGGGATTTGGGGGATTTGTGCTAGGAGAGGGGATATGGGGGATTTGTGTGAGGAGGGGGGATTTGTGCTAGGAGAGAGGATTAGGCAGGATTTGTGCGAGGAGGGGGGGGGGGGGTTTGGGAGGGGAATTGTGCTAGGAGCAGTAGCAGGACAACATGGTGTCACCCCCCAGGGAGGCGGGGGTGACACCATGTTGTACCGCACCAGGTGACACCAACCCTGGCTGATGCCACTGGGGGGGGGGGGGGGGGCGTATGCAAGAAGCTAGTCTTGCCTAGGGTGTAAAATAGTCTAGCACTGGCCCTGCCAGAGGGGTGAATGAAAAAAAACAGAATTGATTTCCACATGCACACATTCAAGGTGGATGGGGTAACCCTCCCTGCTGTGTCATTGTATTGTGACAGTGGGACTCCCCCTCAGTCAGAATACACTGATCAGTGCTGCAGCCGATAAGCTTTGGCTGTATTGTTAATCGTTATCTCAGAAGTACCTATATTGCTGCAATCAATTTTTCTTTTTTTTTTTCATGGCAATTTTATGATAAGGTTACATTATTACATGATTTTATTATATGGTTATAATCCAGGTTTTCACTGAAGCTTTTTGTTATGTTCACACTGCATCCATTGCAAGTTGTCTATACTCACTTTATCCAGATCTGACTCTGTTTAAGCACTGGCTATTTTAAAAAACACAGGTAGTCTTCCAGGTAGGCTAATGCCCCGTACACACGTGCAGATTATCTGAAGACTTTTGTCTTCAGATTTACCTTTTCTATGTAGTGCAAGGGCCTGCCGGATTGCATACAAATTGAAAGTGTTTAGGTTTGACCTCATATTATATGGTTTTGGTAAGGCTACAGACAAAAGTCTTCAGATAATCTGCACGTGTGTACGGGGCATTAACTAAAGGAAGATTTTCCTGAATCACGTCCCGGTGTAACGTGAGAATTACCTACCCCGTGAGAAAAACCTACCCTCGTCACTTCCGGCCAGGAACAGCTGAGCAGCGCAGCAGTGCGCATGCTCACAGCCCCGGATACCTAATGGAACAGCTGAGGAGCTGACTAGTGCACATGCGCACTAGTATGAAAAGATCACGGTGTCCGTGAAAAAAACCTACCCACGCGGCGGTTACATAAAACAGCTGGGCTGCAATATGAGTCATCTCCGCTCCTGACCCTGTCACTTCCCAGATCTGGGCTAGTAAATATAAAAGCGGCTCTCGGCTCCGTCATTTATGTTTTCATACACCCGCCGCCGCTTTTATATTTACTTGCCGAGAGCAGGGAAGTGACAGGGACAGGAGCGGAGATGACTCGTATTGCAGCACAGCTGTTTTAATGTAACCGCTGCATTACATACAGTGCCGTGCACCGGAAGTGACGAGGGGTAGGTTTTTCTCACGGGTAGGTAATTCTCACGGAACACCGGCATTCAGCACTAGCTTCAAGTGTGACGTCACTCCTGTGGGTGGTTTGACAGCACCAGTCTTGGCTGCTCTCATGACTGCAGCATTCCTCTTTCAATCTAGAGACTCTTGTTGTCATCCTTATCCAGGGCTCTGCCTTCCACAGAGTACTATGACTGCCTGCATCACTGTTCTGCTGAATTATCTCCCTCTCTTGTGAGTGCACTTTAGCCACTTGCGGACCACCCCATTGTAAAAATACTGCGGTATGTATGTACATGTTCGGATATCTCTACGCGCGCCTCCTATCTATTCAGTGATTCCATACAGCACAAGTCAGTCAGCAGGTCATAGCCAATGATTTATGACAGGTACCTGCTAATTGGCTTAGAGAATCATAGTACAGAGCCCTGTGTTTACTAACAACACAGGACTCTGTACATGGAGCAGCGATGTGGCTGTTTTTTACTCCCTGCAAAGCAAGGAGAAAAACCAACCACAAATCTTTGTAAAAAGCAGCACCCATTACACATTGTTAGGCACACAGTTAACCCTTTGATTGCCTCTAGATGTTAACCCCTTTGCAGCCAGGGTCTTTAGTACAGTGACAGTGTATAGTATTATCACTGCACTGTATTAGTTTCACTGGTGATATCAGTTCCCACCCAGTATCAGTTAGTGTCGGATTGTCCACTGCACTATCACAGTCCCACTATAAGTCGCTGATCACCACTATTACTAGAAAAAAAAATGTCATTATATATACACACAATCATTTGTAGACTTTGTAAGAATATTTAATAATAAATATCTCGCGCTCGTACTTATGTCAGAATATTTATGCTGCTCTGAATATAGCAGTGTATTTATTTATGGTTAATAAGCAAAGATCTATGAAAAAGGAGAGTCTTCACCTATTACCATAAATCAATGTCGTGAATTCTTTTTAATCGATTAATTTCTTTTTAAAAGCATATACCAATCTTAGTGAGTACAGTCTACAGCGTGGAATATATATAAAAATATTTATTCTCAAGACATGCAAACACGATATATGATCAAACAAGAAGTGACACAAAAAGATAACTCTACAGAAAAATACTAACTTCAAATAATCAATGCAATGTGATGTTTAGCTCAATAATGAAAGTGAAACTAAAACAAAGTGAAAGTAAAACGAAAGTAAAACGAAAGCAAGATTACCATTTCTTCCCAGGTATAGTATAAGCCATAAATTAATGTTCTATATAAACAGACTACAATGGTCTGCGTAATCACATAGCCAAAGTCATTCCACTGCAGATGAAATGAGAATAAGCCATGCAAAACGTAAGACTTAAAATTGCAAATAATGCACTTAATCTGATATTAATAAAAATGTATAAAAACAAAAATCAGCTATTTAGAGAAAAATCAACCATGGCTTATACGGCTGGGATTGTAATCTCATTACCCTTTAAATATGCAATATAAAACATATAAGGAAAGAATAAACAATTGTTGAATAAAATCAAATAACATAGCAAGGCATAATTACCACACTTAAGATGGCCGCTAGAGTCCTAAGATGGATGCCAGTGAGGGAGGAGTTTCCTTCAAGTTTCAGATGAATGATGGACCAGGGAGTATGTCTGGATGAGTCTATTGAAAAATGTAATAGTGTGTGTGGTGTAAGTGTGAGGTGTGTTGTCAGTAGTGTAATGTGTGTCCTCTCTCTCATCTGGGTTGGTCTTTTATATGGTAAGAACAAAGAGCTATAAAAATTACCATAAGTTAAACCCATAGGGATGAAACATTATCCCAATTGGTCGGGATATTCTATATCTAAACTGGTGAGGTCATAGACACGCCTCTTTTGATAATTAACCCTATACCTTGGATAATAAAATAAGGATGATTTCTCTATATGTGAGATTAATCATATAACACAACATAAAACTTTGTCCAGACTCCCAGTACATACATAAATGTCCACCTGTGTCTCCATCATCCACCTTGGCAAGTAATGCCATTTCAATAATTATATTTTTAAGACAATATAATATTTTTATATGGGAATATCTAAAATTATCTCAAGACTGCACCTGGTATTTCGTCTCCAGAGGGCAGTATCGTACCGTTCATTAGATTTTGTATTTAACATAATAATTACCACCATGTTATCTGATGACCTACTGACCTCCTAGCTAGTGAATAGCCATTACTTATTTGAATTGTGACACAACTGTCAGACATCCAGACTGGGATAGGAAGATCTATAGTGTCATAAAAACTTACACCAGACCTACACACAAACTTCTCTGAAATGAGGTAATTAGTAACGAGATACACATGTCTTTACACTTATTAGAAAAAGAATTCTAAGTAAGATTATTACTATTAGAATATAAACCCAAAATGTGATATAACATTCCTAAATATATATGTATATGCCTTACATAATATAATGACATAATTATAGCTAATATCTTCTCACATATAATGATGTACCTTTAAAAAAACTTATATAGTTCATCTTTAAATGTCTGCTAGAATATACTGGGGTATTGTCCATTGTTATATACTTATAGACAGACTGAGATATCCCCCCTTAACATAGCGTCAGACTGACTAAGTTTTATCTGATAAATATGTCAAAAGACATCTTATTTACGATTACATAAAAAATACAAAGATCTCTGTTGAAACCATAGACCCTTTGTAAGCCTGTGAGAGACATTTTGTTAGAATACATATATGAACTTTGTTTCACCTTAAAAACAAGATGGACGCCATCCTGTTCAGAATCTCTTATATGCATAATATGAAATATACATGGCTTTTAAAATAATTTTTCTTTTTACCTATTATTATTTTAATCAACCCCCAATAACCCCGACATATCCCCCCCCCCCCTTTCTTTCCAGTAGACAAGTGAGCAACTTAGGCCTATCTGGAAAGAAAGCTTTTTAAGGAGTAGTAAAAAGGAAAAAAAAATGTCTTGTCCTCTTTTTTTTAAGAGAATAGTTCATATTGGGAATTGTTCATAACTTTTAAGTAAAGCGGTAAAAAATGAGAAAAAAAAAATCAGTTCAAAATGTCAGTTCGTAGCGATTTTGCTGGTGTTAGCTATGTCACAAACTGTTCCTTATTAGTCTCTTTGAATTCTGATCTCCTAGTAAAGAAACTCAAATGTTCCTTGAAATCTGCAACATCAGCTTGTAAAGTCTTGATGTAGACAGAAATTAACTGCTGCAATGGCATTGGCAATTACCATTCAAAGCGCAGTAAAACAATGTTTGCAATCAGGAATCTGAGAGATCTGTTGGGACGTTCAACCTTGGATGTTGGTTGGATAATGAATGGTTTCAGCATGGCCTAGAGATTCATGCATCTAGACTGAGGTTTGCTCACATGCGCAATGCACCATTCTCACATCTCCTTCAACTGAAAACAGGAGGTAGTGCGACTCCTCTCAATGGATTTCCTCGGATCAAATGCACAAAGATCTTTAGAAACAAATCTTCCTCTCCGTCAACAAGAATCTGGGGCGTCTCACAGCTTGATTCCTGAAGAGGGACCTGATTCAATGAGGGGTTCCGTCCTGAGCTGTGCTCTAGGGAGAGATGACCCATCCGATCGCTGTGTCTTTGGCAAACATCACCGTCTGTACCAATCAACGACCTGGCATGGAAGGTTAATCTCTTCCTATTGGATGAAACATATAGTATGAATATACATTCTTATCAATTGACATTTCAATGCGATGTTGGTACCCTAAGCTTTATCAGAGTTCTCCTTTAATCCACCGTGTGATCAGTCCTTTATATGACCACCAGGGAAGGTGAGACTATATATGCGACCTTTCCTAGGGCGACTGACTTCTGGGGCTTATTAACATGGGGATGTATTTATCACCATGGATACTATGCATTGGACAATAATACAATGATCTAATACTTTGTTTAAAATTTACCTACTACTTAGGAGAAAAAAAAAATATCTCCCCCTTTTGGGCATCAATGCAATTTATTGTAGGCAATAAAACTACCTGGCATTGAGGATTCCTTCTTGGTTACCGTATACAACCTTTAACCTCTTGACTGCATTACGTCATTAGGGTTTGATCCTCCTTGGTATCACCGTCATTGGCGATTTTTGAAAATGTGCCCGCTTTAAGCGACCTGTTTGAGTCAGAGGGATGAAGTGACCACTGAAAAATAGGAGGGTAGTTAGTATCTAACAACCAAGATCCCCTGACAGGGATTTCAGGATCCTCAATGCTGTGATCTGGGAATAAAATGGTGTTAGAACCTCTGTATCCTATGCCTCTATTCAGTGTATCCCTTCTGATTCCTGCCACTTGGGCATTTAAGGATTTTGTGGCCCTTGGCTGGCCACAGGATTTGTTCCTAAAGAGGGCTTATTTTAATTCTGGGCTACAGTGCCCTGAGTGAACCAAGCGATCAGCTGATCCAACTTGGCTTCTATTCAGCTGAAAACTTTTACAGAATTGAATTATTGGCTCCGCCTCCTGCGGTGCCTATGTCTCTCGGGTTCAGACAGGATGGGACAGATCCCCATCAGAACCAGTATCTCGGTTCTGGCGTGAGGTCTGGGCCTTAATGTCACTTGAACTTCCCGAGGATTTTGGGGAACCCTAAGATGGGGCAATCCCTATTTATTTGTGGGTGTCCCCCCCCTTGTTAATGGGATGTCCGGTGTCCTCCTTAAGGTATCCGGTGTCCCCTTTGGGGCCTAGGTGGCATATCTTGCTCCTTTGCCAAACTTATTATTATTATGTGTATGGGCAATGCTTCAAAGCACAGGGATTTAAATTGCAGGTGGTTGTACTCAGCTCCTTCATTGAAGGGTGTTAGGCACTTTTGAGTACAGCAAAAAAAAAATTATTAAATGGGGCTTTGGTGCTGTGTACATTTTAAATTGTAGATAACAGCTCTAGCAGCAGTGTTAAGGTTTTTGTATGGGCTGCATTTTAAATGACATCCTGCATGCACAACACAGACAGTTGTTTTCATAGGCCTCAGGGTAATCAGTAATGTTTAAGGACCTTTTCATAACAAAAATCAGGACAGTACTCTTTTTAAAACTTTTAAATTCTGGAGGTGTTTGGTGTCTTTTTAGGGGTGCTAGTCTTTTTACAGTGACCTGATATGACTCATACCTATTTATGCATGGCTGCCCAATTTCTGCCCTCCTATATTAGGAATGTGGCTGGGGTAGGACATGGACTTTCTGCCTGACTCCCCCGCTTGTCTGGGTCATAACCAACAGACTGGGAATCATATCTGGGTCTATGAATGATTATTTCATATTTAAAATGCAGGACTAAATTAAGCATTTACCGTTTTACATGGACACCATGACCTTATGGAACTCTGCTATGTATTTACTTATGAGTTCCTGTCATGACTTGAACAGTTACATTTTTTTTTTTTCAAAATTTTCCACTGCTGATTACTCGGCAACTTTTTGCTAGAAAACATTTTTCCTTGCTCAAAACTTCCTAATTATTGCATTAATCATTTACATTTCACTTTCAAATGGTTACTTTCATTACAGCTTCCTTGATAAAACTTCTGCCACAATTCTACTTAATTTTGCAGTTTCACGCTACATTCTCTTAACTGATGTGTCCCAATAGAGGTTACTTTCACCTGCTCAAGGAGGTTCCTAATCTCATTCTCTCATTTATTTGGAGTGGAGATTGAAACTTTACTAAACTCCTTTTTGCTGAACCTTGTGGTGCAGTTCCTCACACAGATATAGTAAGATTGGCCATGACTCTAAAAGTATGTGATCACTCTTCCTGACGTCTTTTGGTGTTAGATAAGCTATTGGTGAGTTCATACATACAGGTTGTCCTCCACCCATGTCAGATGCCGTTTATTGGCCCGACTTCTGAGGATTTTGATATATGACTCTAACCAGCATTTACATATTACACCATTTCAGACTCAGAGAGGTGTTTCCACACATTTATGATCTGTGCCAAATCCACTGGAGTTGTGGCATTACCACTAGGGACTGACACCTTGCCAGAGTTGGCAGCATGAACATTACCTGCTGTAGACATTTTTAAGGCATGTCTATCACATTCACAATTAATAAAAAAAAAATTCCCAAAAAAAAATTTTTTTTTTTTTCAAAGTTATTGATTATGTCACCTAATCAATATTATGATTGGCATATGTAAGAAATCAATAATTATCTCAGCAGTGCCTCCATTATATGTAAGAATATTTAATAATAAATATCTCGCGCTCGTACTTATGTCAGAATATTTATGCTGCTCTGAATATAGCAGTGTATTTATTTATGGTTAATAAGCAAAGATCTATGAAAAAGGAGAGTCTTGACCTATTACCATAAATCAATGTCGTGAATTCTTTTTAATTGATTAATTTCTTTTTAAAAGCATATACCAATCTTAGTGAGTACAGTCTACAGCGTGGAATATATATAAAAATATTTATTCTCAAGACATGCAAACACGATATATGATCAAACAAGAAGTGACACAAAAAGATAACTCTACAGAAAAATACTAACTTCAAATAATCAATGCAATGTGATGTTTAGCTCAATAATGAAAGTGAAACTAAAACAAAGTGAAAGTAAAACGAAAGTAAAACGAAAGCAAGATTACCATTTCTTCCCAGGTATAGTATAAGCCATAAATTAATGTTCTATATAAACAGACTACAATGGTCTGCGTAATCACATAGCCAAAGTCATTCCACTGCAGATGAAATGAGAATAAGCCATGCAAAACGGAAGACTTAAAATTGCAAATAATGCACTTAATCTGATATTAATAAAAATGTATAAAAACAAAAATCAGCTATTTAGAGAAAAATCTACCATGGCTTATACGGCTGGGATTGTAATCTCATTACCCTTTAAATATGCAATATAAAACATATAAGGAAAGAATAAACAATTGTTGAATAAAATCAAATAACATAGCAAGGCATAATTACCACACTTAAGATGGCCGCTAGAGTCCTAAGATGGATGCCAGTAAAGGAGGAGTTTCCTTCAAGTTTCAGATGAATGATGGACCAGGGAGTATGTCTGGATGAGTTTATTGAAAAATGTAATAGCGTGTGTGGTGTAAGTGTGAGGTGTGTTGTCAGTAGTGTAATGTGTGTCCTCACTCTCATCTGGGTTGGTCTTTTATATGGTAAGAACAGAGAGCTATAAAAATTACCATAAGTTAAACCCATAGGGATGAAACATTATCCCAATTGGTCGGGATATTCTATATCTAAACTGGTGAGGTCATAGACACGCCTCTTTTAAAAATTAACCCTATACCTTGGATAATAAAATAAGGATGATTTCTCTATATGTGAGATTAATCATATAACACAACATAAAACTTTGTCCAGACTCCCAGTACATACATAAATGTCCACCTGTGTCTCCATCATCCACCTTGGCAAGTAATGCCATTTCAATAATTATATTTTTAAGACAATATAATATTTTTATATGGGAATATCTAAAATTATCTCAAGACTGCACCTGGTATTTCATCTCCAGAGGGCAGTATCGTACCGTTCATTAGATTTTGTATTTAACATAATAATTACCACCATGTTATCTGATGACCTACTGACCTCCTAGCTAGTGAATAGCCATTACTTATTTGAATTGTGACACAACTGTCAGACATCCAGACTGGGATAGGAAGATCTATAGTGTCATAAAAACTTACACCAGACCTACACACAAACTTCTCTGAAATGAGGTAATTAGTAACGAGATACACATGTCTTTACACTTATTAGAAAAATAATTCTAAGTAAGATTATTACTATTAGAATATAAACCCAAAATGTGAAATAACATTCCTAAATATATATGTATATGCCTTACATAATATAATGACATAATTATAGCTAATATCTTCTCACATATAATGATGTACCTTTAAAAAAACTTATATAGTTCATCTTTAAATGTCTGCTAGAATATACTGGGGTATTGTCCATTGTTATACACTTATAGACAGACTGAGATATCCCCCCTTAACATAGCGTCAGACTGACTAAGTTTTATCTGATAAATATGTCAAAAGACATCTTATTTACGATTACATAAAAAATACAAAGATCTCTGTTGAAACCATAGACCCTTTGTAAGCCTGTGAGAGACATTTTGTTAGAATACATATATGAACTTTGTTTCACCTTAAAAACAAGATGGACGCCATCCTGTTCAGAATCTCTTATATGCATAATATGAAATATACATGGCTTTTAAAATCATTTTTCTTTTTACCTATTATTATTTTAATCAACCCCCAATAACCCCGACAACTTTAGTTTTCACCCAAATCATTATACACTTATTAGGATTTTATTTACCAAATACAGTACATGTAGCAGAATACATTTTACCCTGAATTTATGAAGACATTTTTTTTTTTTTTGGATATGTTTTATAGCAGAAAGTAACATTTTTTTTTTTCTTTTTAAACATTTTGGTCTTTTTTTTTTTTTCGTTTTTACAATAAAAAATAAAAAAAACCCAGTGGTGATCAAAAACCACCAAAAGACAGCTCTATTTGTGTGAAAAAATTATATAAATTTAATTTGAGTACAATGTTGCATGATCGTGCAAGTTATAATAGCGCAGTGCCAAATAGCAAAAATGCCCTGGTCATAAATGGGGTAAAACCTTCAGAAGCTGAAGTGGTTGATTTTGTTTTAATAAAATTCCATCTGTCTGACCTACTGTATTACATTCTTGACTCCTTTGCGCTGGTTTCTCTTGCTTTTGTTTACATATGTATCCAGAGTGCATCACTTTGCTTTGCCTGGCTGCATTGGATTCCCCTTAGCGTTAGTCTTTTTGTTTAGTGCATGGGACACTGACACTGTGACAACATTGACAATACTGGTTATGAATTTTGAGCATTTTATGTATTTCTTTTCTAGCTAATTGCGTACCATATGTCTATTATTTGCCACTTTTTTTTTTTTTTTTTAATTTCTGCTCACCTACTGTATATCAGCTAGGTGGTTCATCTGTACATGTCTACACCATCACCATTTATGGGCAAGACCATATTCCTACTTTTTACACTTACACATTTTTAGGATTTTGTGCCATCGGCATATTGCCTGATCTGTTTGCTTGGCAGGGTTGATCATTTGAGGGTGTTTTATTCAACCTCTCTAAACATGCCCTGCCATTCTTTCTTGGGGAAGAGTTGATTTGCTGACTTGGATTTATTTTGGCTAATCACTAGTGTTTGCCCCTTGAGAATGGTTACGATGTCTACAAAGTGCATTGCCATTTTACTTTGCCAAGGTGCATATTTGTACCAGTCTTGTGATATAAAGATTGACTTCCACATAATGCATGTATGGCGATTCTCTGTCCAGTGTCTGTAAGCGTAATATTTGTTACATTCTCAAACCTGTTTATGATCCAGCAAGATGTACCACATCCATAAAATGTGTATTGGAATCGTACTGTATATTACAGCTTACTCATTCAAGGCATGGTAGCTTGCCTTTATTCCTGAGGCTATCCAGTCATCTCAGCTACTCATAAACCATGAAAGCCCATAGGTACCACAGTTATTTAGCTAATTTCTCTTCTTAAAATTCCTGCTGATTTAAAATACCGTACATTATATATTGCATTCTGTTTTATGAAGTATTCTGCAGTAAAATTACAAAAACGTATGAAAGGGCAGATCTTTCAGAAAATGTATTAGCCTCTTTTCTTGTACTAGTTAGTGGACCCGATTTAGCACAATTTATGAGCAGGCTGTACCAAAGCATGCTGTAATGCAGTTTTATAAATATTTAAATTGTACTCTAACCCTGGAAAAGGTCTCCAAGCTAAGCTTTTTGCATATTTTTTTTTAATATGTAGCATGTCTTTTTATTACATTAAAAAATGAAAATTATTTTGCAAGCTGAAACTAAAAAAAAAAAAAAAAAAGTGTATCTTTGATCAAAAAGTAAAAGTAATTTATTTAACGAGGCTTTGCCTTTCTATCATTTCTAGACTAGCTGTTTCAGGTAAAAGGTTTGTCAAGCTTCAAACTATACCTTTAATTAGTTCAGTGATAACAACTTCTCTAAGGACAAACAAATCCTCATGCCCTGTGAATAAGCAGAACGGTGTCACCCACTGCAGTGGAGTGCTTTTCCATGGAGCTACAAGTGGACATATGGACATTCAATTTGCCCGAATGTTGAGAATTGACCACTGTGTGGGCAGGTGCCTACAGAAGGGTTAATGTCTTTTCTGTGCCCACTCATGTTCTGCAGTTATCTGGGTCAAGTCTGCTATCTTTCCTGTGAAACCGTTACAATGTAGATGTGTGGTGGATTAGAGGCATTCATTGGATACTTTTTCCCCACCAAGTTTCCACAGATCCACATAAAAAGGGGGCTCTTCAGTGTCCCGGAGAGAGCTGCTGAGGATACTGACAAGATGAAGTATGCTGCCAGATGGTGCCCTCAGGGGGGGGGGGGTCACTTAGGAACTGAGAGCCTGAAGACCCCTAACTATCAATCTTGAATTTACAGCCTTTACTTTGCCAAACATGGACTATATGGAGCCTGTACTACCTCTGGTGGATTATTTGCCAGTCGTGGACTCTGCCTCTAATGGACACTAAGGACTCTCTGCTGTTATTTAGGTATGATTACCCTATTGTCACTAAAGTACTTTGTACAGGAATTTATGTGAGAAGCTGCCTAATAGGAACTGTTCCTGTATGTTGCCCTTCTTCAGTAAAGTTATGATGAACTGTTTAAAGTCTGGTCTGAAGTTTCTCTCTTAAAGCGGAGTTCCACCCATTTTTAATAGGTTGGAATACATAGATGTATGTAATCCCCTTTTAAAACGGCTTTTACCAATGGAAACTTTTTTTTTTTTTTTTTGCTAGTAAATACCTTAATTTCTGCTTTATTCCTCCTCTCCTCACTTCCGGGTCCGATCGGCGATGACGTCATTCGGCGATTCGCAGTGTCTGCTGGGATGTATTCTATTCCAGAAATCTCGCAGTAGCTGAGCTGTAGTGAGCCGTGCCTGCCCCGCCTCTGCCCCGCCTCCTCTCATTAAGTTGTATTGTATGAATGTATTAAGGCCGGTCTCTGCCCCGCCTCCGCCCCGCCTCCTCTCATTGGTTGTATTGTATGAATGTATTAAGGCCGTTCTCTGCCCCGCCTTCGCCCCGCCTCCTCTGCCCGCCTCCTCTCATTGAGTTGTATTCATACAATACAACTCAAAGAGAGGAGGCGGGGCAGAGGCGGGGCAGAGAACGGCCTTAATACATTCATACAATACAACCAATGAGAGGAGGCGGAGGCGGGGCAGAGAACGGCCTTAATACATTCATACAATACAACCAATGAGAGGAGGCGGGGCGGAGGCGGGGCAGACAACGGCCTTAATACATTCATACAATACAACTTAATGAGAGGAGGCAGGGCGGAGGCGGGGCAGGCACGGCTCACTACAGCTCAGCTACTGTGAGATTTCTGGAATAGAATACATCCCAGCAAATCGCCGAATGACGTCATCGCTGATCGGACCCGGAAGTGAGGAGAGGAGGAATAAAGCAGAAATTAAGGTATTTACTAGCAAAAAAAAAAAAAAAAAAGTTTCCATTGGTAAAAGCCATTTTAAAGGGGATTACATAGATCTAAAGTTCCAAAAATGGGTGGAACTCCACTTTAAGTGGTGTATTACATGGTGTATCCAAAGAACAGGGCTTGTAGCAAGGGGACTGTAGGTTGGAGTAGATACAGTGCACTTTAGTCCTGCATGGTTTGCTATCTAGTCTAGGCCATATAACTGTTGCTAGGGAGAACCGCACATGTATCATAGCTTAATGTGGCTAACCAGCCAGGAAATTGGTGACTTGGCATAGGGTGATGCTTATTCTGGTAGTGAAGGGGTGTGGTGCTCATCCTCTTCACTGGCAGCCAGCTCTCTGCATTTTGGGACTAGACCTGTGACACAGAGTACTTAGGGACCTAGCCTGGGAGTCATGGGAGAGATGTAGAGGGGGTCCCTGTAAGAGAGTGAGCGAGCGTGTAGTTACAGAGTGAGGATCATTTACTGTATCCATTAATAACTGTGGACATATCACCGGGAGTGGGGTGGCAGGTATTGCTGGGTTAGTGGATGCAGGTGCAGGCTTTGCAGCCCTGGTTTCTAAATGCTAAACACCTGGGAGTCAGTGTTCTCTAACTGTAGTTGTGTCTAGTGTGCATAGTGTTAACAGTGCAGTAAGTTAGCCATTGAGGGTTAACTGTGTTCATTGTGGCTCACTTCTAGTATAGACTTAAGCCTTAATGCTGGGTTTTGCATAGAAGCAAACACCTGTCTACAACCTAGGCAATTAGAGCATGTAGTTCTAGTGTCCCCCACTAGGGAACCTAAGCCACATCCACCACTGTGTTGTAAATTAATATAATAAATAATGTAACTAGCTATAGTGGAAATAGCATACAGGTGTACATCCCGGACAAGGCTCCATATGTGGCACTTCCCCCTTGAGGGTTGCTGGTAATTATATGTTCTTCTGTGCTCCTTTGACCCTGTGAACCGTCAAAGCCCTCCTAACAATCTAGGTTCAGACATGTAGTGTATACCTTCAAATGACACACTGACACAATGCAAATTGATTTTAACTCCTTAGTTCAGTTTTTGTCAAGGAAAAGACTTGCAAAGAGTATTAATCAACTAGGCCCTGGATAAACAGCCAGGACTCCGTTGAAATAACTAGTGATGGGCTGATCACCCCCCTGTTCGGTTCACACTAGAACATCTCGAACAGGGAAAAAGTTCTAGCGAACATGCGAACTCCAATAAAGTCTATGGGACATGAACATGAAAAATCAAAAGTCCTCATTTTAAAGGTTTATGTGCAATTTATTGCCATAAAAGGCATATGGGGACCCGGATACTGCCCTGGGGGACATGTATCAATGCAAATTTTTTTTTTTTTTTTTTTTTTTAAAAAGGATCCTTTTTACAGGAGCAGTGATTTTAATAATGCTTACAGTGAAACAATAAAAATGAAAAATTGTGGCAACGTGGTGCATTTGTACGATATATGGATCTTGCTGCAGCAATACTGACATTTCTAAAGGGAAAAAAATGTAATTTAAACTTGCTCGCGGGTGTAATATATTGTCGGCTCCCAGCAATACAGATAAAAAAAACATGAAAAATACGGCGTAGGGTCCCCAGTCCATACCATGACTACCATGTCCAGACTACAACATATCTATACATTTCAAAAGTGGGGTATGCCTGTACACTACACTGATTCACTCAACTCAACTCACTGTCAACTAACTACTAATCTCTATTGTCACACACTATACACGGCTGCCGTGTCTGCAGCAGCCTTATATAGTGTGAGGTGTGGACTTAGGCTCTGAGCCATGATTGGCTAAAGGCAACCTGCCTTTAGACGATCATGGCTCTGAAAGGACATTGTGCTGTGATTGGCTAAAGCCTACAGGTCAGGTGGATGCTTTGGCCAATCACAAGCACTTAATGCGCTGCAATCGCACGGTCGTGCAACGCTGTACTCTAATAAAATGGAAAATGGATGTCCTTTTTTCCCCAAAAATAGAGCTTTATTTTGGTGGTATTTGATTACCTGTGGGATTTTTATTTTTTGCGCTATAAACAAAAAGAGCGACAATTCTGAAAAAAAAAAATATATATATATATATATATATATATATATTGTAACAGGAAGTCAGCTAAATCTGGGAATGTAGTCACAGGAAGGAGATACATTTCCACCTGATTTAGAAAGTCCATTAATTAATTTAGGGTGTTGGCTACAGAGCTAGCCAGCAGGAAGTTGAAAGGCCTTCACCTGTTCAGAATGAGGGAGTTAAGGCTCTATAATTTGTTCAGAGAAATTCCTATTGTTTGCTGCCTCCAGAAGCTGTGTCCTGAAGCCATGTGGGCTGGGAGCAGGAGGACAGTCAGCGTGTGCCTCCCGACAGGATGTGTGGGCCTGGGAGAAGACCCCCCGGAGTGATGTGTGCCCGGGACGGTAACCAAGGGTGAATACGTCTCAAAGGTGAGAAGACGAACTGTTGATGTGAAAGAAACAAAAGGACTGTGTTGCCCTGTGAAGCTATTATAAAAGGACTATTGAGTGTCCGCTGTAGGACAAGGAAGTCTGCCCGACGGTAGGTTGGAGACAGACACTTAGGCAGGTTCCAGTTGTGAGAAAATAAATCCTTGCCTCTGTGGGCGGCTACCTTCTCACAACTGGAACCTGCCTAAGTGTCTGTCTCCAACCTACCGTCGGGCAGACTTCCTTGTCCTACAGCGGACACTCAATAGTCCTTTTATAATAGCTTCACAGGGCAACACAGTCCTTTTGTTTCTTTCACATCAACAGTTCGTCTTCTCACCTTTGAGACGTATTCACCCTTGGTTACCGTCCCGGGCACACATCACTCCGGGGGGTCTTCTCCCAGGCCCACACATCCTGTCGGGAGGCACACGCTGACTGTCCTCCTGCTCCCAGCCCACATGGCTTCAGGACACAGCTTCTGGAGGCAGCAAACAATAGGAATTTCTCTGAACAAATTATAGAGCCTTAACTCCCTCATTCTGAACAGGTGAAGGCCTTTCAACTTCCTGCTGGCTAGCTCTGTAGCCAACACCCTAAATTAATTAATGGACTTTCTAAATCAGGTGGAAATGTATCTCCTTCCTGTGACTACATTCCCAGATTTAGCTGACTTCCTGTTACATACCCCCCCCTCTTGTTTCAACCCTAGGGTTGGGACACAGATTTCCAGGCACGCATGTGTCAAGCACTGCTGACTCACTGATAAGCCTCCTATTATCCTCAAGCTTCCGGATGAAACTGTTTTGTCATCTTCATTGACGGATTTCTCATAAATGCCACACAGTTTGTCTCTCATCTCATATACACATTCTTCAACTGCATTTTTGGCATCATTTCGCTCCTTCTCGTTTCTGTCATCTTCATTGACAGCTTTCTCATAAATGTCAGACAGCTTGTCCCTCATAACCGTCTGTCCAATCCACCATGGAGGACCGTGATCCATAGGCAACTCAATTGGGCTAGTCTTAATGTCTTCAACATTCTTAAGACTCCTCTCTCTGCAATCCATAAATGTTTTCCACAAAACTTTGAGAACCTTTGCTTCACTAAGCTTTGTTCCAAGTAGGGACTCTTGACATCCCTCTGTGACTTGAGTTGCCTCTCCATACAGCTGTACACAATCATTGACTTTTTGTTGTAAAAGGGAATGATCTTCCTTCTTGAGCTTTGCTTGCTCTAAGATGCTGTGCAGAGGATTTTCCAATTGAGACAACAGGCTGTCACACATTTCTTCAAAGTGACCCCTGTTCCTTTTCCCAGAGATATCAATATCATTCAAACATTTCATATTCATAGGCAGATCTGAAGCATTTGCACTCATCAACTTCTTAAACTTTTCGCCCTCCTGAGCGAGTCGCAGTAAAGGCCTACTATTTGATTTGATATTGAGTTTATATTTCTTGCCAAACTCTTCACAGAAGAAGCCAACCAGAACATCATCAACTTTCCTTCCACCAACATAGGGGTCAAAGGCAACAACACAGTTGAACCCAGCGATCTGGGTGGTATCCATTATAGACCTCCTCTCTGCATCAGTGAAGAAGCATGGAACTGCAACACATTCTTTTACAGGTTTCTTCAATGCACTTTCTGCTGAACTATTTGACCGCTCAAAGTCACCTGGTTCCTTTTCTCTATCTGAATTCCACATGGAATGCATCTCAAGATCACGATCAAACTTCTGCCACCCGTCTTTCACCAGTTCCATTTTGGAAACACTCCCTGAAAGGCACTTATTCATTTGCTTCACGTTTTCACCAACAGCCTTAGTTTTCTCCACTAGGTTTTCAGCCTGAACTGAGAAATCATCACATTTCTTACACAGCTCCTTTGTTTGCTGAAGTTCTAATGATACATTTTCCAATGCTTGAAGTTTTTGAAGGAACGGTTTATTCCAAAGGGGTGATTCAAGCCACATGTCATCACATTTCTGAGGCTCACTCAGGACAGACCCCAAAACACTGATCCTTTTAAAAACTGCATCAGGCACACTATCCCCTCTTTGGGACAGATCCTCTGTTGCCTGGAATTCCTCTTCCAGTTCCTGCAACGGAATCTTCATCTCTTCTACTTGCTGTTCTAAGGCTCGCTTAGACTTTTCTAGCTCCTGAACTCTTTTCACAACATCATCCTTGGAGCTGACCAATTCTTCCATTTCTGTACGCAGCTGTTTGTTAACACTTTCTAGTTCAGCCTTACACTCTAGAGCTTCCTCCAAAGAGCGAGCCAAGAACAGGGCTTTGCTCTCGTTATCACGCACCTCCGTTTCTGCACGTGCGCGTTCTTCTGCATATTTTGCAGACACAGTCTTCTCTTCACCAAGCATCTGATCAAACTTCTTTTTCACATCTTCAACACACTGTAATGAACCAACGCTTTCTTCCATGCGTTTTTTCATATCCGCTATCTGAGCTTGCAATGTTGCGACTTGCTCTGATAGGTTTTTCTTTGCTTCCGCCTCCTCTTTTAATTGTTCCAGGAAGCCATTTTTCTCATCTTCCATTTGTTTGAGCTTTGTGCTAAAACTCAGCCTTTGACACCTCTCTTCCTGTAAGAGTTCCTGCGTGTCTTGCAGCTGCGATTCCAAGATAGAAAAATCTTCCGCAATTTCTCTAGATTTGCTGTCTGCTTGAGAAAGCTGATTTGTAACATTGTCCAACTCAACCTGCAGTCGGTTTGCCTTCTCTGACAGCTTAGCACACAATCGGTCACCTTCTGACACCTTGACTTGCGATTCCAGAAGCTGTGCCTCTACTTTTTCCCTCTTATGTTCACAATCTCCTTTTCCCTGCATAAGAGCCTTCACCTCATTGGCTAGCATCTGGGAATAAGAATGTAATTCTGCCACACAGGCTTCTTTCTCCTTTAACTGCTGCTGGACACGTTGGGCTTCCCCTTTCCAACTTTCACAGTCCGCACGCCATTCATTTACCACATTGCTCAAAGTAGTGAGCTCATACACAGTACTCAGTAATTTAGCCTCTCTTTCACTTTTCTCTTTGTCGCTGAGAGACAATGTCGCTTTCAGAGCAACATTCTGTTCCTGCGACTCCTGCAGGTCTATTTTTGTAGCTCCCAAAGACTGAAGACTTTTTTCCAGCTGATTACGCAACTCCAACATATCAGCCATACTTTGCTTCTGCAAAGTCTGAATTTCACTTTCCTTTTCCATGAGGATGGTATCTTTCTCCATTATAGTCTCTCTGCGTTTTTGCAACTCGACCAAAAGAAGAGCAGTGGATTCTTCCCACTGTGACACATGAGACTTGAGTAGTTCATTCGTTTCCTGCAAGTTTCTATGCTCCATCTTAAGCAATTCCACGGCTTGTTCCTTTTCTTCCATTTTCCGTTGCAAGGCATCCAACTCAGCCCTGCACACATACTCGGTTTCCTCCAAACCGATGGCCTCCATTGGCTGCTGGCGTCTCTGTTTCCAGCCTGCCATGCTCTCTTGGTGAGCCTTTTGTTGAGCTGCAAAGCTCCGCTGTTTCAGCATCTCCCCCATTTTGAGTTTACTTTTCATCTGAGCACACTGCGTCTCCATAGCAGTTTCATCAGTGTTGCTAGGGACAACACCCTTCCTCTTTAGTAGACTCTCTTTAGGCATGGATGGGGCTGGTTCAGACGGTAGCATCCCCTCCATCCATAGAATCCGGTCTCTCATTTCATCTATCTTTGCATTTTTCAGGCGTTTTGAACGGCCCATCTTCAATAACTCCACAAACAAATTTTACACAGTCCAGCAAAAATTTTCAGACCACTGTCTCTTTAACACATGTAGTTTTTCTCTCTCTTGCAAGATCTCTTTTCCTGCACACACAGTTTGTGCAGTCACTTGCACCAGACACAACAAAGTTCATCAAATAATTTTGAGACCGCTGTCTCTTTAAAACACTTTTTTTTTTCTGTCAGGATCTTCTCTCCTGCACACATAGATTGTGCAATCTCATGCACCAGATAAAGTTCATCAAACATTTGCACTTCCTTGCAGGGATCTCTGCTTATGCCCGCATCCTCCACCATATGTGAGGGATTAGCTCGGTGGCGGGTGTGGATGACCCCTTGGGGGGTGCGTTTTCCCAGAGAGGTAGCCGACAAGTGCTTGTAAACAAACAGTGTGGTTTATTAAATGGTGTTTTCTTCACCAGGCTGTATGCAGCAAAACATCCAAAATAAAATAAAACAGAAAATAAATCCTTGCCTCTGTGGGCGGCTACCTTCTCACAACTGGAACCTGCCTAAGTGTCTGTCTCCAACCTACCGTCGGGCAGACTTCCTTGTCCTACAGCGGACACTCAATAGTCCTTTTATAATAGCTTCACAGGGCAACACAGTCCTTTTGTTTCTTTCACATCAACAGTTCGTCTTCTCACCTTTGAGACGTATTCACCCTTGGTTACCGTCCCGGGCACACATCACTCCGGGGGGTCTTCTCCCAGGCCCACACATCCTGTCGGGAGGCACACGCTGACTGTCCTCCTGCTCCCAGCCCACATGGCTTCAGGACACAGCTTCTGGAGGCAGCAAACAATAGGAATTTCTCTGAACAAATTATAGAGCCTTAACTCCCTCATTCTGAACAGGTGAAGGCCTTTCAACTTCCTGCTGGCTAGCTCTGTAGCCAACACCCTAAATTAATTAATGGACTTTCTAAATCAGGTGGAAATGTATCTCCTTCCTGTGACTACATTCCCAGATTTAGCTGACTTCCTGTTACAATATATATATATATATTTTTTTTTTTCACTTTCTGCTATACAACATTCCCAAAAGAAAAAAAAATTGTATTCTGCTGCAAATCCCAAGCGTATTTTGATTGGTTTGCACAAAAGTTATCGCATCTACAAACTAGGGGAAAGATTTGTCATTTTTATTTATGATTTTTAGTAGTAATGGCAGCGATCTGTGATTTTTAGCCGGACTGCGACATTGCGGCGGACAGATCGGACCCCTAACTGACATTTTTGACACTTTTAGGGGGACCATTGACATTACTACAGTAATCAGTGCTAAAAATATGCACTGTTATTGTAATAATGACATGGGCAGGGAAGGGGTTAACCCATGGGCAATCAAAGGGTTAAGTTAATGTCTAGGGGGTGTTTTCTAACTCTGAGAGGGATGGGCTTGTGGAATCAACACAATGACCTGTGATCATAAATAGGAGGATCACAGGCACTCTGTGTTCCTTCCAGAGAGAACAGCGGTCTGCTGTGTTTACAACAACAGAACGCCGTTCTCTCTCTATGGGGAGTGATCGCGGTGGCCGACGGCCGCCCCTGTGAATAGGCTTCCCCACTGGCAGATGGGGGTGCACACGTGCCCCCAGGGTCGCTCCCTGTACGGCAATTTGTACAGCCGAGCCAGCCTCCCGCAGTATGTCTTCGACGGGCGGTCGGCAAGTAGCTAAATGATTTAGGTTGGGTTCACACTTATGCAAATTGTATGCGGGTTTCCCCACATCCAATTCACATGACAGGAGACTGTGACAGGCTCCCAATGGAGCTGGTTCACACAGCTCTGGGACGGCTGCGGAGCTTATTGCAGAAGAGTCCTGTGTGTCTTCCGGTCCATTTCGGGTCCGAATTCAGCCAAAAATGTGGGCCCGATTCGTCCCTGGAACAGAGAACAGGGACGCACCAGACCCCTGCTGTGAGCCAGTCCGCACAGTAGTGTAAACCCAGCCTCAAGCTGGGATAGAAGATTGGGAGCGTAATAAATATTTGTGGAATGTAGACTAAAAAAATCAGAAAGGAGATAATATTACATTTACTAAAATAAAAAAAAACTTTCAACTATTCAACAAAAAATATAACATACTTTTAGAATTCCTGTCTAAAATATAAAACATTTAACACTATTAGCATTACACTTTATATTCACAGATGCATTTAACCATCCATCTATTTTTTGTGTGTATACGGAAAAACATTACTTTTCAGCAGCTAGGTCAATATCAATAAAACTGCATTACTTCTTTTTCTACTTCTGTCTCAGAGATTTCAGACATAGCTTTTATTGTTAACATTTTCAAACAATGTAGGGCAAGGTATGTTTGTCTAAAATTCTTCTTTATATATATTTTATATACTTTTTCAGAGAGACGAGAAATGAAATCTTGCACAAAAGGTTATTCTAAATCCTTGCTCTATATTAAAGCAGTCTTAGGAGACCATAGCTTATCATATTCCATACAGTGAAAACAAACCATATGCTTGTGAAATTCATTTCAAAGACATAAGTCATATCATGAAACTTGGATCTTATCATGGAGAGTTTACTGATAGTAAGAAAAGCAGGCCCAAGCTGGTAAAATTGCAGTCCTGGTGTTGGGCTGCTAAGTTTGAGGGTATTAAAAGTGCACTTATGAAAACTGCTAACATTGCATCAGTCTAAACTTGACAAAATTAGCTTTTAGGTTTTAGGGCTCCAGCAAGGAAGTGCTTGACATGGGACTTACCCTTTAATGTTAAAATGTGGCCACATCCTTCTGGCACCTCACATGTCATCAGTGCTGTATCTTGGCCTAGGCCAACAAGGCCCAGGCCTAGGGCAGCACTTTGCAGGGGGGGCAGAAAAAAAGCTGATGGGGCTGCACTGATATGCTGCCCTGATGGGCACTGATATGTTGCACTGATGGGCCCTGATAGACTGCACTGATGGCCACTGATGAGGCAGGACTGATAAGCTACACTGATATGGCTGCACTGATAAGGCAGCACTGATGGGCACTGATATGATGCACTGGTAGGCTGCACTAATGGGCACTGAGAGGCTGCACTGGTGGCCACTGATGGGGCTGTACTGATGGCCACTGATGAGGCCGCACTGATATGCTGCACTGATGAGGCTGCACTGATAGGCAGTAATGAGGCTGCACTGATGAGCACTGATAAGGCTGCACTGATGGGCATTGATGAAGATGAACTTATGGGAACTGATGAAGCTGCACTGATGGGCACTGATAGACTGTGGTTGTGGTCTGTGGTTTACAGATGATAGGGCGGGTCATAAACAGGAAAGGGTGTGGCCTTTACAGGAAGGGGGGGTCATATTTAAATTAGGAGTGCCCACGTTTAGTCAGGCC
Organism: Pelophylax lessonae; assembly: GCF_965119305.1. Lineage (NCBI taxonomy): Eukaryota > Metazoa > Chordata > Amphibia > Anura > Ranidae > Pelophylax > Pelophylax lessonae. Next base: position 188,539,352 of record NC_138772.1, on the reverse strand, counting down.
TAGGGCAGCACAAAACCTAAATACACCACTGCATGTCATACATTTCTCCAGTTCTGTTTTATAATGCAGATCAATGACGAGACCTCAGCCTGTAACTCTCCTTCAACTGTATCAGTTCACCACACATACTGTATGTCCATTAAAGTATGCTTGAGCAAGTAAGTATTTTGCATTTTGCACAGTAGAATATTGACTAAAGATAAGCTTGGGTGTCCTCCAAACTCATCTCTAGCCAAACTCTAAACTTGCTCTTTTTTTTTTACTCCAATGAGCTGTTGGTTGGGCAATTCCCACCCCACAACTCCTGTAAACAAAGAGGCGGAAATGACCCAGCCCACAGCGTATTAGGGTAAAAAAAAAAAAGTTTGAGGTTCAGCTAAAGATGAGTTTGGAGGACACCCAAGCTCATTGGTATTAGAGACTGGTCATCGAGGGATCACGTTGACTTACTTGGCCTGCTTGGAATAGCGTTAGTATAGCCGGAGTCTCCAAACTTTGTAAACAAAGAACCAGTTTACTGTCCTTCAGACTTTAGGGGGGCTGGACTGTGGCCAGAGGGAATAGCAATTATTTCTGGCATCAGTGGGAGTAAACAGTGCCCCATCTTTAGTATTGGGGGAGGAACAGTGCCCCATTGTTGGTGTCAGTGGGAGAAATAGCAATCCCATTGTTAATGTGAGTGGCAGGAATTATGCCCCATTGTTGGGGTCAGTGGGCAAAATTGTGTCTCATATCAGTGGGATGTATAGGTCAGCTAAAGGCAAGCAAAGGGCCGCATCTGGGCCTCAGTTTGGAGACCCCTATGGGAACCAAGAATCCCAGTTTTTTGCAAAAGTTAGAAAAGAGTAGAAGTTTGTACTGCATTTTAGGAGTGAAGATTGTGTGTTAATATATTTAAGTTAAAGTAAAGTGTTTATAGAAAGCAGAACGATACAATACACAAGTACACTTAGATACAAAAGTCTAAACTGCTTTAACAATTTGTGTTAAAAACAGAGGTTTTTCTTGCATACAATTACAAGTAACTGTGAAGGCCATAATGCACAAATAAAGCACCTCTGTAGGGTGTGGTCCCAATCTTCAGCTTAAGTGCCGGTTCACACTGAAGCGGCGCGACTTCGGGGGCGACCTGTGAAGTCGCGTGCACCGCGACTTCGGCACAACTTGCACGGACTTCATAAAATTAATGTCTATGCAAGTTGCTCCAGGTCGCCCCGCAGT